>NW_020837949.1:37346330-37770024 GCF_003676395.1 Aethalodelphis obliquidens
GTTATTTTTTTTGAATTTTATTTTATTTATTTTTTTATAGAGCAGGTTCTTATTACTCATCCATTTTATACACAACAGTGTATACATGTCAATCGCAATCACCCAATTCATCCCACCACCACCACTACCCCTGCTTCCCCCCTTGGTGTCCATAATTTTGTTCTCTACATCTTTGTCTCAATTTCTGCCCTGCAAACGAGTTCTACTATACCATTTTTCTAGGTTGCACATATATGCATTAATATATATTTGTTTTATCTTTCTGACTTACTTCACTCTGTATGACAGTCTCTAGATCCATCCACATCTCTACAAATGACCCAATTTCGTTCCTTTTTATGGCTGAGTAATATTCCATTGTATATATGTACCATCTGTTGATGGGCATTTAGGTTGCTTCCATGACCTGGCTATTGTAAATAGTGCTGCAATGAATATTGGGGTGCATGTGTCTTTTTGAATTATGGTTTTCTCAGGGTATATGCCCAGTAGTGGGATTGCTGGGTCGTATGGTAGTTCTATTTTTAGTTTTTTAAGGAACTTCCATACTGTTCTCCATAGTGGCTGTATCAATTTACAGTCCCACCAACAGGGCAAGAGGGTTCCCTTTTCTCCACACCCTCTCCAGCATTTGTTGTTTGTAGATTTTCTGATGATGCTCATTCTAACTGGTGTGAAGTGATATCTCATTGTAGTTTTGATGTACATTTCTCTAATAATTAGTGATGTTGAGCAGCTTTTCATGTGCTTCTTGGCCATCTCTATGTCTTCTTTGGAGAAATGTCTATTTAGGTCTTCTGCCCATCTTTGGATTGGGGTGTTGGTTTCTTTAATATGGAGCTGCATGAGCTGTTTATATATTTTGAAGATTAATCCTTTGTCCATTGATTCATTTGCAAATATTTTCTCCCATTCTGAGGGTTGTCTTTTCATTTTGTTTATAGTTTCCTTTGCTCTGCAAAAGCTTTGAAGTTTCATTAGGTCCCATTTGTTAATTTTTGTTTTTATTTCCATTACTCTAGGAGGTGGATCAAAAATGATCTTGTGATTTATGTCAGTGTTCGTCCTGTGTTTTCCTCTAAGAGTTTTATAGTGCCTGGTCTTACATTTAGGTCTCTAATCCATTTTGAGTTTATTTTTGTGTATGAAGTTAGGGAGTGTTCTAATTTCATTCTTTTACATGCAGCTGTCCTGTTTTCCCAACACCACTTATTGAAGAGTCTGTCTTTTCTCCATTGTATATCCTTGCCTCCTTTATCATAGACTAGTTGACCATAGGTGCGTGGGTTTATCTCTGGGCTTTCTATCTTGTTCCATTGATCTATATTTCTGTTTTTGTGCCAGTACCATATTGTCTTGATGACTGTAGCTTTGTAGTATAGTCTGAAGTCAGGGAGCCTGATTCCTCCGACTCTGCTTTTTTCCCTCAAGACTGCGTTGGCTATTCAGGGTCTTTTGTGTCTCCATACAAATTTTAAGATTTTTTTGTTCTAGTTCTGTAAAAAATGCCATTGGTAATTTGATAGGAATTGCACTGAATCTGTAGATTGCTTTGGGTAATATAGTCATTTTCACAATATTGATTCTTCCAATCCAAGAACATGGTATATCTCTCCATCTGTTGGTATCATCTTTAATTTCTTTCATCAATGTCTTATAGTTTTCTGCGTATAGATCTTTTGTCTCCCTAGGTAGGTTTATTCCTAGATATTTTATTCTTTATGTTACAATGGTAAACGGGAGTGTTTCCTTAATTTCTCTTTCAGATTTTTCATCATTAGCATATAGGAATGGAAGAGATTTCTGTGCATTAATTTTGTATCCTGCAAGTTTACCAATTCATTGATTAGCTCTAGTAGTTTTCTGGTGGCATTTTTAGGATTCTCTAGGTATAGTATAATGTCATCTGCAAACAGTGACAGTTTTACTTCTTCTTTTCCAACTTGTATTCCTTTTATTTCTTTTTCTTCTCTGATTGCTGTGGCTAGGACTTCCAACAGTAAGTTGAATAATAGTGGTGAGAGTGGACATCATTGTCTTTTTCCTGATCTTAGAGGAAATGCTTTCAGATTTTCACCATTGAGAATGATGTTTCCTGTGGGTTTGTCGTATAAGACCTTTATTATGTGGAGGTCGGTTTTCTCTATGCCCACTTTCTGGAGAGTTTTTATCATAAATGGGTGTTGAATTTTGTCAAAAACCTTTTCTGCATCTATTGAGATGATCATACGGTTTTTATTCTTCAATTTGTTAATATGGTGTATCACATGGATTGATTTGTATATATTGAAGAGTCCTTGCATCCCAGGGATAAATCCCACTTGATCATGGTGTGTGATCCTTTTAATATGTTGTTGGATTCTGTTTGCTAGTTTTTTGTTGAGGATTTTTGAAGTGATATTATATCACATATAATATTTGCAGAAAATTACAGATCATTAGTGATATTGGTCTGTAATTTTCTTTTTCTGTAGTATGGTTTTCTCGTTTTGGTATCAGGGTGATGGTGGCCTCATAGAATGAGTTTGGGAGTGCTCTTTCCTCTGCAGTTTTTTGGAAGACTTTGAGAAGGATGGGATTAGCTCTTCTCTAAATGTTTGATAGAATTCACCTGTGGAGCCATCTGGTCCTGGACTTTTGTTTGTTGCAAGATTTTTTTTTTTTTGGTGGTACGCGGGCCTTTCACTGTTGTGGCCTGTCCCGTTGCGGAGCACAGCCTCCAGATGCGCAGGCTCAGCGACCACGGCTCATGGGCCTAGCCACTCTGCAGCATGTGGGATCTTCCCAGACTGGGGCACGAACCCGTGTCCCCTGCATCGGCAGGCAGACTCTCAACCACTGCACCAGCAGGGAAGCCCTGTTGCAAGAATTTTAATTACAGTTTCAATATCATTACTTGTGATTGGTCTGTTTATATTTTCTATTTGTTTTTGGTTCAGTCTTGGAAGGTTATACCTTTCTAAGAATTTGTCCATTTCTTCGAGGTTGTCCATTTTATTGGCATAGAGTTGCTTGTAGTAGTGTCTTAGGCTGCTTTTTATTTCTGTGGTGTCTGTTGTAACTTCTCTTTTTTCATTTCTGATTTTATTGATTTGAGTCCTCTCCCTCTTTTTCTTGATGAGTCTGGCTAATGGTTTATCAATTTTGTTTATCTTCTTAAAGAACAAGCTTTTAGTTTTATGGATCTTTGCTACTGTTTTCTTTGTTTCTATTTCATTTATTTTTGCTCAGATCTTTATGCTTTATTTCCTTCTGCTAACTTTGGGTTTTGTTTCTTCTTCTTTCTCTAGTTCCTTTAGGTGTAAGATTGTTTATTTGAGATTTTTCTTGTTTCTTGAGGTAGCCTTGTATTGCTATAAACTTCTCTCTTAGAACTGCTTTAGCTGCATCCCATAGGTTTTGGATCGTAGTTTTTTCATTGTCATTTGTCTCTAGGTATTTTTTTGATTTCCTCTTTTATTTTTTAGTGATCTCTTGGTTATTTAGTAACATATTGTTTAGCCTCCATGTGTTTGTGTTTTTTATGTTTTTTTCCCTGTAATTGATTTCTAATCTCATAGCATTGTGTTCAGAAAAGATGCTTGATATGATTTCAGTTTTCTTAAATTTACTGAGGCTTGATTTGTAACCCAAGATGTGATCTATCCTGGACAAGGTTCTGTGCGAACTTGAGAAGAAAATTTAATCTGCTGTTTTTGGTGGAATATCCTATAAATATCAATTAAATCTCTCTGGTCTATTGTGTTACTTAAAGCTTGTGTTTCCGTATTAATTTTCTGTTTGGTTGATCTGTTTATTGGTGTAAGTGAGGTGTTAAAAGTCCCCCACTATTATTGTGTTACTGTCGATTTCCTCTTTTATAGCTGTTAGCAGTTGCCTTAATATTGAGGTGCTCCTATGTTGGGTGCATATATGTTTATAATTGTTATATCTTCTTCTTGGGTTGATCCCTTGATCATTATGTAGTGTCCTTCCTTGTCTCTTGTAACGTTCTTTATTTTTACGTCTCTGTTATCTGATACGAGTATTGCTACTCCAGCTTTCTTTTGATTTTAATTTGCATGGAATATCTTTTTCCATCCCTTCACTTTCTGTCTGTATGTGTCCCTAGATCTGAAGTGGGTCTCTTGTAGACAGCATATATATGGGTCTTGTTTTTGTATCCATTCAGCAAGCCTGTGTCTTTTTGTTGGAGCATTTAATCCCTTCACGTTTAAGGTAATTATCGATATGTATGTTCCTACTACCATTTTCTTAATTGTTTTGGGTTTGTTTTTGTATGTCGTTTTCTTCCCTTGTGTTTCCCCCTTGGAGAAGTTCCTTTAGCATTTGTTGTAGAGCTGGTTTGGTGATGCTGAGTTGTCTTAGCTTTTGCTTGCCTGTAAAGCTTTTGATTTCTCCATCGAATCTGAGTGAGATCCTTGCCGGGTAGAGTGATCTTGGTTGTAGGTTTTTCCCTTTCATCACTTTAAGTATATCATGCCAGTCCTTCTGGCTTGTAGAGTTTCTACTGAGAAGTCAGCTGTTAACCTTATGGGAATTCCCTTGTATGTTATTTGTCGTTTTTTCCTTCCTGCTCTCAATAATTTTTCTTTGTCCTTAATTTTTGCCAATTTGATTACTGTGTGTCTTGGTATGTTTCTCCTTGGGTTTATCCTGTATGGGACTCTTTGTGCTTCCTGGACTTGGGTGGCTACTTCCTTTCACATGTTAGGGAAGAGACTATAATCTCTTCAAATATTTTCTATGGTCCTTTCTGTCTCTCTTCTCCTTCTGGGACCCCTATTATGAGAATGTTGTTGCGTGTAATGTTGTCCTAGATGTCTCTTATGCTGTCTGCATTTCTTTTCATTCCTTTTTTCTTTATTCTGTTCCATTGCCATGAATTCCACCATTCTGTCTGCCACGTCACTTATCCATTCTTCTGCCTCAGTTATTCTGGTATTAATTCCTTCTAGTGTATTTTTCATTTCAGTTATTGTATTGTTCATCTCTGTTTGTTTTTTCTTTAATTCTTCTAAGTCTTTGTTAAACATTTCTTGCATCTTCTCGATCTTTGCCTCTATACTTTATCCGAGGTCCTGGATCATCTTCACTACCATTATTCTGAATTCTTTTTCTGGAGAGTTGCCTATTTCCACTTCATTTAGTTGTTTTTCTGGGGTTTTATCTTGTTCCTTCATGTGGTGTATAGCCCTCTGCCTTTCATCTTGTCTTTCTGTGAATGTGGTTTTTGTTCCACAGGCTGCAGGATTGTAGTTCTTCTTGCTTCTGCTGTCTGCCCTCTGGTGGATGAGGCTATCTCTGAGGCTTGTGCAAGTTTCCTGATGGGAGGGACTGGTGGTGGGTAGAGCTGGTTGTAGCTCTGGTGGGCAGAGCTCAGTCAAGCTTATGTTATAAGTGGGAGATGAAAGATTTTAAAGTTTGAAACTCAGGTTGATGGAAGACACCCTATGTTAAACTGAAGATTATAGATTTTCTAAGAAGGAATTAGAATTCAGTTTCTGGAAAGACAGCAGAATAGACATCTTGAAAATATTTCCCATGCAGAACTCATTAAAAAGTAAAAATATTAAAAATCTTTAAAAATGCATAGTGACCTTGCAGGAAGGTAAGGGAAATGACCAGAGACCACACATAAGGGGGAATACATTCTAGAGTAGTAAGTACACATTAAAATAATCAGCTGTCTTCTGGACATTTGTCGTTTCCTGGTAACTTAGAGTTTTGGTTTTAATGGCCACATGGGGATCAGGTAGAGAGTTGGGACAGAAATTCTGAATAAATTCAGGATCATGGAAGAGACACATCTTTGGGGAACTGATAAACTAAAACCAGAATCTGTTATGAGAGAAAAATGGTCAAGTCTCTGAGTACAGAGTAAAAGCCCTAATGTGGAATTGAGATTTGAATTCTCTTTCACTGTAACTGAAAAACCCTAAACAGAGATGGTAATTTATAGTGGACAGGGGTTTAGGGCAGCCTCAGGCACCTGGCAGAAGCTATCAGCAGTCCTCCTGGGCACATGCAAAGTTTGATGAACATGATATCACAGTAAAAAATATCATACAAGGAAGTGAGTGCTTTAAACAAGAGTCAGTAACAGCCCTTGGTAGAATCAGACCTTAAAGACTTTAGATATTAGAACTATCAGCTGTTAAATGTAGTTTGTTTAAAGAAGTAAAAAAGGAAACTGAGGGCTTCTCTGGTGGCGCAGTGGTTGAGAGTCCGCCTGCGGATGCAGGGGACACGGGTTCGTGCCCCGCTCCGGGAAGATCCCACATGCCGCAGAGCAGCTGGGTCTGTGAGCCATGGCCACTGAGCCTGCGTGTCCAGAGCCTGTGCTCCACAACGGGAGAGGCCACAACAGTGAGAGGCCCACGTACCACAAAAAAAAAAAAAAAGGAAACTGAAAATATGAGAAAGCAACAAAATATTATTTAAAATGGTCAAGCAAAGTGTGCTTTAATATATTTTTTAAGACGTAAAAATGATATTGTGATTAGGTTAAAAATCCTTATCTTCTATACTATGAATCTAATAAAATTTGCAATGAAATATACATACATACCTATACATATATATATATATATATAAAATAGCTGAAATTTATTTTAATATTAGAGGAGGAAAAGTGGAGTGGGGTTACAGATGAAACAAGATTGGCCATGAGTTCATAATGTTGAATCTAGATGATGGATAACATGGTAGTTCATTGTTTTATTCCATCTAGTTTTTAAAAAACAGGTTTATACCCATTCTGAGTGACTTAATGATTTTTATTGAATTTGTAGCACTGTACAGTCATCACCTTTTAGAAAGTTTCCAAGATCCCTCATGCCTGTTTGAAGTTAATTCTTGCTTCCACCTTGCCTTAGGCAGCCACTGATCTGCTTTATAGATTTGCCTTTTCTGGACATTTCCTGTGAATAGAACCAAACTATATGTGGTCTTTTTGTCCGGCTTCTTTTACTTACCATAATGTGTTTTGAGGTTTATCTATGTTGTACCATATATCAATAGTTGGTATAATTTTATTGCTGAATAGTATTCCATTGTATGGATATATCACATTTTGTTTATCTGTTCACCAGTCGATGAACATTTAGGTTGTTTCTACAGTTTCATTATTGTGAATAATGCTGCTGTGGACATTTGTGTACAGGTTCTGTATAAACATGTTTTCATTTCTCTTGGGCAGATACCTAGGAGTGGAATTGCTAAGTTGTATGGTACATTTATGTTTAATTTTTAAAGAAATTGCCAAACTAACACTGGGGTAGGAGAAAGTGTGCTGATTAGCACTGCCTGCACTCTCATTCTACCTCTTTGTTGCTGAGTCAGGGGAAGTGAAGGGACCCTGCCCAGTCTCACTGCTGCTGGGTGAGGCTGGAAGTCTAGGTCCCTGCTCAGCCCACTGACACGACGGTGTTGGGCCAGTTTTTCCTTTGGTGTTTGGCTGGATTAGGACAGGTATTATAAAAAATGGGTTTTTTTGTTGCACTTGGCCATCCTTTTCCAGTCTTTTGGGTAAAAAATAGGCTCTTCTTCAGGATTTTTGTCCTGACTATTGGTGGTTCCTGGTTGCAGGCTTCTCCAGCACCTCATCTAGGATGCACGGGAAGCAAAAGGAAAACCCAGGGAACTCACCACCGTGTCACTCCTCAAGTCCTAAGGTCCCTAGCCTCCAGTATATCTTCTTTACATCTTTCAGAGTCTTCCTGTGTTTGTTAATTACTTCTGGGATGTTTTAGTTGTGAGAGAGAGCTAGTGATGAATGGAGGTACACCATTTTGGTCCTAGGCTGTATTTTTTCCTTTCCTAGTAGTCCAATGTGACTGAGTTCTGGCCAGTGAAAAAAGACCATAAAAATGAGGTGCCATTTCCAGGCCTGACCCATAAAAGCCTTCTTTGTAATCCATGCTCTCTCTTCTGTCTGCTGGCTGAATGCAGAGGATCCAGTTGAGGACTTGGAGGCCACAGGAGATGGTGGATCTACAAGACAGAAAGAACCTGGGTTTCCCAATGACTGGGTGTAGTACTGGGTGTATTGTACTACACCCAATAGTGGGTGTAGTAAATCCACTCACTATTGTATTATAGACTGAGCTTTGGAGATTCTTTTTATAGGCAGTTAGCCTAGTTTGACTATACAACAAGACTTAATACTGTACCTTTTCCTGTCTTTTTTTTCTTTATCTTACACTTCCTTTAAGGGTAAACTCAAGTCCTATCTTCTTTACACAACTTTCCCTAATTCCATCATTCACTTATTTGAAATCCTACAGGCCTGTAAATTTAACTTATGATTATAAATTCTTTTTTATTGTCATCTAGTCATCTTAACTATGGGTTAATACTAATTACTTTGTAAGCTTCTAAAAGAAAGGGACCATATTTCTCTCACCTACCTGTTCAAGGGGATGGTGAATAACTGCATATTAAATTTGTTCTTTGAAGCATTAAAGTGCCTGAATAATTAAACCCTATAGCAATATGATAAAATGAAATTATCATCATTAAAATTTTTTTCCTTTAAATTTGAGGGTGTTTCTGCACTTTGCACCTGAAAAACTTTTTAGCTCCCTGATGAATCCATCATATTCTTTATAGCAGAAATTTTCAAACCTTTTTGCCCATGACTCATATTATAGGTTTTCATTGTACACACAGACACACGACTGAAACAAAAGTTTCATGTAACAGTGCTTAAACTGTAATTACCATCATTATGTGCAATGCCCTCTGATATTTTCTATTCTGGTCACAACCCATTAAATTGATTCTACGACTCACTCACTGGTCATGACCTGTAATATGAAAAATGCTGCTTTATTGCTGGAGGGAGGATTGAAAGGGTGAAGCTGCTCAAATTGAGCTATAACTAAGGGAGTGGAGCATGTTAGCTGTTGATTCTGAAATTTTAAATGTGCACTTGTCATAACGGCTTCAAGCAGTAAATGCAACACAAAGGATAAGGAGGCGCATGGTCTGAGAAAGCTCTTTTGCAGTTAGTGTGGTTCTTGGGCCTTTTTTATTAACACTACCTGTGTACCCGAGCCCTATTTCAGATCTATGAAATTAGAATCACTGCTAGGATCTTGGAATCTGCATTGTGACAAGCCTGTAAATGCTCAAGTTTGAGAACTGGTTTTTTACAGAGAGCCCCAGCTCTTGGGTATGACAGATTGTTGGGGGATTTGCCAAAATGCGAACAACTTTTGCTTGAAAAATCCTGATTGCCTTGGTTTGTTAAGCTTTTGAATTCTAACTCTTAGTATTTTTTAAAAATATATTTTTTATTCCCCATCCTTTTGTCTATTGAATTATTTACCATATATCTGTGCTAGTTTTAGCTTATTTTCTTGTTTCTAATCTCAATTAGAATCTCAATCTCAATAAAACAATACCAGTTGTTTTATCAATTTATATTATTTTCATTGTAGATTTTCTTACTAGTTTATAAACTTTGTTTTTATTTCCTCTTCCTAATTTTACTTTTATATTATCTTTCTACTTTATTAAAACTTTAAAATGTGTGTTCTGCACTTTGTAGCTTTAAGAATGTTTTTTAATTTTTTAAGATATTTTAAGAATGTTAATTTTTTTTGCTTTATTTAGTTTACTTGTTTTACCAGCTAATTTTCTTCCTCCCTCCCTCCTTTCCTTCCTTCCTTCCTTCCTCTCTTTCTTTTTTACAATATAAACCATCTTTTATTTCTGTAGTTTTTAAAATGACCGATAGGAAGCACAGAGTGTCAGCTGAGAGAATGGCACATTCACTTAGGGTGGGAGACTTGTAGATTTTTACAGTAATAGCTTCTCAATGAATCATAAGTCCCTCATTGATTTGTATAGTTCCCCCCACATTGACTCTGCCCATGTGACTTGCTTTAACCATGGGGCATCAGCAGATGTTATTCAAGTGGAAACATGGTGAGCACTTGTGAACTGGGAACATGCAAGAAACTCAGGCTGTCCTGCTAGAGGGCACATTGAAGGACAAATGAGATATTCTGGCCAACAATCCCCAGGTAAATACCTGACATATGACTAGGGCCATCTAGGACTTCCAGCCCCATTTGAGCCCCATATGGTTACAACCACATGAGTGACCACAGGAGAAAGCAGCAGAGGATTTGCCCCCACTGAGTGGAGCCCAAATTGCAGCATCATGATCAAATAAATGGTTATTCTTTTAAGGCACAGTTTTGGAATGGTTTGTCGTGCAGCAATAGGTGACTGAAACTAAAATTGGTATTATTAGTGAGGTGATGCCATAACAAAATCCTAAAATATGTTGCATTGGTTTTGGGACTGGGTTGCAGTTAAGGTCTAGAAAAACGGTAAAGGGATTGTTGGCAGAGGCTGGAAAACTGACAAACAACTGTTAATGGAATTTGGAGAGGTGGTGAGGAAACTGTTATTGGAGATTGGAATGATGATGATGCATTTTTATGGTTCTGAAACAATTTTAAAAACTGTCACTTACAGGAATTTAGAATACAGAAGATGTATGTACTGAATTTGCGGATCTGGCTTAAGGATCCAGGCAGAATGTTGAAATTGTCAACTGGCTTCTGGTAGCTTTGTATAAGGTACGGGAAGAGAGAAATGAACTTAAAGCAGAAATTAGAGGAAATACAGGGTGTCCAGGAATTTCTGTATTGGAAAATAAAACCGTTTCTTTAGTAGTCTCTGGTAGGCAAAAGTAAAAAGTGGCCTGGAGTAAATATCAAGTACTCTTTATTAAGATCTTAGAAAGATTTAAGGTAGATCCTTTTATCTAGATGAAAGAGATGATAAGATGATAAGAATCTTAAGGATTTTGTGCCCTAACAACCTAACACTTCCAAATTAGAGCAAGATCTAGTTTGAAAGATTTATGGATATAGTTTTAGGGGGAATAGAATGAACCTCAGTTAGATGCATAGGAAGTCTACAAAATTTTAAGAGATTAGAATTGGCTTATACTAAAAGGGATGGTCAGTTTAAAAAGAGGCCTCTTGGCCTCAATTTACTATGAATAGGAGCATTTCTGTTTAAAAAGAACCCCAAAGCCCAGACGGCAGAGCAAAGAGCCATGGAGAAGAATAGATTAGGAAACCATTCCAGATAACAGAAATGGGCCCTAATTAAAAGAATATTCCTGTCCCTGTGTTAGGAGGCTCTGACAACATCTGCTGCTGGATTTTAGACCTGTACGGATAAATGACTTCTGTGTTTCTCCTATTCCCTTTTAAAATCTATTGTAGTTATCCTGTCCCCTGTCTTTCCATTGTATGTTGGATATTTGGGGGACAGACAGTTTTTTCTTTTTGCTTCGTAAACTTCTGATTCAAGATGAGCTGCATTCAAGTTGTACCCTCATCCATACTTGGAGCTGATGCATATTATGAGGTAATAAAATTTGATCCTTTTGCAAAAGTCAGAGGAGATGTTGGAAATCCTGGGAAGGGTTGCATGTGTTTGCGTGTGGGAGGGATATGATTCATTGGGTCCAGATGGCAGAACTTTGATAGATTGTTACATTAACATCCCCTCCCCTCCCCCCAACTCCTATAAGCCATGCCTCTTGGTTCTCAAGCTCTTTTGTAGAGTCCTACCCTGACTCTTGGCTTGGCCATATGACTTCCTTTGGCCAGTGGAATTATAGCGAACATGTCTACAGAGGTTTGTTAGATGCTTACACATCTGGGATCACTGCTATCTCTATGATTGCAGTTGCCTGAATGATCTGAGGTCACACTAGCTTACTAACCACCTGGTTAGTCATTTAGCATGGCCTAAATGCAGAGGATCAAGAGCAAACAGCTGATTACTGTTTTAAGTTTTGAAGTAGTTTGTTTTATAGCAGTAGATGAGTAATATAAGGATTGTATGCTTTTGTCCCTTTTATCTGCCACAATGCTTTTTGATTCCTTTCAATAGATTGTTTTCTTCACAGTCCATCCCTTGAATTCTAATAGCTTCGATTTATGTAATTCAGAGGTCCCATGGACCAAAATTTCTCTTTATACCCACTTGTACTGCTAGAATGGGGGCTTTTTTTTTTTCATATGATGCAGTATCAGGTTCAGCAATGAAGAGCTGAAGGATTTAAAATCCATGGTCTCATTTTCACAGATTTGTTTATAGATATTGTACACGTGAAGTGAATAGATTGCTGTGCACTGCACCTACTTGGGAGTTTGGCCTCTTTGGAGTTATGTACACCTGGGGAAATCATCCCAACAGCCTCCTAAAAACCTTTTTTTATTTGTTGAACCAAATTCTTTCTGTTGCTACACATCTTACTATGAACTTCTTTTTGGGTCAGGAGGGCACATCAGAGGGAAATGTGGTTTCTTCTGGGCAATGGAGAAGGATGTACTAGTGAATAAGAAGGCCTTATTCAGTTTTATGAGGACGTTAAAGATTCATCAGTATATAGATGTATCTTGGTGTCAGTACATAGATGTATATATGTAGCTGGCTTAGATTACATATAGTAATCTGTCTTCTTGTTACTATGTAGAAATGTTTATTTATATCAATTTAATATTTCATTAATTATACATCATCTATCTCATTTTGTGATTAATTAGAACTATTAATTTGAATAGCTGTCTCAGTATGTTTTATTAGCAGGGAAACACCATACACATATTTAATGGTAGTGTTTTGTAGTAATTGCATTATTGCATTGAACCAGAAAGTTTGCAGATTGTAACCTTGCAGTCTAGTTACAGTGATGTGAATAAAGCGGTTGCTTAAACACTAAGGAACTTAAGAAGAAAGCAAACTTCAAAAATATTTGTAATAAAAAGATATAAGAATCAGATGCTTGGGGCTTCCCTGGTGGCGCAGTGGTTAAGAATCTGCCTGCCAATGCAGAGGACACGGGTTCAACCCTGGTCCAGGAAGATCCCACATGCTGCGGAGCAACTAAGCCCGTGCACCACAACTACTGAGCCTGCGCTCTACCCATGAACCACAACTACTGAGCCCGCATGCTACAAATACTGAAGCCCGTGCACCTAGAGCCCATGCTCCACAACAAGAGAAGCCACCGCAATGAGAAGCCTGTGCACCACAACGAAGAGTAGCCCCCGCTTGCTGCAACTAGAGAAAGCCCGTGTGCAGCAATGAAGACCCAATGCAGCCAAAAATAAATAAATAAATAAAATTGTGAAAAAGTATAAATAAAATAAGATACTCCTCTATTTAAAAAAAAAGAATCAGATGCTTTTTTTCCCTTAAAAAGTTAATTGCTTCATTCTCTCTAAAGCACTGCATTTTGATTGAAGAAAACTTGGACAACATAGAAAAATACACAAATAAAAATAATTTACATCACCTTCCAGAATTAATTACTTTAAGATGTTATTGTGTAATACTAATAGTTAAAAAGTACTGAGTGATCAGTGTGTTTTAGGCATTATAGTTTAGTATTCAGTTTAAATATAATAGTTTGTTTAATATCCCCGGAAATCCTATGATGAAGGTACTATTACTAATCCATTTTACAGATGAAGAAACAGGAGCAGAGAGATTAATCTGTTGAAGATTACACAGATTTAAGCCCAGAGTTTTGACTAAAAGTTTGCATTTCTAAACCATTATAAGTTCTTCTCATACCTTTCTGCAGTTTTCCTTCCTCCTTCCCTCCCTCCTTCTCTCCCTTCCTCCCTTCCCTTTCTAAGCTGGATCACACCAATTTGTTTTTTTCCATTTATCACATTTTCATCTAATTTATTTTGCCAGACATATCCAAATATCCTTAAATATTTCTCTGCAGTGTGATTTTTAATGGCTTCTGGTATCCACATATAATATGGTTTAACCATTACTATTTTAATCAGTTTTCTATTATTGGTATTTAAGTTGGCTCAGTTATTCACCTATCATAAATAATATGAGCATCCTTGTACATATTTTTGATTATTTCCTTAGGATAAGTTTCTAAATATGACATTTCCAGGCCTAAGGATAAGACCACTTTAGATACATTTTGGCAAATTACCTTTCAGATAGTTTGTAAAGATTTTTATTTGTACAAGCAATATATGAGAGTGCCTGTAAAACTTTGATGTGTCCCTATATATACATAGAAAATATAATCTAAAGAATGAAAAATTAGCAACTCATTATTCTTCCAAGTTAAATTAAAATGGTATATGTCCATTTAAAAATTTTATTAATACAGCTTTAAAGGCTTTTTAAAAAAAAGTTAAGAAATTTAGTATCTACAGAAATACAAATTATTTTTCAGTGAATAAAACTTCATGCAGAAATATCAAAAGGATGAGAAAATATTCACCTCAATTTAAAGTGAATATTTTTTAAAAGGCTCTTAAATCTCTGACTAAAATGTGATTCGAATCATATTTGGATTTTCAAGGGTGAGGAATCCCATTGCCTAGCACAATGCCTAGCAGAATTGGAATTCAGGAGTTTTTCAGCAATGAAGGAATGAATGAGTAAAAGAAAGTGTGAATTAATTTTTATAACTTCACTTCCTTAACAAAGGCGTCCTTTGTTGTCTTTTAAGTTGGGCATATAAAAATATATCTCTGTTCCAGCTCATGTGAAACCTGTCCAAAGTCTACATGTGTGAGCAGAGAGAGGCTGCCAGGATTATCTGGTCAAGGAGGAGTGACTAGTCTAGGCCAGAGCTCTAAAGTGATTCTGTGAAGCGGGAAGGTTTCTAATGGGGACTTCCTGGTATTGCCACATGCTCCTGTGGGGGCCTGTGGAAGCTGGTGCAAGTGTGAGGAGCCCATTATTCTAAACTTATTAATAAAGTGTCATATGTAACTAGGACTGAATAAGTATACATTTCCTGAGATGCTTTATGATATGAATTTCTTCCCTTTAGCACTCAAGTGTAACTGAGTATGTGTGTGTGAGTCTAGGTTTTAATCACCTTGCCAGGTTAAGGGCCCTGAGGTCAAAAGTTTGAATAATTTTTGAATTAGATGGATGGTCATTGTAGGGGGTCAAGTATTCAGGGCTATGGGTAATAAGTACCCTTTACCTGGAAAGAATGCTCCACTTCCAACTTAAAGCTTCATACAGACTTGGGTACGGTATAGTCCATTTTATTATGCATACCTTGTAAGACAAGTCTGAGAACTCTAGAAGCCATGCAAACAATAAGACACCTGAATAGCAAGAGAAGGAAGATGACATTTTACACAATTTTATGCATGTTTTTTCAAAAGTATGGCATGTAATAATAATAATTGTTCTGTAATCAGAATATACTTATTTTACATGTACCTCATTGCTTGCTGGCTAGTGCTACAATGTTAGAAAGTTTACAATGAAGTATTATTTCAGTTTCTTCTCTTACTTTAACAGTCCCGCTCTGCCGCACCTCACCCCACCAATCAGTTCTCTGAAATAATGGTTCTTCCAAAGAAGTCTGGGGGCTGCTGTTGGTTCCTGTGGCTGCCACTGGGGACTGTCTTATTGAAAAGCACAAAATACTATTTAAACATTTTAGATTGAATATAGTCAGGGCGGGTAGTGCTCGTTATAGGTCTGAAAAGATTGACAGTACTGCTCCCAAAGATGTGAGGTTAAAACCGGGCTTTATTGGTAGACTATAGGTAGTGAATTGTGGCTGTGGACTTCTTTTGTTTTAATTAAAAAGTGAATGAGAGAATAAATGAATAAGAAATTTGTAGAAAAAATCGAAACCATAATAATATCATTTATTATTTGGCTGTGGCTAAATCTTACAAGGTGAAAAATCTATCATGTCTCCGTTTAATTCTCTAGGGGAGTTATATTTTCCTAAATCAAGACATATATTTTCCCCAAACTGTCATATGATTTGAACTTAGACACAAGCTGAGAATTTAGGATACCTTGACAATAATATTTGTTTTTAGGAGAAATAAAAATCAGATTGATCAGAGAGAATGTTAAAGCTCAACTCCTGTGTTATATTTGTTTCAAAAGCAGGTTTGATATCTGCCATTTCAAGGTTTAACATAATTTATTAACATCTGTTGAAATCTGCTGACTTATATTGTCTTTCTTAGAGTGAATGATATAGTACTTAGGTCAGAGCAAAGCATATAACCTCTTTTTAATGTAACTTAAAGTTTTTCCAAAAAAAAGATAGAAAAAGAAAATTATAATCTCATCAACCAGAGCTAATTTAAGATTTTTTTTTACTATATACCTTTATTTATATATGTATGTATGTTTTAAAAATGAAACTTAAAAACATAATGGGTATAATGTTTTGGGTTTTTAAAAAATTTTTATTTATTTTTCACTGCGTTGGGTATTCGTTGCTGCACACAGGCTTTCTCTAGTTGCAGCGAGCAAGGGCTACTCTTCATTGTGGTGCACGGGCTTCTCATTGCAGTGGCTTCTCTTGCTGTGGAGCATGGGCTCTAGGCACACAGGCTTCAGTAGTTGTGGCTTGTGGGCTCCAGAGTGTAAGCTCAGTAGTTGTGGCGCACGGGCTTAGTTGCTCCGCGGCCTGTGGGATCTTCCCAGACCAGGGCTCGAACCCGTGTCCCCTGCATTGGCAGGCGTATTCTTAACCACTGCGCCACCAGGGAAGCCCAGGCATCATGGTTTTCTAGAAGATATTTTTCAATAGTTATGCACATTGAAATTTCATCTGGATTACTTCCTAGAGGCAGAACAATTGAGATCCAAAATAGAAGTATGCTTACTTTATTTGCTTAGCTGAAATGAAACAATGCACCAAGAATTTAGTAGTCGGGGGGTGATGGTGGTAAAAATTTCAGCCTGAGGACTTCCAGTTTAGTTCAGGCGTACCTCAGACATATTGCAAGTTTGGTTCCAGACCACCGCAATAAAGTGAATAGCACAATAAAGCAAGTCACATGACTTTTTTTGTTGTTGTTCGTTTCCCAGTGCATTTAAAAGTTATGTTTACATTATTCTGTAGTCTATTAAGTGCAATAGCATTATGTCTAAAAATAACAATGAACATATCTTAATTAAGCAATACTTTATTGCTAAAAATTGCTAACCAGCTTTTGAGCTTTTAGTGAGTCATAGTCTTTTTGCTGGTGTAGGGTTGTGCCTCGTTGTTGCTGCTGATTTATCAGGGTTGTGGTTGCTGAAAGTTGGGGTGGCTCTAGCAATTTCTTTTTTTTTTTTTCCCACAGCATGTATGTTTCTTTATCAATAGTAGAAATAGTAGACAAAAAAGAAAGTTGAAAGTTGAAATTCCTCCTTGATCCATGGGATACAGAATGGATGTTGTGTTAGCAGGCATGAAAACAACATTAGTCTTATACATCCATCAGAGTTCTTCGATGACCAAATGCATTGTCAATAAGCAGTAATATTTTGAAAGGAATATTTTTTCTGAGCAGTAGGTCTCCACAGACCTTAAAATATTCAGTAAACCAGGCTTCCCTGGTGGCGCCGTGGTTGAGAGTGCCTGCCAATGCAGGGGACACGGGTTCATGCCCTGGTCTGGGAAGATCCCACATGCCGCGGAGCGGCTGGGCCCGTGAGCCATGGCCACTGAGCCTGCGCGTCTGGAGCCTGTGCTCCACAACAGGAGAGGCCACAACAGTGAGAGGCCCACATACCGCAAAAAAAAAAAAAAAATTCAGTAAACCATGTTGTAAAGAGATGTGCTGTAATTCAGACTTTGTTGTTCCATTTACAGAGCACAGGCAGAGTAGATTTAGCATAATTCTTAAAGGCCCTGTGATTTTCAGAATGGTAATTGAGCACTGGCTTCAGCTTAAAGTTACCAGCTGCATTAGCCCCTAACAAGAGACTCACCCTGTCCTTTGAAGTTTTGAAGCCAGGCATGGACTTCTCTCTAGCTATGAAAGTTCTGGATGGCATCTTCTAGTATAAGGCTCTTTCATCTGCATTGAAAATCTGTTGTTTAGTGTAGCCACCTTCATAAATTATCTTAGCTAGATCTTCTAGATAATTTGTGCGGCTTCTACATCAGCACTTGCTGCTTCACTTTGCACTTTGATGTTATGGAGATGGCTTCCTTCCTTAAACTTCATGAACCAACCTCCGCTAGCTTCAAACTTTTCTTCTGCAGCTTCTTCACCTCTCTCAGCCTTCACAGAATTGAAGAGAGTTAGGACCTTGCTCTGGATTTGGCTTTGGCTGAAGGGAATGTTGTGGCTGGTTTGATCTTCTCTCTAGACCACTAAAACTTCCTCCATATCAGCAATAAGGCTGTTTCGCTTTCTTATCATTTGTGTGTTCACTAGAGTAGCACTTTTGCTTTCTATCAATAACTTTTCCTTTGCAGTCACAATTTGGCTAACTGACCTAAGTGGCCTAGCTTTCAGCTTTTCTTGGCTTTCCACGTCCTTTAGTCACTAAGCTTAATCATTGTGAAACAGGAGGGAAGGGGGCAGGGCACAACCTTTAAAAGAATGACATAGCCCGAAGACACGATGTAAACTGATTAGAACCAAATAGATCCAAGATGGTGGAAGATTTGACTTCCAGTGGACCTTGAATCTCATTATATGCTCATTGTAATACATTAGCATATGCTAAATGCACACACCCACCAGCTCCATAACAGTTATGAGGCTGACCATCAAAGATCAAAAAGTGTGCAGTGGCCCAATCCTGGAAATCTCTGCCCCTTCCCCAAAATAACTGGAATACTTCTCCCACTCATTAGCCTATGAAATTACCTACCCCTATAAAAACTGACAACCCCATACCCTGGTGCCTCTCTCGCCTTCTGTGATGGCCCACACTCTGTCTATGGAGTGTGTTTCTCTCTAAATAAATCCACTTTTTACCTATCACTTTGTCTCTCACTGAATTGTTTCTGCCATGAGACATCAAGAACCTGAACTTCAGTAAGTCCTGAGACCAGGTGTGTGATCTCAGTTAAAAGAATGTGGGTTCAAGTCCCAATCTGAGTTTCATGGTTTTAATTTCTAGCTTTTGATTTAAAGTGAGATACCTATAACTCTTCCTTTCACTTGAACACTTATTGTAGGGGTATTGACTGACCTAATTTCAATATTGTTGTGTCTCAGGGAATGGGAAGGCCGGAGTGGGGGGAATGACCAGTCGGTGGAGCAGTCAGAACACACACAACATTTATCGATTAAATTTGCTGTTTTATATGGACACAGTTTGTGGTGCCCCAAAACAATTATAATAACAACATCAAAGATTACTGACCACAGGCCACCATAACAAGTATCATAAATGAAAAATTTGAAATATTGCTAGGATTACCAAAATGTGACACAGAGACACGAAGTGAGTATATATTGTTGGAAAAATAGAGCTGATAGACCCTTGATGCAGGGTAGAAACAAACCTTCAATTTGTAAAAACAAAATATCTGTGAAGCACAATAAAGTGAAGAGCAATAAAAAAAGGTATGCCAGTTTTTGAAAGGAAAAACATTCAGGGCAATAAGCAAAGGCTTAATCTTATCTTGAATCTTATGGAAAGGATGTTGTACTTGATTTTGTTTCCCTTTGTCCTGTTGTTGCTGTAGTCATCATTATCATCTTATTTGTTGACTGGTATCATGCACTGTTAAGAATGTTTCCTGGATCCTCTGATTTAATTCTCATATGAGAACCCTATGAGGTGGGTGGTACTGCAATCCCCACTTTATAGATGTGGAAATCAGGTTTAGAAACGTTAAATAGTTTGTTTCAGGTAATCTGGCTAGTAAGCAAGTGGAGCCCAGTTTTGAACATAGTTTTCTGTCTTTAGAGCAAGGGCTATCCAAAAGACTTATCTAAGTTGTTTGATTTTTTTTTTCTTTTCTTTTTTTCAGTTATACATAAACGTGTCTATTTTTTTCAAATTCTTTTCCCATTTAGGTTGTTACAGAACATTGAGCAGCGTTCCCTGTGCTATTTAGTAGGTCCTTGTTGGTTATCTATTTTAAATACAACAGTGTGTACAAGTCCAAAAGACTTATCTAAGCTGTTTGATTTTTAATCCTAGTGCTCCACAGTAGAAGCTAAGGAATTGATTGTGTAAGAATGTAAATCACTGAAGTAAAGAAGGGCAGAGCTGCTTTTGGGTTTATTTTCTTCTTTATTGGTAATCCCAATGACTAGCAGTGTTTTCCCCCTTGCTGCTGGAAATCTCTTTGACTGCAAGCAGGAACATCTGACACAGTCACACATTTTGAGATACAGGTAGAAACTCCTAGATTGGACAGGTTGTGGAGGAAAGGGAACCCTCCTACCTTGTTGGTGGGAACGTAAATTGGTGCAGCCACCATGGAAAACAGTATGGAGGTTCCTTAAAAGATTAAAAATAGAGTTGCTGAGTTGCTGTGTGATCCAGCACTCCCACTGCTGGGCAGATATTTGGAGAAAACTCTAATTCGAAAAGATACATGCACCCCAATGTTTATAGTAGCACTATTTACAATAGCCAAGACATGGAAGCAACCTAAATGTCCATCAACAGATGAATGGATAAAGAAGATGTGAGATATATATATATATATATATATATATACACACACAGACGTGCATGTGCGTGTGCGCACACATACACACAAAGAAATATTAGTCATAAAAAATGAAATAATGTCATTTGCAGCAACATGGATGGACCTAGAGATTATCATACTAAGTGAAGTAAGTCAGAAAGAGAAAGACAAATATCATATAATATCACGTATGTGGACTCTAAAATATGATACAAATGAACTTATATACAAAACAGAAACAGACTTACAGACAGAGAAAACAAACTTATGGTTACCAAAGGGGAAGGGGCGGGGAGGGATAAATTAGGAGTTTGGGATTAGCAGATACAAACTACTACATGCAAAATAGATAAACAATAAGGTCCTACTGTATAGCACAGGGAACTATATTCAGTAAGAATACATTCAATTATATATATATGGAAAATAATCTGAAAAAAATATATAACTGACTCAATTTGCCATATACCAGAAACTAACACAACATTGTAAATCAACTATACTTCAATTAAAACAAAAAAAGAAACTCCTAGATTAAATATTCTCTGAGGTTTCTTCAGAAAAATTGTTATTTTCAGTTGGTTATAATTTTGACGTAATCTCTGGGAATCTAGGATTTAAAATATTAACAACATGACAAGAAAATATGGACTCTTTGGTTACATTGGGTTTCCAAAGTTTATGACTTTTAATTTAGATTTCATGTGTATACCTTTGGTTTGAAAAGATTGCTTTCTCTGTCTGAAGCAAACTGCCCTTCCACAGGGAAAAACAAGTTGTAAAATTTCCAAGAAATAACATGGTTTACTTCTAAAATTGCATCATCCAAATGAAGTTTTCTTCATTTCTTATATAAAATTTTCATTTTGAAGTTAGTGCATTATTTTTCTTCTGAAAAGTTGTTTTAGAAAACTCAGGAAGTAAAGTGTACTTATTTTTTTAAAAAATTTTAATTGAAGTACAAACAACTATGATTTTTATAGTGCTATAGGAACAGTTTCCCAATTACAGAAAGTTTCTCTTTATGAAAAGTGTTATTCATATTCATAAGTGTTATTTACATTTATAAATGAATTGTAAAGAAAATTTTATTGTTTTGATTAGCATTATCTTATTATGGCTACTAATAAAGCACTGTCCAACTTTATTCCTAATGCTTAAATTGCCTACTTGATGCAACACAAAAAATTTCTTACTGAACTTACTCATCCAGAGTATATTTTCTTGGAAGATGTATACATTGTTTATTTTTTAAAAATTAATTAATTAATTAATTTTTGGCTGCGTTGGGTCTTTGTTGCTGCACGTGGGCTTTCTCTAGTTGCGGTGAGCAGGGATTACTCTTCATTGTGGTGTGCGGGCTTCTCATTGCAGTGGCTTCTTTGTTGCAGAGCACGGACTCCAGAGCACAGGCTCAGTAGTTGTGGTGCACGGGCTTAGTTGCTCTGAGGCATGTGGGATCTTCTCAGACCAGGGCTCGAACCTGTGTTCTCTGCATTGGCAGGCAGATTCTTAACCACTGTGCCACCAGGGAAGTCCAAGAGATGTATACATTGTTTAGATAACGTACATTGCTTGGGAAACATCTTAGTTAAATATGCTTTCAAACACCTTTAATCTTTTAAACTTCAAAGCATAGAAATACTATTTTCCAACCACTGTTCTGGGATTGGGCATACAAAAATGAATAAAGTATGGTTCCTGCAACTGAGAAACTTACAGTGAAAGAGTCATATGTATAGGCCGATACCTGTAATAAGGATTTAAGAGCTATCCCTGAAGTTTACCTAAATTGCTAAGGGAGCACAGGTGGGGGAATGATTAATTTAGCCTTGTGGAGGAGAGGAAAGGTAAAAGAAAACTATTGTTTCCTTTGTAAAAATCAAACAAGGTCTTCCAGGTGTTGACTAATGATTCTAATATTTTACTTCTTGAAATTAGACGTGCTTCATTCTGGGTTTTTTTTCCCCTACATAAATCTTTTCTTTACAATGCATTACCTTTTGGTTCTAACAATTAACATTAGAAAAGTTGGTAGATGATTGATTCTGTAAGGGAAAGATGAATGCAAGTGTCAAGATTTGAGTCTATAGGGATTATTCGGTCCCTAACCATGGAGCACCAGGATGTAATTTCCTAATTTCTGCAAGGGAACTTCAAGTTTTGTTGTGTTTTGTTTTAAGGCTTCACAGAGAAGTCACCATCATCTGAGCTGGGCTTTGAAAGATAAACAGAATTTTTCCAAGTAGGGAAAAGGCATTCTGGGAAGAGGGAAAGTCTGGTAATAGGTGACTCGGAGAGAGAAGTTGAGAAGGACTCAAGAGTTTTCTAGTATGGGGGATAAGGTGAGTGGTGATACTGTTAACTAAGGAGGAAAGTATAGAAGTATATTTTGGGGCTAGGATGGAATATGGTCTCTGTTTTGGGCATGTTGATTTGGGGAGTCTTTGGAAATTTCATTAATTGATTTTTAAAAAATTCTTTCCACTAAAATTTATTAACATCCTTACTTGCCCACGTATCAAGAACACAGACATAAGAAATAATCTATTCTCAAAATGCTTATGGACTCTTGGAGAGAGAGAGAATCCAATAATTATAATATGTGCTTAAAACTGCTATGATAGCAGCAGTCACAGGTTTTGATGGGGAACTTGGGAGTTTTGATCACCTAATGGAGACTGAAGATGGGAATGGGGAGGAGAGATAAGGAGTGATAGGAAAGAATTCCTATGAGATTGCTATGATAGCAGCAGTCACAGGTTTTGATGGGGAACTTGGGAGTTTTGATCACCTAATGGAGACTGAAGATGGGAATGAGGAGGAGAGATAAGGAGTGATAGGAAAGAATTCCTATGAGATTGCCTCATGGAATTCAAGTGTTTTTTTTTTCTGGATTTTAATCTTTAATATCTAACATTATTGCTTTAGGACATGTTTTCCCTGAACCAGGAACAGAATGCTAATTATATAAAAATATACACATAGAAAAAGTAGTTCTCCATTTTCCCAGGGAAAAAACAGTAACTTCTAGAAAACTCAAGTGTTTTGTTTTAATTATAAAGTCTTGGTCATCTCATTTATTAGCTCTGTAACATACATATTTAAATTAAACATTATTAGACAACCATTACAACTTATAAATGTAAGGTGCCATTACTGAGTAAATAGAGTCTCCTGTGAGTGGATGTGTCCCTTCTCCCGCCCACTAACAAGGCAGTAATATGGTTAGTTTAATTTTATGAGTACATGATCCATCGCTGCAAACACTAATTCTCGTCTCCACCCTGTGCTTATCTGTGCAAGTGTATGAGCTGGTTAGATCGCACCGGCAACCTCTCTAACTTCAACAGCAAGATGAGCTGGGCTTGGGCTTTCGGTGCAGACTAATTGTGTCTGTCTGAATCAAGTGATCTGACCTATACTCGGTAGCAAGCACTCTTCGAACTGCTTCCTCAAAGGCCGCTGTGACATTCGTGGCATCTTTTGCACTTGTTTCAAAGTAAGGATGGTCGCTGTTGTCCCTGCACCAGGCTTGAGCTTCTTCTGCAGACACCTGCCGCTCGCTGATGTCAACCTTGTTACCCAAAATCACAAAAGGAAAGCTTTCGGGCTTTGTCACATCCGCATAATATATGAATTTTTTCTTCCAGTTTCTCAAGTTCTGGAAGCTTTGAGAATCATCGACGCTAAAAGTAAGCAGGCAACAGTCAGAACTTCTGTAAAATGGCGTCCTCAGGCTTCTGAATCACTCTTGACCGGCCGTGTCCCAAATCTGTATGGTAACAAAATGTCCATCCACCTCCAAATCTTTATTTAAAAATTCCACACCTATTGTATAGAAGAGCTGGGTATCCAACTTATTAGACACATATCTGTTCATTAGAGAACTCTTCCCAACTCCACCATCTCCAAGGAGAATTACTTTAAAAAGCAGTGATTTTCCTGCCATTTTTAATCTCAACATCTCTGATTTCAGAACCCTTAATTGTTCAGTTCAGATATCATCATTATCCCTAGGGCTGTCGGGAAGATTCCCTTGGGCACGGACCGCAGGAAAAGCCGTTCACCACTGTGCCAGGGTCATTATAGGAGTGCAGGGAGTTTCTCGCGGCCACACGGAGGAAGCCCGGGAGCTCCGGGCCAGCCCGTCCGGGTGCAGAGGAAAGAGAGAAGGTCGAGGACCCGGTGCGCAGGAGGCGTCGGCGGCACTGCCCGGGTCCAACTGCAGTTGCTCCCGTCCAGCACCGAGGGAACAACGTGGCGACGGGGCGGGGCCCTTAAGTGTTGTTTTGAAGTATGAGTTAAACAGATTGTGGGAAGAGGGAAAGAGGGGGAAACATTTCAGGCAGGAATTTTGCTTAGATGATGCCTTGGGAGTGTGAGGAACTAACCTGTGTATAGGGAGCACTGCTTGTGGTTTAGTGTTAACTTGTAGGAACTATGTAAGTGGGGATTGGTAGGGTCTTGCAGATCATATGTTTCTTGATTTTTATGTTGAAGACAGTCATGTTGGTAGTGTCAGGAAGCTAGTGAAGGATTTTAAGTAGGGGAATGGCTTGTTCAAATTTGATGCCCAGCAACCAGTTAGAATTATGTTCTAGAATTTCAGAAATGCAGTTGGGGGGTAGGGTATAAATTTAACTAGGGTCACAATAATGGATAAAGTGCTTCCTGTTTAGATGTGGAGACAGGTTAATAAAACTGACATCACAGTATGCGAAGTATTGTAGTATGCAGTACTATGTATTGAGTATAGAGGAGGAAGTGATTTGGGACTTCACTTTTAACAGTCATAGGTATATGGGTGGTATTTGCAACTGAGAATATTGATGATCTTTTCTAAGGAAATAATATAAAGCAGAGATGAAAGAACTGATGGTAGAATTCCAGAAGAAAGCAGCCTTCATAGGATAATGGTTAAAGAAGAATCATCTAAAGCTATGATGTTAGCACTGTGGGCTACAACTGATTTGTAGGTTGCAAATCAATAATAGTGGATGGGAAATTAATATGGTTGGCTATAGACAGAATTTTAAAAATATGGATTAAGAGACAAAATATCAGGGTGTATGAAGTAAAGGTAATTATTATTTTGTGGCATTTTGTTCAGATTTGTGTATTCGTGCATGTGTGTATTGGGTAAAGTATAAAATGTCTTTCTTATTAAGAGTTGTAATCACAAACTTTTGAAAAACAATAAAAGATACTAAGGAAGAGCAGTTGGAAATAATTAAATAACTTTTGTTCTTCACTACTCTGATGGCAAGGAAAAGAAATGGACCCAGAGCAAGTGCAGTAGAAAGGAGATTTTCTCTTTATGTGCAGGTGGTCTCCCCCAGGCCGCCTTTGCCACAGCAATTATGTAGGAAGAGAAATACAAAGAAATAAGGGGAAAGGACTTGCAAGATACAGAACTCAAAGACAGAGAGGGAGAGGAAGAAATAGAGAATATGAATGGGAAATATGGGTGAGAAAGAATAAACCCCTATGGAAGCGTGACTTTCAGCTTAACCCTACTGTGTGATGGCAAAAGCTCCATACCCTAGCACCATGGCCCAACCAAGCCCCTTGGATTTATCCTGCCATATCAGCTCTGTTCCTTATTAGGGATAGAGCCAGAGGAGGAACCTGGGGAAAGCGTACAAAACTACCTCTAATTAAAGTTGTGATTTAGTAATATCAATAATAGAAGTTATTGAGAGCTTAACTATGGGCTAAGAACTATTCTAAGCACTTTAAATGCATGATCTCACCGAATAAGTTAATATTTGTAAAGCCCTTAGAACGATGTCTTGCACGTGGTAAGTACTCGGCAAATATTGGCTATTATTATTATTTAATTATTAATTAGAGAATAGTTACTAAATATCACCATTTTACTAGTAAGGAAATTGGAGTATAATAAAGTTAAGTAACTTAAGATTTTATAGTTATAAAGAAATAGAATCATGCACTTTTGAGTTGGAGGTGAGAGACTGACTAGTATAGGTGCATGAAGTTGTATGATGACTGGTGCTTGAAATATGATGGTAGAGAGGAGACAAGATGGGCCATAAGTGAAAGATATTATGAAAAGAAAATCCCTTTAGCTTGGTGACTGGTTGGATATGAAGTAAAAAGATAATTAAGATTTTAAGTTGGTTGACTGGGAAAATGGTAAATAAGGATGTAAGAAAATAAGGAAGAAAATTGTTTTGGTAGGAAATGATGACAAATTCCATTTAATCATGTTGAATTTTATGTCAGATAGTCAAGTGATGATTAGCAGGGAATTCAAAACTAAAGTTAGAGATATTTAGGCATTATCACATAAAGGAGTTGCAGAAGCTGTAGAAGGGTTTGAGACCCCCAAGGATAACCAATATTTTTTGGCCACAAAAAATCTGGGGAGTCAAAAATAAGATCATGATAATAGCCCCCATGCAAAATTTCCACAGCTTTGCCCACATCTGCTTTGTAGAACCTACAAGTAATACCAGGAATCTTTAAAAAAGAGTATGTCACTACTGCTCCAGGGATGGGCTGTTGTCTGGCATGCACTGTTTTCCTCGCTCCTGCCCTGGTTGCTGTGGCTGTGTCTCCTCTTGCGGCCACCATCTGTGAAGGTGGAGCGCCTCAGCTGTGGTTTGGTACCTTTCCCACCACCGCAGAAATTGCTGTTTCCCCTATGACGTTCTCAGAGACCCTGGAGGGTCAATGGTGATAAAGCTTTCCTACTTTTTCTCATTCTTTTGTCCACCCTCAGGTTTCAGACTTGATATCCATTGGCTTTTTCTGCACCCCTGTCCAGGTGACAGGTATGTTGGCTTTATGGCTCCTCAGTCAGTTTTTTATGCCTAGATGATTCCTGACCTTCAGATGAATTCTTACACGAAATGTTTCTCAGTTTTTGCCCCATCAATCCTTAGGCACATCTAGACTTGTCTGAATCCTAAGGTGAAGGTTACTTATTAGGTTTAAACTGGAGCCAGGACCCTTGTTGCATGCTCTCTGGAGAAAAGAGAGGTCAAATTGGCAAATTCCCATATTTTCCAAGATTATCCCATCACTCGTTTCTTCTGGTCCCTTTACTTCTTCATATGGGTGTTTTCCTGGTTGATTTGAGATTATTTCTTCTTTTCTCCAGATGGAACGATAATGTGTACTTACTGTGGAATTAGATCCTATCCGAATATTTTGTTGGGAGGTTTGATTCACTTTTTCCTTTTAATTCTTCTTACAGGTTTCCATGCTCTTTGTTGGAGTTTAGTAAAGATTTGAATATCTAGCATGTTTTCCTTTCAAATAAGTATTGGTAACGTATTTTTTTTTCTGGTTCTCTGTGAAGAATCCCAACGAGCCTTTTTGAAAACTCATCATTTGCAGTTATTTTAGAACAGCAATTTGTTGAAAGCTACCATATTAGAAATGTTTTATTGCACTGCACTACAGCTATGAAGTGCAAGGAACCATGAAGAATGAAAAATACAAATGATAGATGTGTCTCTTTCATCTTATTTTTTAGCCTTCTTTGAATCCTGGGGGGAGCCAGTCATCTGATGTGGTGCTTTTGAACCACTGGAAAGTGAGGAATTTTGAAGTACAACGTGGTGACATTGTGTCATTAGTGTAAGTAAATCAGAAACATACTATATTCATATATAAGATTATTTATAATTATCTGATTTAACTAGTAATTCACTGTTTATACCATATTGTCAATTATTAAATTAATAGGTCCATTTAAAATATTGATATAATGCATTTTTCAAAATCAATTTTGAAATGTAACAGTGCTATAAGAAAGGATTTTTCTTTTATACTTAGCTGACTGACATACCGTGGTAGAACGTGTTTAATGAAATGTTGATTAGAAATTATTATATTGATGATCTAGAGTACATGAACTTGGTATTTGGGTAATTTTGAAATTCCACATTTTGGAAGCAGCTGTTAAGTTACTCTCATGGTTTATTAGCTTGTGTAGCTACAAAATATTTCTAGACGATGATAATTGTGACATGAAATTCAGTGGCATTTATATATATCGGTAATTTAACTGAAAAAAGGAAGTTTGGAAGACTAGTAGACTGGAGGCTTTTGTATGGGACCAAAAGGTGGCACTGTTTCTCTGTTAAAGTATTAAGACTGGTCCAGAACAAAAATTTCATAGTGTAGAAAAGGAATGTCAAAATGTACATAACTGACACAATGATAGTCCTAGTACATGCTTGAGATTTGTTTGTTTATTTTAAAAGTAAATTTACATTGAGAAGACTGCAACAGAACTTGCCTAATTTCTGCTGGTTTCAGCTACTTATAAAAATGTTTTAATATGATTCCCTGTTATGCCAGTTAGTGCTTTGGGGTGGCAATTAATGTAGCAATTACTGTTACTTGTTTAGTGATAGTAAAAATCCTCCTGTTTGGTGAAGACTTCCAACTTATAGTTCTGATGTTTGAATTGGAATGATTGTTTTTTGTTGGGTGATAATTTATAATTGGTAAAAGCAAAACGTTATCTACTGGTTCATACTTACCTTTGGCTAGTACTTTGTGGAAGTAGATATTTGCTAAATGTGTCTCAGTCAAACCTGTTCTACCAAGATTTGAAAACATATTAAGTAAATCTGGTAAGTAACTAATGAAATAAATTTGAGTGAAGTTTTGTATGGCAGCCATCCGAGGATGGGAATTAAATGCTTCTCATGTTCTTGAGTGCTTTCTTTAATATTAACCTACTCTTTGGAGTATACTTTTATTTTGTCATTCAGGGAACTGTTTCTGCAACCTCCTTAACAACCTTTCCATGCTGGGTTAGCCTGTTGTGCACTCATTATTCTTTTGCCTTTGGTTTGACAAGGTTACATCCTCGCTTAGTGGTGGAGAGGATACCCACCCAAGTGAAAGAGGTCACACTATAAGCAGACAATCGTGCAGTAACTTTTTTCTCTGAGAAACATACTGACTATCTCTAACCAAGTGAATTTGAATAGGTAGTTGGGAAAAGAAAAAGGCTCCTTAAAATTCAGGGTTGCATGGGTCCATAACAGTACCCTAGCATATCATAGACTATGTAAAAAAGAGAACACTATTCATTTATGTAAATATTAAAGTAATTGATATTTATTATATAAATTAATTTCAGAAATAGTGTATTCAAATTAAGGTTGATATACTGAATTGTAGCTACTTCGGTTGAACTGTATTTTTAATGAGTTAATTGTGCTATATCTCTGTCATGTACAAATAACACAAATTTTCTTTCATAATGCTTGTTGCTAGCAGGAACTATTTACATATAAGAATGCTTAGTGATTGGTATCATGTTATTTAATAACAAATAATCATTAAGCAGTAATTGTTGCTTTCTTTTTATGAACCAAAAGTCTTATACTAAAATCTTCTTTAGCATGATGTAATATAGTAAAAGACACTGTTTAAAGTATCTTTTTAGTTTTAGAACAAAAAGGCTTTCTAGACACGTGTCCTTACATTAGAATATCCTATCTATGTAAGAAATGTGTGACTAATATGGAAATGCATGACTAAATTTTGAATTTATGGCTGAATATAAAATATGATAAATATAATATTGGTATTAATAACACATTTTATTGATATATAAGTAATCTTTGGAAACAAGGTAGTTTGACAGTTTATATTTTAAATTATCCTCGGACAGCATTTTATGTATTCAGAGTATGTGGAAATGCAGCATTTCTATGATAATATTATATATGCATTTCTGGAAAACGTAGTTCGTAAATTCATACTTAAGTTACTAGGGCTTATGCATGTTTGTAACCAGAGCACTAATGAAAATAACAACAATTCCAATAGCACCATTTAAAAGACATATGAACTTTCTAATAAATAAACACTGCAGTAAATGTCGAATTTTACTTAAAAAAGGTGAAGGTAGCTTGATGGAAGACTATATAAGGAAGGGTTGAGGCTATCTATATTTACAAGGGCCAGGGACATTATTACCAGAAGTTGCAAGTAGAGGAAAGATTGCAAGCTTTGTACAAAATGTACTGATCCCAGAGATGTATGCTCAGCTCATTGTTTTGTGTTACTTTGTTTTATTTATTTATTTATAACTTTATTTTTTAATGAAAACAAAGATCCCGGTTAACCTTGCTTTAAGCACTTCTAGGAGAAAGGTTGAATGTATAATACTGATTCCTTCTTACTTTGCTGCCTTTAGTGTACTTAGCCTTCAGCTGTTATTATTAATGAGGCAAAACATTAATGATCCGGGAAGAAAATCAGATGTGAACCAGTGCAGCTTCTGCTTTATACTGAAAATTCTTTCTCCATTCTTTCTCACCAGTTGCCTATGAGCTAATTCACGTTACAGGAACACGGGATGTAGCAGAGGAGACTTCTATTGTAAGAAATTTCATTCAGAGCTTATTGACCAAGACCCGTTTCCTAAACCAAGGAAGGTCTGGGTGGGGGAAGTGTGCATATTGGAATACGCTTCTTTGCATCTCTTCCTTTTCCTGTCAGTTTCTTTCTGTTGGTAGCAGTGGGGCTACATTATTCAGTAATGTTAAATCAAACGGTGTATTTGTTTGATAACATTACTGGTCGCACAAAACATTATTTGCTGTCATCAAGTCCTCAGTGTTAGAGTGTAAGTAGGTGACATCATACTCTCTTAGTGGATTTGCAAACTAATAGTGGTGATTAAGGTGGATTTTCTATACCTTGGAATCGACTTTTCATTAACCTGTGTGATGGCCTTACTGCCATAGACTTAGCATAAGTAGCACTATTTTATAATGATATATCAATTACCATCCATTGGGACAGAGGTTCCTTCATAATAAAGTTTCAAATAATCACATTTAAAAGTGTTTTAACTTTTCACTTTGAAATGACTTAAAGAAAGGTTGTAAAAATAGTATAGAGAGTTCCCATATACCCCTAATTTTTTTTTCTGTTTTATTAAGGTAAAATTGACAAAATTGTAATATATTTAAAGTGTACACTGGGATGAATTGATACATGTATACATTGTGAAAGAATTCCCTCCATCAAGTTAATTAACACGTCCATCACCTATTTACGGTGAGAACATTTACTCTCTTAGCCAAGTTCATTATATAATACAGTGTTATTAACTATCATCACCATGTTATACATTAGCTCCTCAGACCTTACTCATCTTATATCCCCCTAATTTTAACATTATGCACAACCACAGGACAATTATGGAGACCAGGAAATTGACATTGATATAATACTATTAACTACTCTACAGACCTTGTTTGAATTTCACTGGTTTTCCCACTAATATCCTCTTTCTATACCAAGATCCTACCCAGAATCCTATATTTCATTTTTATTTTTCGTGTCTCTCTAGTCTCTTTTAATCTGTGACAGTTCCTTGGTCACTCTTTATCTTTTTCACCTTGACACTTTTGGAGGGTCTGGCCAGTTGTTTTGTAGAATGATCCTTTTCAGTGTTGGAGGGTCAGTCTGTCTCTGGTGAGGAAGCATTGCTGTTGATGGCAGTTGCCGGGGAAGCTGCAGCAGTGGCAACTGCTGGGGAGATGGATGAGACAGGGTCAGAGGAGAAGGAAGTTTTCAGGCACAGCTCTCTTCATTTCTTAGGACCACATACTTAGGTCATGACTAAGAGGTTCCATGGCTTCTAAAAGTCCACACAGTGAAGTTTATAGATGATAGGAAGCCAGGAGGTAGAGCTGTGAAGGTGGGGGAAAAGGCTATAGTTTGTAGTAGGGGTAGAAGGGAAGGAAATAAGGCTAGGGCACAGAATATTCTATATTGAGCCAGCATTCAGTTTTAGAGTAGAAGGTTAGGGTGAGGGAATTCTCATTTAATGAGCACCCCTGTATGTCAGGCCTTGCATTAAGTGCTTTGTGTATGCCATTTTAATTCTCATAACAGTATCTGGAGATAGTTATTATTTTATTTTTGTGGGTGGTAGACATATTTACTTTTTAATTTATTGTTTATTTAGGTAACTGGTTTATGACATATGTTTCCTATGTACAACATTATATTGCTACTTCTGTATACACTAAATCTTGTGGACATAGTTATTTTTACTGTGATGAAACTGAGATTTGGCAGGTAAATGGCAAGTAATTGGCAGAGCTAGAATTTGAATCCAGGTCCATTTGACTCTAAATCTCTATTGCCTGATATAGTAGGCATATGTGGCTATTGTGCACTTGAAGTGTGGCTACTGCCGCTTGTTAAAATGTTAATATTTTGGATATATTCAGTCAAATAAAATATATTATTATAGTCAATTTCACCTGTTTCTTTTTCCTTTTCTAATGTGGCTCATAGAAAATTTGAAATTACCTATGTGATACACATTACGTTTCAGTTGGACAAATTCTGTGTCTAAACCTTTTTCCGTTGTACACTGCTGCTTTCCTGGAGTGTTTCTAAGGTGAACTAAGATGAGATCCTAAAGTCTGAGGTGGAAAAATACTAATGTATCTCCTATGAAGCAAAGCAGACTCCCAAAGACAGGAAAACACTGTGTTGGTGAGAGTGTTGGGATGATCAAGTCCAAAGGGAAAGGGAAAAAGACATGCAATCTACAAAGAGAAAAAAAAGTAACCACAATATTTTTTTTCTTGTAGCACTGAAGTCCCTTTATTTAAAAAAAATCATTTATTTATTTATTCTTTACTGGAGTATAGTTGATTTACAATATTGTGTTAGTTTCAGGTACACAGCACAGTGATTCAGATTATTTTCCACTACAGGTTATTACAAGATACTGAATATTGTTCCCTGTGCTATATAGTAAATCCTTGTTGCTTACCTATTTTATGTATACAGTTTGTATCTATTAATCCCATACTCCTAATTTATTCCTTTCCACCTCCTTTTCCCCTTTAGTAACCATAAGTTTGTTTTCTTTGTCTGTGAATCTGTTTCTGTTTTGCATATATTCATTTGTATTATTTTTTAGATTCCACATGTAAGTGATATCATATAATATTTGTCCTTCTCTGACAACTTCACTCAGTATGATATTTTCTAGGTCCATCCATGTTGCTGCAAATGGCAATATTTCATTCTTTTTTTATGGCTGAGTAATATTCCATTGTGTGTATGTGTATGTTTGTGTGTGTGTGTGTGTGTGTGTGTATCTTTCTACTCACATCTTCTTACGTATATCTCACCAGTTGTCTCTTGATGGGCATTTGGATTGCTTCCATGTCTTGGCTATTGTAAATAGTGCTGCTGTGAACATTGGGGTGCATGTATCTGTTTGAATTAGAGTTTTTGTCTTTTCCGGATATATGCCCAGGAGTGGGATTGTTGAATCATATGGTAGCTCTATTTTGAGTTTTTTAAGGAGCCTCCATTCTGTTCTCCATAGTGGCTGCACCAATTTACATTCCCACCCACAGTGTAGGAGGGTTCCCTTTTCTCCACACCCTCTCCAGCATTTATTGTTTGTAGACTTTTTGTTGATAGCCATTTTGATTGGTATGAGGTGATACCTCATTGTAGTTTTGATTTGCATTTCTCTAATAATTAGTGATGTTGAGCATCTTTTCATGTGCCTCACAACAGTTTTTAATATTTACTGACTTTATCATTTTCCAGTCACTGGGCTTAGTTCTACATTCATTTTTATTTAATCCTCATTAAAATAAACCCCAGTAAAGTAGGTACTGTTGTTATTCCTATTTTATAGATGAGAACACTGAGGTACAGAGAGGTAAACTAACTTGCTTGTGAACGTACAGCTGGCTGGTAAATGGAAGAGCGAAGGTTTGAAGGGCTTCCCATCAAATCCAGTGTTCTTTACTGTCAAACTATAAAGCCTCTGTATACTGTGGTGATGGTTTGGTTGAGGATACTTACTCATTCTTAGCAAAGAAGTCATGCAGACCCTTGTATCTCTGCATCTATCAGATTATCCCCATTTCTGTAATGAAATTTCTGATACAGTGGTTCCTGAAATGTCTCTTTATTAATAGCAATAATACTTTATTACGAACATACAGTCTGCATACAGTTTTGACAGCTGGTTTGCAACATGCTAGACTAATTGCCATTTTCTGACTGTGATGGCTACGTCTGTAGCAGTAAATATGAGCAAAGAGTTATGAAGAATTGAGCCAGGGAAATAGATGAAATAGAATAGAGCCCTTGGGGGCGGGGGAAAGGTGCTAGTTCCTTTGTGTCTTGAGCGCTTATAAATCTTTAAAGGTCCCTTGACCCACCAAGGGAAATTAATTGCAGTCTGCTAAAATACGAAATTCATGTTTTGAAACAAATGCCCAGGGCAATGATAATAATGAATAATGACCTATAATTGTATTAAAAGCCAGTTAATCTGTTGAGCTGGGAGAACATAATTGTGATTAGTAGTGTGATACTAGTTTATGTATACTTATTCCTAGTTTTTTTTTGGTTTAGAGCCAAATTTGTTTTTTGTTTGTTTGTAGTTAATATCGTACATTTCAGGAGCACAAATTTAGAAATAACATGACTTTCAAAGAAAGGTTCTATAGGTAGGAAGAAGTGCCTAGGTTTTTGTTTTTTGTCTTTAATTGATAGTAAAAGTGCTGGAGAGTGAAATCCTGGGCTGCAATTTGTTTTGATGAGAGATTTAGTTTTTGGCACTTTCAATTACACATAATAATTTGCATTCGTTACAAAGTATATTTACAAATAATACTTAAAAAATGAGATAGTGTAAGTATTGTTGCTATTGTCTGATATAGATTAAACTGATTTTATAAATACTCTTCAGAGGCATACAGAAAGTTGATGCCCTTAAGGTAGTCCTTAAAAGCAATTTCCTTTCTTGAGTAGGATAAACTGCCTTCACAATTTTTATACATTTAATTATACAATAAAACATTTTCTTAGTTCAGGCTCAAATTATAGCATAGAAATGTTTCAGTGATCATAAATTTCAATTTTGAATTACTGAGATTTTATGGCAATGTAACTATAGGAGATATCCATAGCTTCTGCTCAACCCATTTCATAAATCTTATATGCTTTGAGAGATGACTAGAAGTTGTCAAAGAACAAAGTTATACATGCAGCATTCTTTGAAATAGTGGGTACTTACGTAACTTATTGTGAAAAAAAATCCAGTCTCTGTGAACACTATTACCCTATTTAAAAAAAAAGTGCAAGACAGCATTTACAATGAAGGTGCTCCCAAATGCTCCCAAATACACCTTTTATGTTATACATAAGGAGTCAGGTTGAACTATTAAGGAGAAACATTTGAATATAAGTTGAAATAATAATTCTAACAGAGAAATAATTGAAAAATTTAAGAAGTAAATGGTTTAGCTTTCAAGCAGAAGATAAAACACAGAAAAGTAAACTATCCCATAGGTATGTCAACCTGTGTTTAATACTTTTGGAACCAGTAAGATATGGATGCATACATAAAGCGAGGCCATTAAGATCACCAACATCTGATCTCCACTTTCAGGTACGATAGATTAGTTTATTTCAAGCTAAGGCCCATACTGAAAAAATGAGAAAGCTGTATTAAAAAGAGTATCTACAGGCATTGTAGTACTACCAAAGGGCAAAGATCCCAGAGTGAAGAGAAACACACTGAGGTGATCCCTGTATTCAGTGCCACTTTTCACCTTGGGTTATTTGTCACTTAATAACAGTACGGGCTGTGAGGCTGAGAAGCCAAGCAGCGGCAGCTAAGATGGGGGATGCTGGGTGTAATTTTTGGCAGTTTCACATTGCTAAGAGGTCACAAACTAGAATTCAGGGAGGAAGATGCAGGACCCTGGTAAAACACTCTAAACTTTTAATTGGGACCCCTGAAGGGCTACATCCTAGGAGTTACAGAGAACTAGAAATAGACTATTAAGTTACAAAAATTGAAATGCAGCCTCTGATAAACTCAATTGATTTTAAGGTGATCTTCCTTTACTTTAACTCTCTGTCATTGCCAGAAACAAGAGACATCATGCAGAATCTCTGTAAGTTTTAAACACAGTACATGACATTCTATAAAAATAAACCATGCCTATCACAAGCCAGGACCAAGATTAAAAAAATATAAAACAACAATCATTAGAAACATTCTCATAGTGTTCTAGCTTTTGGAATTATCAGACGTGGGCTATAAAATAATTATAATCAATATATTAAAAAATTGATGAAAAGATGGATTTCATTAGAGAATCAGAATCTAGAAAAAGAATTGAAAGGAATTCTAGAAATGAAAACTAGTATAACTGAAGTGAAGGACTCAATAGATGAGTTTAACAGCAAATTAGACACAGCTGTGGGGAGGATCGTGAACTGGTTGATAGGTCAGTTAGAAAATATCTAGGCCATGGGTGAGGGGAATAGCCTGAATAAATAAAGGCTAAGAATTTTGTAGAACTCATGAAAGATATCAACCTAAAGAATCAAGAAGTACTACAAATCCTATCAGGATAAATACAGTGAAAAACCACAATTAGGGCACAGGGTAGGTAGTCAAACCACTGAAAACCAAAAAAAAGAGAAACCTCTTAAAAGGAAAAAAAAGATATTACCTTCAAAGAAGCAAAAATAATAGCCGACTTTTCAATTGGGGGGATACAGGAGAGAACTGAATGACATCTTTAAAGTGCTAAAGGAAAAAAAAAAATCCCAACCTAGAATTTTGTACCTATTGGAACTATTCTGCAAAAATGAAAGAGAAATATACTCTTTTTCAAACAAACCCTCAGTACATGCTCCATTGTCTATAGGACTTTACTTACAAAATAAAGTATTAAGAATTTCAAGATAGCACCTGAAGAGCATTAATTAAGCCCCAAGTGTGGGGCTTTTCTGAGTCCAGGCCCATGGGTGATTGCACTGGTTATGTCCCTACGAAGCTGGCCCTGTGATTGGACCTAAGCAGGGCCAATCTGAGCCATTCCTGGAAATGGACGTGTAAATGTTAGGGGTGAAAATTTACATTTTTGTTAGAGTTGTTAAGTTTGAACAATAGGATCTGTTAAAACAAATGTAAATCTTTAAGGTTATGTTAGTAAAACAGGTGCTAAGTGTAGTAGGCAGAATTTTGGTCCTCAAGATTCCATGCCGTAATGCCCAGGACAGTGAATATGATGAGATATTGTGCCCATGAATATGTTACCTTGTACTGACAAAGGGACTTTGTGGTTGTAATTAAGGTTGACCTTCAGTTGTCAGTGAGGAGGCTAGCCTGGGTTATCCAGGTGGGCCCAATGTAATCTCAGGAGTCCTTAAAAGCAGAGGCAGAGGAGGAAGTTAGGAAGATGCCGTGGAACAAGTCAGAACGATCCAAAGCCAGAGAAAAGATTCGATGTGCTTTTGCTGGCTTTGGAGATTCAGGGGCCGTGAGCAGAGGAAAGCAAGCTGCCTCTAGAAACTAAGAATGACATTTAGCCAAAGGCCAGCAAAGAAATGAGGACCTCAGTCCCACACAGAATTGAATTTTGCCAACAACCTAATGATCCTGGAAATGAACTCTCCCCTAGTCTCTAGATAAGGGCCCAGACCAGCCGGCAGTTTGATTTTGGCCTTCTGAGACGCTAAGCAGAGTACCCAGCCGAACCTGCCAGACTTCAGTCCTGGAGAACGGTGAGATTATAAATGGCTGTTGTTTTAATTTTAAACCCCTTTGTTTGTTTTAATTTGTTAGCGTGGCAATAGAAAATTGTGTTAAGCAATGAAAAGATACAAACAGTTATACTACTACTGTTAGAATGTATAAGGAGATGAACTTTTACAGAAGATTCTTATTAAGCATTTGAAAAACACTTTTATTAAGTTACTTGCCTAACTAATTAAAAGTTATTATTTTCTTTTACATAAAACAAATTTGTAAGCCTCTACCTGCCAGTTCCTTGGTGCAAGAATATAGGAGTAGGCTTCAGGAAATCTTACTACTTTCAGCTGTTATCACTTATTAACTGGCTGAGTGACCTGGGAGAGGTTTTCTTAACTATGCTTAGGGTCAAGTCTTAGCACCTGCAAAGTAAGAGGTATAGACTAGTTGATTTCTAAGGTCTTTTCCATTTAAAAAATTGCATGAAAATAGTTTTAGAATCCAGATGGAATTGTTAGAGAGCTGGACATAAGAATCAATCCCTCAGAATATTGAAAAAATATTGTTCCATACTTTTGAAGCTGGAGTCAAATTTGATTTTTGTAAAGAAGAGAATGTACCATGTTGGTACATTAAACAGAAATTTTAGAATAGATAAGGAGACTTTGAACACCAGAGCTTTTTTAGTCAAAGGGATCAGATGAATAGTGCTTATTAAGGTTGAAATTATTGAAAATCAAAAAATTAAAAGTTGGCAGGTATTTTACAAGAGGATGAGCACAAAATCCTTTCCTTTCTGTTTAAAATTATTCAAAATAAGAAAGCTATAGACATCTTATTTCTTTATCTCTTGTCGTTTATTCTGGGAGTTGAGTTTTTGGCTCTAATGGTTAATCTTGTTCTGGTTATCTCCATCTCTTTTGTCAACTTCAGATGCATTTCCCACCAGTCAACACTATGCACTTGTTCTTAGAAAAGAACTGATCCTAGATCCCATATTCTGTTTCATAGCTTAGGTCCCGGAAATGTGGAAGAAATCTCAAAATGAAACTTAAATATCACCTTATTTGATCTAAGGTCAGTAGCTACCTTCCCACTTTTTTTTTTTTTTTCCCTTTTAAAAAAAAAAAAAAAAAGGCACTGTTTTGGAGAGGGGGTGGCAGTTCTTGGGAAATGTGTCTGTGGCTGATAAGAAAAGGAAAGGGCTTAAAGTGATAGCCCCCAAACTTTATCAGTGTTTTGGAGTTAAGGAAAATGTTCTTTCCAAGAAGAACAGGAATACTTTTTTTTTTCTTTTTGGTAATTGTTTATTTACATTAATGAGACGCCTCAATGACCCATTATTATGAAAGGTAACTCTGCATAATCTAGTGACAGGTTACTCACATTCGGAGGTCACATTGATATTTACTGAAGGCACAATAAGTATAGGTTGCACTTCATTAAAAATTGTATAGCTCTTGAAATTGCTGACAGAGAGGCTGACTCAGTTTGATTTGGCTACGGATATGATAATTGTAATACGGCTCACTGTGGTTTTTAGAGGTCATAAGTTACATTGCAAAGATTTGTGTATTTGGATTGCGGGAAAGTTACCGTGGAGTACTAAGACAATACAATAGGAAATACTTAAGTGTGAGTAGTATGTCTCACATAAATTGTACCATAGAATTAAATATGAATCATTAAACTATTCCAGGTTTATTAAAAATTTATTATTCTAAAGCATCTTTAAAGAGCAGTAAGAACTTGAAGAAATAATAGGAAAGCTTTGCTAACTGACAGTGTGTTGAGTTGAAAGAAGGTAAATAATTTATTAACAAAAGGCATACAAAAAGATTTGTAGTAAATCAAGGGGGGAGATCAGTTAATAAAGAGGCCAGGGAGACCTTCAAGATGGCGGAAGAGTAAGACGTGGAGATCACCTTCCTCCCCACAAATACATCAGAAATACATCTACATGTGGAACAGCTCCTACAGAACACCTACTGAACGCTAGCAGAAGACCTCAGACCTCCCAAAAGGCAAGAAACTCCCCACGTACCTGGGTAGGGAAAAAGAAAAAAGAAAAAACAGAGACAAAAGAATAGGGACGGGACCTGCACCTCTGGGAGGGAGCTGTGAAGGAGGAAAGGTTTCCACACACTAGGAAGCCCCTTCGCGGGCAGAGACTGCAGGTGGCGGAGGGGGAAGCTTCGGAGCCGCGGAGGAGAGCGCAGCAACAGGGGTGCGGAAGGCAAAGTGGAGAGATTCCCTCACAGAGGATCAGTGCCGACCAGCACTCACCAGCCCGAGAGGCCTGTCTGCTCACCCGCTGGGGCGGGCGGGGCTGGGAGCTGAGGCTCGGGCTTCAGAGGTCGGATCCCAGGGAGAGGACTGGGGTTGGCGGCGTGAACACAGCCTGAAGGGGCTAGTGCGCCACAGCTAGCTGGGAGGGAGTCTGGGAAAAGTCTGGACCTAAGAGGCAAGAGACCATTGTTTCTGGGTGCACGAGGAGAGGGAATTCAGAGCACCACCTAAACAAGCTCCAGAAACGGGTGCGAGCTGCGGCTATCAGCGTGGACCGCAGAGACAGGCATGAGACGTTAAGGCTGCTGCTGCCGCCACCAAGAAGCCTGTGTGTGAGCACAGGTCACTATCCACACCTCCCCTCCTGGGAGCCTGTGCAGCCTGCCACTGCCAGGGTCCCGCGATCCAGGGACAACTTCCCCGGGAGAACGCATGGTGTGCCTCAGGCTGGTGCAACGTCACGCAGGCCTCTGCCGCCGCAGGCTCACCCCGCATCCATACCCCTCCCTCCCCCCGGCCTGAGTGAGCCAGAGCCCCGAATCAGCTGCTCCTTTAACCCCATCCTGTCTGAGCGAAGAACAGACGCCCTCAGGCGACGTACACGCAGAGGCGGGCCCAAATCCAAAGCTGAACCCCAGGAGCTGTGCGAACAAAGAAGAGAAAGGGAAATCTCTCCCAGCAGCCTCAGGAGCAGCGGATTAAATCTCCACAATCAACTTGATGTACCCTGTATCTGATCTGTGGAATACCTGAAGAGACAACGAATCATGTGAAATTGAGGTGGTGGACTTTGGGAGCAAAGATATATATATTTCCATTTTTTCTTTTAGTGAGTGTGTATGTGTATGCTGCTTTGTGTGATTTTGTCTGTATAGCTTTGATTTTACAATTTGTCCTAGGGTTCTGTCTTTTTTTGTATAGTTTTTAGCGCTTGTTATAATTGGTGGATTTGTTTTTTGGTTTGGTTGCTCTCTTCTTTCTTTTTAAATTACTTAACATTTTTTAATTTTTAATATTTTTAATTTTAATAACTTTATTTTATTTTTTTCGTTCTTTGTTTTTTTCTCACTTTTCTTCTGAGCTGTGTGGCTGACAGGGTCTTGGTGGTCTGGCCGGGCATCAGGCCTGTGCCTCTGAGGTGGGAGAGCCAAGTTCAGGACGTTGGTCCACCAGAGACCTCCCAGCTCCACGTAATATCAAACGGCGAAAATCTCCCACAGATCTCCATCTCAACGCCAAGACCCAGCTCCACTCAACGGCCAGCAAGCTACAGTGCTGGACACCCTATGGCAAACAACTAGCAAGACTGGAACACAGCCCCATCCATTAGCACAGAGGCTGCCTAAAATCATAATAAGGCCACAGACACCCCAACACACACCACCAGACGTGGACCTGCCCACCAGAAAGACAAGATCCAGCCTCATCCACCAGAACACAGGCCCCAGCCCCCTCCACCAGGAAGCCTACACAACCCACTGAACCAACCTTAGCTACTGGAGACAGACACCAAAAACAATGGGAACTATGAACCTGCAGCCTGTGAAAAGGAGACCCCAAACACAGTAAGTTAAGCAAAATGAGAAGACAGAAAAACACACAGAAGATGAAGGAGCAAGGTAAAAACCCACCAGACCTAACAAATGAAGAGGAAATAGGCAGTCTACCTGAAAAAGAATTCAGAATAATGATAGTAAAGATGATCCAAAATCTTGGAAATAGAATGGAGAAAATACAAGAGATGGTCAACAAGGACCTAGAAGAGCTAAAGAGCAAACAAACAATGATGTACAACACAATAAATGAAATTAAAAATTCTCTAGAAGGGATCCATAGCAGAATAACTGAGACAGAAGAACAGATAAGTGACCTGGAAGATAAAATAGTGGAAATAACTACAGCAGAGCAGATTAAAAAACAAGACTGAAAAGAATTGAGGACAGTCTGAGACACTACATTCAAATAAAGTCCTTTTAAGAAACTGGCTATAAGATTTAGAGAATGGACTTGAGGACACGGGGAGAGGGAAGGGTAAGCTGGGATGAAGTTAGAGAGTGGCATGGATATATATACGCTACCAAGTGTAAAATAGATAGCTAGAGGGAAGCAGCCGAATAGCACAGGGAGATCAGCTCGGTGCTTTTTGACCACCTAGAGGGGTGGGATAGAGAGGGTGGGAGGGAGACACAAGAGGGTGGAGATTCGGGGATATATGTATATGTATAGCTGATTCACTTTGTTATAAAGCAGAAATTAACACACCATTGTGAAGCAATTATACTCCAATAAAGATAGTATAAAAATAAAAAAGAGAGGCCAATTATCAGTGAAGGGGGGGTGTATTTAATGATTCTGAATGAAAGGTTAAACTGCTGTGATTCCGTTTAACAAAAAGGATGAAAAGCAATATGGATAATTAGACAGTAATAAGATCATACTGAAAAATATCAGAGAACTGCCTTAGGTGTTAGGGGAATATTGGCTAATGAACGTAACCTCCTGAAATTATCTTCGAATATTCACTTTGCTCTAGAAACAGAGGGAGTGTTGTTCTTAGTCATTTTCAAGGAGTTATGATTCTTTTGCACATTTATTTTTTTGTGGATTTAAAAAATGGTAGCAAATAATGAAATAGAGAATTTCTCAGGAGAAAAATATCTAACATGTAATTTGTTAAAATACTGTAATTTTCACTATGTGTATATGTTGTTGGTTAGTTGTTTACCTTTGGGTTCTACTTATCTGTTTCATAATAGAAACAACTTGAGAGACTGTCAACCTACTTGAATCATTTATAGAAATTCAGTACAGGATATTATGATTCTTAGAAGAAAAAATATTTCTTTAGACAATATTTGGGATTTTTACTTATGTGTTTTTAATAAGACCTTAATTGAGATACACTTCTAGTTAGCCCAATAAGATATATATATATATAACATATGTATAATTGTATGTATAACATATATATAAATAATTGAAATCTTATAAAGATGTTGGTAGATTCTTGGCCATTTTTGAAGCTTCTTATGCCTCTGAATTAAGAGAAGATCTTGGAATCTTTCTAGAATCAATATAAGGACTAATTTTATATGACCTCTGTACTAATGATCAGCTAGAGGGAATAATAACTAAGATAATTAAGTTCATAGATGATTCCAAATTTAAAGATGTTGTGAATATAGAAATTGAGCTAATCTCAGCTCCTATGATGCTTTGCTGAGAAAAAGGTCATTTGATATATAGAGAACTATACTTTATAATTATAGTCTCTCTTTGTCACTGATATCTTATGATTAGCTTGGCTTTTCTTTTATTAGATAGTATATCAAATGCAGTTCTGCACTGTATATTAATGTTGAAAACCAATGAAAAAATCTGCTTTTCATAATGTTAGCAGCTTCCCAACAGGTTAATAGCTCAAATAGGTAATAACCCAAGGGGCAGTTAATGATTATCTAGCCAAAAAAGATTTGGACCAGATACCAAGAGACCTGGGTTCTAGGCTCACTCTGGCACTGTGAGACTTTATGTCAATTAATTTGTCAATTAACTTCTGTGGGTAGGTTTTCCTTTTTAATAAAATGAAGGGATTGCACCTGATAATTTTAAGGTAACTTTTAATTTTACAGTTCTTTTCTCTATAATTTTATTTCCCATATGTGTAAGTTAAATTTATTTTATGATGGGAGGCATATCACAGCTTCTATTGGATATTTATAGTACTTTCTTACATTTAAATTATTGAGAGTTTGTTCATTTGGCAAATATTTTCCAGGTGTTTACTCTGGGTACAGAACTATCTACTGTGATACAGCAGTAAAGAAAATAGACAGGAAAAGCACCTTTCCTCATGGAACTTACTATTCCACTGGATAGATGTGTCTAGAATGAGCCAAATTGAAAAGAGACATTTTTGAAACTTGTCAAAAATGTAACAGGTGGGCATATTAGAAGGGAAGCTTGATATTCAATAAATCAGCAATTGTGCCAAGCATGGTACAGTGCTTTGCACTGGTTCCCAAGAGTCAGTCTGCCTACATGTTCCCATTCCAGCATTCAGCAACTTCATTTTTGTCGCTTGAAGTCAGTCATGGTGGGAGTGTTTATATCATGAAAACTGGCAAACACTTCACATCCAGGCTTACAGTTAAAATTTTTTAAATTATGCTATTAAAATGGTTTGGTGGTAAATGTTGTCAGGTGGCACAGCAGAAATAGCAGACATAATTTCTCTCCATAGTTTCTATCCGCACACCTGGTGTGTGAGTTTATTGAGCCACGTGAACAACTACTGATATGATACTGAAAGTAATGAGTTAGTGAAGGGAGAGGAGCTGAAAGAAAAATAGGTGTGAATTTGTAATCCAATTTTAAAGATGGGGTGGTCCATGCTTGACCAGAGAAGAAGCGAGAGTTTCAGAGATGGCATGTGTAACAGTTCTGAGGCCAGAGTTAATAGTTGTGTGGGAGAAGTGGTTAAGTAGGTTTGTTGATCTTGAACAAGGTGTCAAAGCTTCACTTCATGGGAGCGTAACAATGTCTGAATCATGTGTTAGCCTGTACCAGCCAAGTCTTAAACATGGCCACGTTTTCGCTAGCAGTGAAAAATGGAAGACCGTTCTTGAATTTTGTGACCTTATCTCTTAGTGATCCTTTGAGAGTTAAGGAAATAAAAAAAATCCTTTATAGTAGATTATAGGCTCTATACCAACTGAAGGCGTATAAAATGTTGCCTGTGGTAAAAAATTTTGAGTATTGATAATGAATGTACCACAGATATTTATGTGATTTCCTCACCGTGAACTGCAAGTTACTCTTTTCATGGAGCAGGTTGACATAAACAGCACTGTGACTGGGTCTGCAAGCACTGAAGGAGCAGTGACTGTAACACCATGCTGCATTATGGTAGATGACAGTGGGACACCTAACACCTAGTATGTGTAGTAAGCTGAAAGAGGCCAGTACAAGCAGGGAAAACTGGAAAAATCTTTTAAAAATGTGCTGAAGCTCTGCTTTAAATGAGATACCTGGATGTGTACTTCTGGGAACTAACAGCAGCCAGTGGACAGGCTTCCATATAGGAATCTGGAATAGAATACCTTTAAAATAGATGAGTACACTAACTCCAGTTATGTGAAGAGCGGTCACAAACAGCAAGCAAAGAAACGAAAACATGTGGTTCAAAATTGAAAACACCTCTTTGGAAAACACAGTTGCTCTGTGCATGCCTGACTCCATTAGCTAGATTTGTATCAGCCTTTTATCAGTGTGGTACAATGAGATGGCACGTAGTCAAGAAATGGAAGCTGGTATTCTTTGTTTCTCTCAATAATGTCATTTTGGAATACCAATAGTAGTTTTAAAATAAATGCAGGGTGTATATATATAGAATGAAATAAACCTGCTGCCTAATCATTTTTCAGCACTGTAGTTTGGAGCAATAACTCTACAATGAAAATAACTATCATAATTTTGGTAGTTAATAGCTTAAGAAACTATCTCACAGAATTAAGTACTATGTACAGTTTAAAGCAATAAGTTTATTTTTCAATTTCTCATGGAAAATTAGCTTGAAAAGAAAATGTCATTAAAAATCTAATTGTGCCCTTTTTTACATGTGAAGTTTAAACAGATTTATAGTAGCTTGGAATATTGAAGAAATTACAACCAGAGAGTTTTGGTTGGTTATAATTATTGGAGATCCTGAAACTGTGGCTGACCTGTAACATAGAGGTTGAGTGAGCTTTGAAGATTTCATTGGGCAAAGTCAGACTTTAAATTCTACAAGAATTTGAAATATATATTAATATATACTGTAGTTTTACTTTGAACTTAGTAATTTTTTAAAAATAGACCTCTTTCTTAAAATAAATTTATTGATTGATTGATTGACTGATTTTGGCCGTGTTGGGTCTTCCTTGCTGCACACAGGCTTTCTCTAGTTGTGGCTAGTGAGGGCTACTCTTCGTTGTGGTGCACAGGCTTCTCATTGCAGTGGCTTCTCTTGTTGTGGAGCATGGGCTCTAGGCACGTGGGCTTCAGTAGTTGTGGCATGCGGGCTCAGTAGTTGTGGCTTGTGGGCTCTAGAGTGCAGGCTCAGTAGTTGTGGCGCACGGGCTTAGTTTCTCCACGGCATGTGGGATCTTACAGGACAAGGGCTTGAACCCATGTCCCCTGCATCGTCAGGTGGATTCTTAACCACTGCGCCACCAGGGAAGTCCCTGAACTTAGTAATTTTTAACTTCTCATGAGTATAAAAAGCCCTGATATTTTAGTGAGTTACCAATCTTGAATGGCAGACAACAACGCAAGAGTTGAGAAGTGAATTCTTTGAGCTTTTTCAAATGTTTTCTTAAAACTATTTTTTAAGAGACATATGCTTGAATGGATGATACTGTCTTTAATGTGGAGTTGTGTTGTTCAGAGTATATATATGTCCAAAACAAAAGCAAAACCTAGCATGGCTACCTTAAAAGATTAGTTACAATATGGGTTGAGCGGTGAACATAGGACACTGTTTATTGAGGTCATAATTTTAATATGTTTGGAGGTTGTGTTTTTTGCTACAAGCAAGATATTTTATTGGACATGGCATAGAACGAGATGGATGTATATAACAGCCCAGCTACTGTTAACTTTTTTTAATTCAAACTTTTAAATTTTCACTGATGTTTCAAGAGGTGGAATAAGAGAGGTAATACCCGTGGTGAGTTATAGTTTGGGTTTTGCTTCGAACTAGCCAGAGGACCTGAGTAAGCAACCTAATCAGTTAGGACCTTAGTTTCTTAAGTTATACCATCATGAAGTTGTCCTGGGTGACCTCTTCATAAACTTTACCCTAATGTGATTCAGAAGGGCTGGTTTCGACAGAACCTTTCTGAATCCTGCCCTTATTCCAATTCCAGTGTTCATTCTCTAGGTCAGGGCTGTCCAATAGCAATATAATGTGAGCTCTGTGTAATTTTAAATTGTCTACTTGGCACATTAACAAAGTAAAAAGAAATAGGTGAAGTTAATTTTAATAATATACTTCAGCTCAACATAGTATATCCCCAATATTATTTCCATATGTAATTAATATTAAACTATTAATGAGACATTTTACCGTGTTTGAAGTGCTAAGTCTTGAACATCTGGTGTGGATTTCAGAGAACACATCTCAATTTGGACTCGCTACTTCCAGTGCTCAGTAGCCTCACTGAGGCTCATGGCTGCTGTATTGGACTGTGCACCTGAGGTGGCTGGATCCTCATAATCACTACCCATCAATCAAATTTAGGGACTTTGGAGTCACCTTTAATTCCTTTTGTTTTCTCCCCTTTTCTATTCAGTAGTGACAGATTGCACTTCCTAGAATCTGTCAGAATTTAGAGCTGAATGGGCACATTTTCTCTTTATTTTCAAACATCCAGAAAGAGTAACCTGAGTTCTCTTCAGTTCCTTAACTTATGAAATCAGACTTCTGTGTTCAGTAATTGACAGAAACTCCTTGAAAAAATTCCCAAACCTTCTCAGTGCTAAATACAATGGGCACAATATGAACGCTTCCTGATGCCATAGCGAACTCAGGCGCTGTAAATACTTCCTCCTGGAAATTTCCTTGTCCCTCATCACATTACACTCCTTTCTTGGTTCTTCCTTGAGTTCTCTGTTTTGCTGATTCTTTTCTTGGATCTCTTTTCTTTTCCCTTTGCCCTCTGTCCTTGACTTCTTGCCTGAGAATCATGCCTGTACTTTTAGCTATTTATTGGACATATCTATATGATGATATTCTGTGGATTCTCCCAACCTAGCCTTTGCTCCATACCAAACTTGTTTTCTTCCTCCGTGTTACTATTTTGGTTCTTGACATTTTTGCCATATTTGGTCACAAGTCAAAGTTAGAGACTTCACCATAATCTTTAACTTCTTCCAATTTTTTTTAACCATCTATATGCAATTAGATACACAATCTTTTTGGGTCTACCTGTGAAATACATTCTGAACATTTTTCTTTCCTCTTTTTTGCAGTGTTTCACTTCATGTCCCCCTCACCCTTGCTAAGATCCCACCTGGTGCCTCTTACTTTGACTCTGTTTCCTCTAATACATTTTCGACATCGCTACCAGAGTTCTTACCAACACAGTTGGATAATACCGTTTTCCTGTTTGAAACTTACAGTGATTCCATTTGTCCTCTTCTTACGTGGCATGTAAATCCTAGGCTACTGTTCTATCTTTAACTCTAGACATTCTCTTCAGTATTTTCCTCTCCTCTGAAAACCATTAAGGCCTAAATTTAAAGATGAGATTTTAGTCTTCTTGATGATTAGTGGAAGAAACTAGTCATCAAGTGTGGATAGTATGGCCTGACAGCATTCATATACTCATAAGAAATGGGGAAATATATGGTATGCTTATGTGATACTCATAGCTAGGTTAACAAGCAGATTTCTGTATTTCCCTGTACAAGAAGCCCTGTATAGATATTTCAGTTTCCGAGCAGCAAGAATTAATAGCATCCTGGAAACAATGAATGATGTATGTCTTACTTACAGATATACTTTCTGTACTTGGAAACTAATGTAGAGAAATATCTTAGTTAAGGTTCGCAGCTTGGCTGAGTTTTACAGGAAAACAGTAGATCCCCTGAGGTAATACTAATGTAAGTAGAAAGTAACTGGCAGTTAGTACATCTGGTTGGGTTGAGAAAGAATGACTTTAATTGTTACCTATTTTCTAATATTTTTACAATTGGTTGTCTTCTGGACTCTTTATTCTCCTAGCATATTTCATTTGAATGAGATGTTAGTTCTTTATAATGCAACGTGTTATTTCATCCAGCCCAATCCTATTATTATTAACCTCACGTGCCTTAGCTGGCAATGGGCTTCCCTTAGGCAGCATAGTCATTGATGCTGTGGGAGGAAATGGATAAATATTAATTGGAAGGTGTTACTTCTGGGAGACCTTAAAGAAGTACTAAATATGCTGAGGAAGTCATTTTTGCTGCTATTTCATGCGAGTTGGTTTAAAATCTAATTGCTTGATTTGAAAGAAAACTATAGAGGTCAAACAGCAATGAATAAATTGTCAATAGGAAAATTTTTGCATATAGTGAAACTGTTTTGCCCTTTTCTCAAAAGGAAAACAAGGTAATAGCCAATCATTATATTTAAAATGGTAATTAACCTTCTCATCTCTGTAATTTCAAGCAAGTCTAGACATGAACTCAGGATTCAGCATATTGTTTTAATGTAAACATGGGTCATCAGTGAAAACTTATTCTCTAAAATCACTAATATTGTGCTAAAGTATGAGCAGTGTGACTCATAAGTAGGAGAAAAAAGCCCCAAACTGTAACTGCAACAAAATATTTCCTTTAAAGTAAAAATGATCTCTTTTTTAAAAAAAAAAACAGTCACTACCATTTATTTGGCACATACAATCTGTTACACACTCTGCTAAATACTTCATAAACATTATCCCTCTTAGTTCTCAAATAATATCATGAAGCAGCTATTGTTATTTTCAGTTTAGAGGTTGAGGCCTAGAGAAATAATTTGCTTGGTTCCATTTACCTAGTAAGTGACAGAGCTGGGTTTATCTCAAATATGACTCCAAAGTTTAAGCTCTTTGTGCCATTTTGCTGTTAATTTTTAAGGAAAAAAGATGTGTGTTTCCCCCCCAGACTGTGTGCCAGGTTTCCTGTGGAGGATTAAGCATAAGGATGTTAAATGAATAAAATGGTTGACGTTCAGGTAGTCCCTCTCCCGATACTTATGGCTCTATTACTGGGAAATTTAGATCCCCCATGATTTCCTTATCACCACCACGTGCTCTTCCTCCTCCAGAGACTAGGGTGTAACAATGAGAATGATACATTGTACTCATCCTGGGCTTTATATAGTCATTGTTTCATTTGAACATCACAAGAAGCCCTTGAAACTAATTCCTGTTTTACTCATGAGGGCGTTGAGGCTAAGGGACGTCAAGGAACCGGCCCACATTCTCAGCTAATAATTGGAAGAGCTGTCTGGAATATTATAAAAATGATCTTTTATGGAACTATATAGTTCTGGACTATTTATATACAGTTGGAAGTTGTAGAATTAGAAGTGGTTGAGGGCTGGCTTTGTGTCAGGAGTTCTAAATGCTTTGTATATATTATGTCATTTAATCTTCCCAATGACGTGTGAGGTAAGAACAGTTATTTTACAATAAGGAACTTGTGGCCCATGGAGGTTTTAACTTGCCCAAGGTCATTTAGTAAATGTGGGAGTGAGGATTTGGACCAGAGCCTTCTCACCTCAGGGCTGTGCTCTTGGCCGCTTGGCTCTTTTGCCAAATTCGCAGTCACGTAGTCAGCCAGCCAGTCCATCTGCTTCTATAACAATGAACTCTATAGCTACCACTCAACTCATAGCTAGTACTCTCATTTCTAAGTTGAAGCTTTCTTGGGATGTAGATAAGATATTTTGATGTATTGGTAAATAAGTGCTTATATAAACACAAATACAGTACATTTAAATGTATCTCAAAGCCATTTTATACAGTAACAGTAAACACTTTTTGCAAATTAGTTATTGCAGTTGAGGTGTGTTTGGCTAAGTCAAGTAATGGAATATTTTCTAAAGTTTGTTTATTTTTAACTTAAAAAGAAGGCTTATAGTTTGCAAAGATCAATGAGGGTTTCTTTTCCCAGGTTCCCTCCCCAATTACTTAACCCTTTCTTAAAATGCTACTGAATTTGATGATTTTTCATGTCCTTTTGGAGTGACATCTTCTCCACAATTAAACAAAACCAAGCATATACATCTTGGGATGAAAATCACTATTAAGGGCTGTCTCTGGCTGAAGGAGGGGTTTGATAACCGTTTAAAAGGCTGAGTAGAGCTTGGGGTAGAGGGTGGAGTGTGGTGTCTCACGTGTAGCCTGGAGTAGCCCAGGTGGGGGATTGATGAACGTCACACACTTGTCTGACAGCACGTGAAGTCATCAAAAATGAATTGTAAGGCAATAAAAATCCTAACGATTTAAAATGTTCTGCCACAGGGGTCAGAGAGCCAGGTATAGCAGGAGGGACAGGTCTTATTGCCCTTTTGAAGGACTGGTAGGTTGGTAGTAAAAGTTACATGCTTGGCTGTGCTTTTATATATTCCTAACATACCTTTGACTGGGCAGGTGGGGTCCACATAAAATGATGAGGCTAGATTGACTTAAAGCATAGATCAAGCACAAAACATCAAAGGAAAAGTTAATAATAGTAATAGCAGCTAATACAAAACACTTGTATAAGCCAGGCATTGTTCTAAGCACTTGATCTATATTAATTGATTTAGTTACCATAAAATTAATGTAAGTATCAATAATTTGATGTCTGTCTCACGTGGCAACCCTATGACCTGTATACTATTGTTTTTATGTCCATTTTATTAACATACAGCAACGTTAAGTAATTTGCTCAGTTTACACAGTCTAGTAAGTGGTGGAGGCAAGAGTCAAAGTGGAGTAGTCTGCCTCCACAATCCATGCTCTTAACCTCTGTCATACTGCTTCTCTAGAGGAAGATAGAAATGAGAGAGCGCCAAAGAGTCGCAAATGTGTATATGATACAGAGTGGTACCTTTACTACCAATTATTTTAAGTGTCGATTGGAGACCTCCATGCCTGAGGTTACACTTCTGTTTAGAGTTTTGAAAAACAAATCATGTAGATCATCTGAAGTAAAGAAGTGGCTTATCCCAATATATCAGATGGGGTCTTTGTGAGAAACAGATGGTACATGAATGAGGGTGATGAAGAGAGGTTAATGAAGGGGCTGTTCACAAAGGGGTGGGCAGGATTCAACTGGGAAGAAATACTGAAGCACTCAAGGACTAGTAACAGTGGGAAGTCATGACAGCCTTATGCCGGAGGGTCAAGGAGAGGAAATGGAATTACCTGTACTGGTGAGAGCTGGAAGCATGGAAGAGGGGCCAGTGGACAGGAATCGGGACCTTGAGTGACTGAATGTAGTGACTCCCAAAACAGCGTCCTGGTGGGAGGTCGGGGGTGACAAATTCCTCACCTTCTCTTTTCTATTAGCTTGTGATCTCCTGCAGGTGCCTCCCATTGTCTGAACCCAGCTGGAAGCTAGAAGTCAAGGAAGCTCGGGTAATGTAGTTCACAGACGTCAGCCTCTGGGGTAGAAGTCAGAAATGATCAGGAAGTGGATCTGGAGGGCAGCAGATTAACCAGTGTGCTATTTGTTATGGGTTGAATTGTGTCAACCTTCCCCTCACCCCCCAAAAAAACCAAAAAAAGAAAACCAACCAAACATATGTTAAAGTTCTAAACCTCAGTTTCTCAGAATGTGGAACTTATTTGGAAATAGGGTCTTTACAGAGGTAATCAAATTAAACTGAGCTTGTAAGGCTGAGCCCTAATCCAGTATGACGGGTGTCTTTATAAAACGGGGAAATTTGGACACAGACATACACAGAAGAAGTTGTTGACACAGGGAGAAGATGGCCATCTATAAGCCAAGGAGTAACTGCAGCTACTAGAAACTATGTGAGACGCCTGGAACGGATCCTTCCCTAGCCTCTTCAGAGGGAATATGGCTGTGCTGACACCTTTATTCACACATCTGACCTCCAAAACTGTGACACAATACATTTCTGTTGCTCTAAGGCACCCAGTTCTTAGTACTTTGTTACAACTGCTCCAGGAAACTAATATACTGTATATCATGATAAAGTTTCTTATTGACCAACTTTATTTTCCATTTCTTTTAAGTTTATATAGAATCATAGAGTTCAAAGACTTTAGAAATGAGCTAGTGTAAAACACTGATTTTGGAGATGAGAGCCTTGCCCAAGGTCACGAAACTTCATTGGCAAGGTCAGAGCTAGGGCCATACAGGTAAAGTATGTATCTAGACATTGTATCACTGAATTTTTAGGTAAGAAAAGCCTTGTCACTATAAATTTACAGGTTTCAATATCCTAATAATTAATTTTGGGGCATTAATTAATTATGCCTTGTTGGTATGTTCCTAATTCATTTTTGAACCAACATTTTCATGTTAATATGAGGTAAACAACAAACAATATGATAAACATCCCTGTAGGTAAATCATTGTTACCAATTCTTGTTCTGCATAAGATCATGTTTGCATGATAAACAACAGAGCATCAAAAAAGCAATTGCCTGTGTCCAGAATAAGTGAAAACTCAGTAGCATATCTCAACAGAAAAAAATTTCAGTAGGTTGGAGAGATGTGCTGAAGTCAATGTATAAACAAAGACTTCAAAGTTAAAAAGACTTCACAATAAAACCTTAAGCTATATGTTGGGAGTAAAAATGATTACAGCCCTTTAGGGAAGCGGTTTGGCAATGTGCAGAAAGAGCCTTAAACTTTCACTTTGCTATATTATATAATTTTGTATATGTATATATAAAATATACTTTTTTCTCCCTTAGGATGCTATCTGCTTTTTGTTTGAACACTGTTCTGGAAAATTTTAAATATATACAATCTTGTTTCATCTGTAACTCCCATCTACTTTGTTACCCTGTATAATTTTGATACAAATCCCAGACATCATATTGCCCTTTGATTATTGTTTTTGATAAGTAGTTCAGTTTTGAGGAATATATTCTAATACAGGAATTTGAAATTATTGAAAAACTTTATACCCATTGTGTTCCTTACAGAATTATTTGTAATGGTGGAAGAAATTGAGAGCAACTATCTGGCACTAAGGCAAAGTATAAATTGTAAGATGTCCATTTGATGGAATGATGTATTAAAGTGAAGCCTGTGAACAGTTGTAGGTAACATGAGTAAAAGCTTACATTTAAATGATGAGAATTGAAAAAGTGGATAGAATAAAATAAGCAAGGAAAAACTTGGCTTGGAGAAATCATGAGAAGGAAATAGACCAAATATGAAATAATGATTTACTTGGATCACAGTGTTGCAGGTTATTTTCCCTTTTGTCTGCTCTTCAGTATGTTCCATATCTTCTATATTGATTAATTAGTTTTATGATGGGAAAAATACAATAAACTTGAATTGTGATTTAAAAATAAGGAACATCATATTCGGCTTTTGATAATCATACTACCTGGCTGTAAGCATTTATGGTAATTGTGGGACCTAATTATAAGAACAGATACCGTCACAAAAGGATATTAATAGGATTTTTCTGGATTGCAAAATTTGCAATTGACTGCTCTCTTTCCCTCCTTTTCTTAGTTAACTTTTCTACCTTTACCACTTAAAAAAAAAGGAGAGAAGGCAAACATTTATTAAATCTCCCACAAACACCTTTATTTACGAAATTCAAACAAAAAAATGATAAAATACCCGTTCTTCTAACTTCTGAAATGTTGATTGGCCTTAAACTTGGTTCTCATTTCTGATTGGGCTTCCTCTAATTCCTTGTACGTCTTGAAATTGCTACTAAAACTTGTAATCTCCAATGTGTTTAGCTGTATTTGTAGAAGAAATATTCCTTATCTCGTAGGATTTAGATAGTAGCAGTTAAAATGTCTTTAGAAACTCAGTTTACATGCCCACATCTTTATATGTTTATTCTGTTTGCTTTATTCATTGCAATTGAAATATATTGAGTTACATTCTATATCTGAGTTTCTGGCTGCTTTCTCTCCTTTACCCCCTCTACCCTTATGCTGGGGTGACATTTCAGCCCATACAGCTGAATTGTAACATGAAGCATTTTGCCTGGTTTCTAGCTGCCTTTTTGGAGCCTGTAGAGCTGCAGTAAAGCTATCTTAGAGCCATGCTATGAAGCATTTTTATTTCACTGAAATCTATCAAAACTTGATTAGAATTCTCTGATGTTCCAAGTCAGCTTGATTTCAACGATGCCTTCTAGGTTTTAGCAATTTCCTTTATTGCACCACATTTTATCTTAGAGGGGACTGCACACCTGCAATCCTCCTATCAAAGGGCCTCCTTGCATTGAGCTCTTTGTAAGGGAGTTCCCTGTGACTTTCTGCTCAATAAAGGGGATATGTTTTAAGGAAGAAAACTGCATTTTACCATATGAAATATAATAATGATGATTAATAATAATAATAAAAGTAATAGAAACTTTTGCCTGTCATTTTGGTTGCTGTGACAGAGGGAAAAATATGAAAATACAAATGGCTCTTAAAACTTTTGTCTAGAAGTATCACAAGTCACTTTTGCTCATATTTTATTGGTCAAAGCAAATGACATGGTCACTTTTAAAGGTAAGTGGAAAAGTATAGTGAGTATATAAAAGAATGTTAAGTATTTGTGAGTACTTTCATAGGTATGATTGGTTGATTAATTTATTTAGCTAAACTGAGTCCTTTTGCTCTTCATTGTTGTATTACCATGCCTGTAATACGTACAAAACAAACAATATCTCAGCTGTCCTGGAACCAGCATTCTTGTGACAGCACTATTCTGGAAATCAGCTTGTCAGTATTAATCAAGAATCTTAACCATGCTTCTGTCTTTTGGCCCCATAATTCCACTTCTGGATTGCTATGGTAAAGTGATATTCTTAAATACAAAATTATGTGTAATGATAAATATTGTAACTTGATTTGTATATACTGAAAAATTAGAAACAAATGTCCAGTAGGGAAATAGTGAACTATAAAAAATTTACTCATAGGTTATTCTGAGCTCATCAGTTAGTATTGAAAACAGTTGTTACATTTTAAGTGGCAACTTGGTGACCATTTTAGCCTCCTGTGATTAAATAAAGCAGGTAACATAATTGATTTTGGGCTTGGACTGGCAAGATGGTGAGGACTTTAAATTATTAGGATTACATAGAAGGATTAGATGTCCCCAAGTATGAGTTTATGGACAGGGGGGTGAGGATTATGGAGAGAAGCTAGACGTTTTAAATTCTAATAGGATATTGAGTCATTCATGTAGACATATCCTGAAGGCAACTGGAAATCTGGGATCAGAGATTGGTTGGAGATTAGGACTAAAAACGTTCTTTGGGGATTCATCAGTATAGAAATGTTAATTGAACCTGGGGAAGTAGATGAGCTACCAAGAAGTGAATTAAGAGGAAGAGGAATGCAGGCAGAGAATCAAAGGTAAGTGGTGGCGGGAGAAAGGATGAAACGGATCCTGAAGAAAGTGATGAAAAGATCACAGGGACTGGAGAACCAGAAAAACACGCAGTTTTGGGAAATTTCTAAGGAAAGAATTTTTTGGAGGGAAATAGAGCTGAGAGGCAAAGGAGAAAGAGATTGGGGGGGTAATTTTATTGGTCATTTCAAGCAGTTTTTTTTTGGTAACAGGGCGGTACGTGGTAGGTTACTTATTAAAATAGAAGCATATCATATTATTGATGGTAATAATGCCATTCCATAAAAATTGACCAAAGTTTTTTGTCCATTTTAAAACTACTTTTAGTAAAAGGCCCAAGTGATTAAACAGAAATAGTTTACATCTTAATAGACATTTACTCATGCAAAGAAAAAGTACTCATACAAGGAAAATTCATACAAAGCTTTATGCTAACCAAGTGGTCAAAAATACCAACCTTATTCACATATTGAAAAAATAATTGGTATCTCTGAGATCAGAGCAGATTAAGTGGTCTGAAAGATGTAAAAGAGAAAAGCAAAAGGTGAGAAATCTTAAAAATCTTTTAGGCAAAAATATCTGGGTAGTACGGTTCTATTCAGCAACTCGGTGATTTATATGCTATATCTTGAAGCAACTAGAGGACATGGTGACCATTTTTCATGACACAGAGTATTTTCTTTGTTTGCTTTAAAGGACAAATGAGTGACATTTGAAGACTTTACAATAACTTTGTGGGAAGAACTAGGGCATTTGCAATGAGAAAAATGTAGTTTTGCCATGTACAAAAAAATGCTATAAGCTAGTAAAATGTAACAGCATACTGTATACCCAGAAGGGCTGCTGTAACACTTGTATCTATGTAGATCTCTTTTATCCTCAAAACTTTATGGTTTTAAATGAGTACAGTTTTCTTAGGTAGTATGGCTGGAATGTATTTAAATTTTTGTTGATGGATTCTATGTTCTTCTCCCACTATAGAATCTAACGGCTAGGTTTCTGTAGTTTCCTCCTTTTCTTTGAACACATTACGAAAGGCTAAATATTAAGAAGTAAAAATTAGCAAGATATGCTTGGTATCACTGGTAAGGTTTTAGAATATTAGGTTTTTGATTAGGGAAAGACTTGGATTCTCTACATTTTACCTCACTTTTGCAAATGAAGAATTTGAGGCACAGGAAAATTAAGTGTTCTAGTCCTACTAGAACCTGGCCTTATCTGTCACTATTAGGTATTTCCAATAGACTGGGCTGTACCTAATTTTACAATATCAGTGCTAAAATGCTGGTGTAACTAGGTCGAGAATTTCTTCATGAGTAATGATGAACTCACTGATGTGGTTTCAGTCAGTAACTGAGCAAGCCATATCCATAGGGCAAGTACCATTTGTTATCTAAAGGAAGGGAAGAGAGGGAAGGACAGCTCCTAGGTAGGGGACATGGAGTCTGTGATAGTAAGAAACGTTCAGGACTCAGAGTCAGAGGGCCTGGGATTCAGATTTGATGGTGCCACTTACTAATGGTGTGACTTTGGGCAAAGTCCTAAACTCTGTAAAGTTTCTTCATGTATGGGATGGGAGTCATGATTGTTGCCATACTTACTTCATAGATTAATTGTGAAAATCAAGCTATTGTGAGAAAGAATCAAGTTTAAGTTTACCAATATTCACGACTACTGCTACGTTCCAGGCAGTACTGCAGACCCCAGTAATAAAGGAGACAATTAAGACTTTTGTAACATATTATGAAAGGCCAAAAATTAAGTAAAGTTTACCAGGAAATCTGATCGATATCATTGATAAGTATTTAGAATAATAGGTACTTTTTCCAAGTTACAAACCTGACTATTCAAGACAGGACTTTGTCTCCTTTTATGCTCAAGGAGATTACAACTAGTTGTAGCTGTGTGTTGATGGAGATTGTTGTTATAATAAAGCAGTTTTACAAACTGTTAATATTAGATTGAAGATGGGAAATGAATGTCAGCAGTATATCAAAAAGGAGGAGGAAGATTATTTACTTAGGAAGGATGGGGGTAATTCTTTTTTATTTTTCATTGTTTTATTTTAAACCATACCTTTTATGCTGTAACATCTTTCTTGTTCTTCTACTAGAGACCAAAGCACTATTACTACTCTTTGAGTCAGCAAGAGATTGAATAATTGTGCTTCAGTCAAGGACCTCATCTTTTATTTTTACCTCTAAAGGATTATTTGGCTTCACTGAGATTTAGGGTCTCAATTTTAAGGTCCATACATTGCTGGCAATCTTTATGGACTGTACTGGCGCTAATATTTAAGCAAATGATGACCATCTAATGTTAGAGTTTCTGATTCTAAGCTATTTTTCATTTATAATTGTGTTAAATATTTTTATATTTATAAGTTTTTTTCTGGTTTCTGAAATGCACATTTTTGTTCATATTTCAATATATCTGAAATTAGGACACATCTTTAAATTGATAGTTTCTTAAGTTCCTTGTTGGCTGTCTGGTGGTTTTGATGAACTCATTGTCTGTGCATGTGTGAATGTGGTTATAGTGTCAATGGTTTAATTGAGTTTTGTGTACTTTAGGTACCACCATAATTTCCAAATCCTAAGATTTGGCCTTGGAAAGATAAATTGTACATATATAAAGGCGTGGAAGCAGAGCAGTGGAATATATGACAAAGTTTTAAAAAACAAACAAGTATTAAATGATAAGAAAGCGTTGTGTCATATTTGGTCGCTTTTTTTCTTTCTTGGTGGTACATAATAAAGGTACATCATATAATGCTGGTGTTTTGGGTTCACTGAAGCATACTATGTTATTTTAGCTTGAGTAATTTAAATGAGATGACTAATGATCTAGAGGAAATTTTAAGAAGGTGTGTTCATGGAAAGTGAATGTCATTTCAAAAGTTGTATGTTTACTTACAGACTCTGTTAAAGTTTACTTTTAAAAAGAATCATGAGTCCTATTCAAATATAAAATAAATGTGTCAAAGACTTTGTTTAGCTCATAAATAATGAGGGAACCAGTAAGATAATACAATTTGTTCACAGGAGAATTAAAAGAGCACACATAGGGCTTACCTGGTGGCGCAGTGGTTGAGAGTCCACCTGCTGATGCAGGGGACACAGGTTCGTGATCCGGTCCGGGAAGATCCCACGTGCCGCGGAGCGGCTGGGCCCGTGAGCCATGGCCGCTGAGCCTTCGCGTCCGGAGCCTGTGCTCCGCAACGGGAGAGGCCACAACCTTGAGAGACCCGCGTACGGCAAACAACAACAACAACAAAAATCTTGTAAATTAAGAATTGACACATACTTACTGATCACATACCTTGTTAAATCCCAGCTAATTAAAATCATATTTTGTCCCAAGAATTAATTCTTAATAATGAAACTGTACAAATATTAAAATTCTAGCAATAGTTTCTAAAAATGTTTCTTAGAAAAGATATAAACAACAGATTCTTTTTTTTTTTTTTTTGCGGTCCGCGGGCCTCTCACTGTTGTGGCCTCTCCCGTTGCGGAGCACGGGCTCCGGACGCGCAGGCTCAGTGGCCATGGCTCACGGGCCTAGCCACTCCGTGGCATGTGGAATCTTCCCGGACCAGGGCACGAACCCGTGTCCCCTGCATCGGCAGGCGAACTCTCAACCACTGCGCCACCAGGGAAGCCCTTCTTACTGTTTTTGACTCATTAGTTTTGGAAACAGGTATTTCATTTTCTGGTAGGTATATGACTGAGCATAAATTGTCACTTGAGAATTACTTCGAAGCAAAATTGTTTCAATTTATTGTTATAAAATTGTCTTTGTGTTGAATATATGAATGCATAAAGTTCTTATTGAGTATCCAGACACATTTATTTATCAATTGGTAATATACATTTTTGAGACATAACACTTTACATTTAAAAGTTTGGCATTTAATTTGGGCTGAACTTCCCAAACCACAAGGAAGTACTCATTGATTCATTATTTAGCAAATATTTGAGTGCCTACTGTATATTAATCACTTACAAATGAATGTTATTTTAGAGAGCTTTTTCTTTCCACAACTTAAAAGAACAGGGATGATTGGGCTTTACGGTGTGAGAGTGATTTGGGGTTGGCTTGAGACGTTGGTAGGAGGTAGCCAATCAGTTAATACCTGCACTGCTCAAAATCATCCTGTGCACTAGTGGCAGCTCCCCTCCAGTCTTTTTTTCTTGTCCCTCACTGACTCAAGGGCAGATAGTTGAGTCTGTATTAATAGTAAGAGTCATCTTTGTTTCATCATGTCCTGTAGGTAGCCTTCACCTCTATATGTACTTTATCAGTTTAAGGCAGGATTTGACATCAAATAAAGCTACAACTTAATTTGAATACTTTTACAGTAATACCTGTCATAACATCTATTTATATATGTTAAATAGATTCACAAATGTGTCTATGAATCTATTACTAATGAACTTTTTTTTTTTTTTTTTTAACCGTACGCGGGCCTCTCACTGTTGTGGCCTCTCCCGTTGCGGAGCACAGGCTCCGGACGCGCAGGCTCAGCGGCCATGGCTCACAGGCCCAGCCGCTCCACGGCTTGTGGGAACTTCCCGGACCAGGGCATGAACCCGTGTCCCCTGCATCGGCAGGTGGACTCTCAACCACTGCGCCACCAGGGAAGCCCCTGAACTTTTTGATCTTAAACAACAGAAATTATTTTCTCAGAGTTCTAGAGGCTAGAAGTTGAGATCCAAGTGTTGGCAATGTTTCTTTTGAGGCCTCTCTCCTTGCCTTGTAGATGGCTGACTTCTCCTTGTGTCTTCACCTGGTGTCTCCTCTGCGCACAAGAATCCTTCCAAATTTCCTCTTCTTATAAGGAGACCAGTCAAGTTGGATTCAGGTCCACCCGAATGATTTAATTTCATCCTAATTACCTTTTTTGCTTTTTTAGTTTTTTTTTTTACTAATGGGCTTTTATGGAGATCATTGAGGGACTGTTTTGATCAGGGAAAATTCAGAGGAGTAGATCTATTGTAAAGGTGGGGAGAAGGCATAAAGGAAACAAGCTAAAGGATTAGATGCTTTGAGTTTTTATGGCCATAAAATGAAATCAGCCAAGAACAGAAGTATTGTGCTCACCTGTACTGTACAGATATCACTTCCAATTGTTGTAGCAACAGACTGTTACCCATGATAACGACAATAGGGTGAGAAAAGTCAAATGCAAATTAAGTAATCAGAATTGGAGCAACATGTGGTTTAGTAAGTGCTTCCCCAGATGGGGGATTTGTTACAGATAGAGCCTCAGGCAAAGTAATAGTCCCTTCCTTCATTATTTTTGAGTACCTGCTATGTGTCAGGCACTGCTCTAGGTACTTGGGATAGGTCAGTGAACAAAATGATATGGATCCCTGCCCTGTGAATAATGTAAGAATGTAGTATCTCCTAGAAGTATCTTCCTTCCTCAGACCCACTGCCCATTAGTGACTAGAATTGTTTTAAGTCTGTATGGAAAGACACTAGTTTTATATTTCCTGTGACCTATATATTTTCTCTTCTGCTTAAGCCTTCCTTTAAAAAAAAGTATTTACTGATTTCTTATGCTACTAGTGGTATGTCCAGAGAAAATGTAGGATTTCTTTCTTGATTAAGTAGTATTCAGGCATTTTGTTTTGGCAATATGGTGTTTCAGTCTCTAATTAAGCTCTATTAATTTGTGGCCTTTACGCAATTGGTCTGTTTAATAGCATTTCTTCCTTTAATACTAAATAAGTTTGCATTTCCTCCTCCTTTCTTTCCTACTTTATTTTCTTGTTGTTCCTTTTTCTTCAATTAATTCTGTTTTCCAACCTCTACTCTTTCAGCACTCCACAAAAAGGATCATCTAATTTGAGCTCTAAAACTTATTTGAAAATGCTCATAATATCTTGAGTGTGCTTGAACTCCTGTTCTCTATTTGTACTTTAAAGTTTCATTATTCTTAGTCTTCAAATTTGTGCTTTTTATTTGCCATGACCTTGTATGGTATTGCTCCTCTGAAGCCTAAAGTGCTTTAAACTAGTGTGTGTGTGTGTGTGTGTGTGTACGTGTGTACGTACATACACATGTTTGCCAGCGCATTAGCTGAGCTACAATAAAAATGTGTGTGTGTATTAACAGATATATGAATATGCAGGTTATTTTAAAACATAAGAGAAAGGACCTTATAATTAATGGAAAAAAACAAATTCGAGTCAGATAGTAGGGAAACAAAATTAAATAACAAACTTAAACTTCTCCCAAGTGATGAGGGAACTGGTTTTTTTTTTTATAAAACGGCTGCATTTAAGAATTACTTTCATAGAAATTAAGGCTATACCTTTAATATTTACAAAGAAGTAATTTAAAAGCTTATTTAAACATTTTTTTGTCTTTCAAAGTTGGTTACTGTCAAGATGCACACACAATATTCTTTACACTTAAATTTTCACATCTATAATGCATTTAAAAATTTCCTTCCTTTATAATTAGAAAATCAAGTCACTCACTTTCTAACTCCCCCACTTCTTTCCATTGTGCCTGTGTAGAAAAAATTAAAGATAAGTTTTAGAATGTTTACAGTGATTCACACATTTAAAAATGGAGGGAAAATGGGTAGTAGCTGAACACATTTGAATTAAATATAATATTGGGCTGGCCAAAAGGTTCGTTCGGGTTTTTCCATAAGATGGTTCTAGTAGCACTTAGTTGTCTTTTAACTCTTTCAAAACAATTTTGTTAGATTCTATTGTGACAGCTGTGCATTTAAAAAAAGACATCAAAATTGGTGAATTTTTGTGTAACCATTTTAATATTGAAGATAGAAGGAAAACAACATTTTCGGCATATGCTTTATTATTTCAAGAAAGGTAAAAGTGCAACCAAAATGCAGAAAAAGATTTGCGCAGTGTATGGAGGAGGTGCTGTGACTGATCGAATGTGTCAAAAGTGGTGTGTGAAGTTTCGTGCTAGAGATTTCTCATTGGATGACGCTCCGTGGTCGGGTAGACCAGTTGAAGTTGATAGCGATCAAATTGAGACATTAATTGAGAACAATCAACGTTTACCACGCTGGAGATAGCCGACATACTCAAAGTACCCAAATCAAGCGTTGAAAATCATTTGCACCAGCTTGGTTTTGTGAATCACTTTGATGTTTGCGTTCCACATAAGTTAAGCGACAAAAACTTCTTGACCATATTTCTGCATGGGATTCTCTACTGAAACGTAACGAAAGCATTTTGTTTTTAAAACTAATTGTGATGTGCGATGAAAAGTGGATACTGTACAATATTGTGGAACAGAAGAGATCGTGGAGCAAGGGAAATTAACGACCACCAACCACACCAAAGGCCAATCTTCATCCAAAGAAGGTGATGTTGTGTATATGGTGGGATTGGAAGGGAGTCCTCTATTATGAGCTCCTTCTGGAAAACCAAACAATTAATTCCAACAAGTACTGCTCCCAGTTAGACCAACTGAAAGCAGCACTTGATGAAAAACGACCAGAATTAATCAACAGAAAACGCATGATCTTCCATCAGGATAACGCAAGACCGCATGTTTCTTTAATGGCCAGGCAAAAGCTGTTACAGCTTGGCTGGGAAGTTCTGATTCATCTGCCGTATTCACCAGACATTGCACCTTTGGATTTCCATTTATTTCGGTCTTTACAAAATTCTCTTAATGGAAAAATTTCAATTCCCTGGAAGACTGTAAAAGGCACCTGGAACAGTTCTTTGCTCGAAAAGGTAAAAAGTTTTGGGAAGATAGAATTCTGAAGTTGCCTGAAAAATGGCAGAAGGTAGTGGAACAAAAGGGTGAATACATTGTTCAATAAAGTTCTTGGTGAAAATGAAAAATGTGTCTTTTATTTTTACTTAAAACCCAAAGGCACTTTTTGGCTAGCCCAATAGCTTTTGAGACCTTAATAATTTCAGCCTTTTCAGTGTTGTGTCAGAACATTTGAAAAAGTAGATTGTGAAGTCCCACTTAGATATTTTGAGAATTCTGTTGTGTGAAGCTTGGACTGGGATGGAATGTAAAACAGTACACTAAGATGTCCTCATACTGAGAACTGTTCAGAGGAGACTTGATACATGTTTGAGCTCTACGTGCTCAGGTTTCCTGGGAAGTAAGGTTTACCAGGTTTCCTGGGAAGTAAGGTTTACCAGGTTTCCTGGGAATTAAGTTCACACCATTAAGCTCTCCATGATTGTGTCCTCTGCATCCTTTACTAGCCCACTCAGGTTTCCTCCTCTGGTGACCGTGGTCATAATACTGTTTTGAAGGTAGCCTGGTACTTGGAGAGACTCACAAAATAAATTATTCTATTGTATTTGAAAAATGAGCTATGTTATGGGGATAGGTATAAATAGTTAACAGAGGAAAATTTTTGTTTAATATAGTGTGTGGTCTTGTGTAACTCGCACTTTCTAGGTTTTATTTTCTCACTTTTAAAAGGGGATTGAATGAGATAATGTTCAGATCTCCATCTTAAAAAAATTCTATGCTATTACATGTATATATTTTCACTAACTGATTTAAAAGTTTTGTTGGATGTTCTGGAAAGAAAAGTGAAGTGAAAAACCCTCAGTACTTCCAAAGCATATGTGTAATTGAGACATTCTAGATGGTTGTGTTCCGCTTTGATGTTCTTGTCAACATAGAGGCTTTTGTTCTGTTGTATTTAAATGGTAATTATAACTAGGACCATGCCAGCTCAGTTTGGCTTTTCAGTTCACAGGATTTGCTTGGGTAGCAGCGGTTAATTATATGGGAAAACTTAAGGTTAAAAACACTTTTCCTTCTCGCATATAACTGCTCGCATATAATTTTAGAAAATTTTGTTAGTATTTACATTCAGCATTACAGTGTTATGTGCTTCATTAGATGCATCCAGTCCTACTTTATTTGTACCAGAGTTTTTTGGTTGGTAGCTGGCAATTTTTTGAGGTAGCTACACATATATTGCAAGGAACATCTGGGCCTTCTACTTAGCACAGGCCACTACTGAAGATTAGAGATGTACCTTGTAGCCATCCTTAATCTGACGGATGGTTTCAGGGTTATTTCGTCCAATATCCTGGAATTGATGAAAATTTATATTGGGAGCAGAGGGCCATTAAAGGGGTAAAATCCAGTATTTGGAAGGTCTAGAAAATCAGTCAACTGTAAATGATGAAGTTCTCAAATGTATGTCTCAAAAGCAACTTCCAGTGATTGAAACCAATTTTGAAAAGGCAAAAACTTGAAATAGTTTCTGATAAAACTTCCGGTAGAAAACATGCAATAAGACTATCTTGGGACTGATTTGTGGAACATGGTAGGTGGCTCCCAGAAGGGAATCTCTACTCTGCAGTGAACACTTAACTATATATCGTTAGATGTTCCTGAGATAACTAGCTCAGACGACAGTACCTGCAGAGCTCTTAAGCATTTTCACCCTGCCTTGTGTTCTAGGTAGCTGTGTACTTGTCTTTCTCTGACGTAATATGCAGACACAGGTTTGCCCTCCACAGGTGGTCAAGTCTGGGAGTGCAGTTTTGAGGAGGTGTGAGAATAGTTGAGTCAGAAAGAGTGCCTGAGATGGGGACCCTAGGGTGATAGAATGGAGATTGTAAGGGGTGATTGGGAAGAATCACTTTTGAAAACTAGAGATGAGAGGATTAGCTGTGGAGTATGCAGATGCAATAGCTGGGCAAGGAGATAAGCTCCAGGGGGAAGCAGTTCCAGAAGAAGAGTAGATACGGGGGTGCAGGATAGCATGGTTTGAGATGAGTCAGCCCTGGGTCTAGGCATAGCAAGGCTGTTTCTAACTGCTGGACCCCACCTTGGTTTGATAATGTGTCCATTGCTTCTTTGTTGCCAAATAATGTCCTCATAAGAGTGCGAAGCTCCTCTGGGGGCAAATAGTGTTTCCTGGTCATATTTTATCCTATCGTTGCCTAGCACATAGTGGACAAATTAAAAAATTGTTGAATGTAGTTCATATTTTCCAAGTGGGGAATAAGGGTTGTAATTTCTATTTTATGTGTGTGTGTGTGTGTGTGGATGAGAAAGTTATTATTCAGTAGCTGATCGCCTTACTGGTGAGCATCTGTCTTCTAGGAAGATGAATGACCAAGCCTACACATTCTTTTCACATTGGCCTTTGTATGCTTTTTGTTGGCTGTCAGCTTCATCCAGATTATAAACAACAACCTAGAAGACAAAGGTTTTATATTCCATTATCATTTCTTCTAGCCACACAGTTTTATGTGAATAGGACAGTCTAGTAAAGGAGAGGTTGTTTACCTTGAATTAGACTTCCCAGGAGATAGTTCTAGCTTTTACTTTTGATTAAAATTTGAGTTTTTGTTTTCCAGACATTATTATAAAAAGAATCATGTTTGGAAAGAGTGAGTATGGGACTCCTGAATAAAATACTAAACTAAAATGTCTTATTCTAATTAGTTTTATAAGTAGTTGTATAACTTTATTGTTTAAAATCCCTTTCTATGCTTAAAATTCTAATGGATTAGACTGTGTGTGTGTGTGTGTATTTATATATAAACAGTATTCTTTGAAATGACTAGGAAGTCACTTTAAAAATAATGAGACTTACCCAGTACTAAGAAACTGTGTTTTTTTGTTTGAGAGATACTTTAAAACATTTAATACTATCATAACTCATTATGATTGGCCTTTAATAGGTAAAGGATTGGTTTACCAATCTTGTGGATTGGTTTCTGCCTCAGGAATATTTTGCTTTTATAAATTCCATGGAATAACAAGGAACAAATTCATACATGCTCATGTGAAATAATGTTAAAGAAAACTTAGGAGTTGAAAACTTTGAGGAACAGCTTTTTCTGGCATACATGCTGAGAGTGGTGTTGCATCATCAGAGATACTGACATTGTTAAGATCCTGGTGCTTTATGACATTTATATAGTTAATCATTCATAAGCAGGTCATATTCAGTTGTGCAGGTGGTGTATTGCATAACTATAGTGATGTATGTAGAGCTTACAAGTTTGTATGAGGCAGCTCTGGGGGTGAATAAGACAGAATATACTCCCTCACTTCTAAAGTCTACGTCCTAGTGGGCCAGATAGATAATAAACAATTAGATAAATAGATATTTCTGTCAAATATATCAGATAAAAATAAGTGCTATACAAATAATAAAAAGTGTGTTGTGGTAGTGGCCTAGTTTAGATTAGGTGGTCAGAAAGAAATAATAAAATGAAAAGAAACAATTTAAAAACCTTTAATAAGTGGCACAATTAAAATTGTTTTATATACATCTTTCGAGATTGTCATTTTTATACTTCTTATTGCTGAGGATACTGAGTCTGTCACAGTTCTTTGTTTTCACTCTGGATTTTTTCAAACTGTTTTAGCAGTGGATGTGTTTTTTAAAAGATCCATTTTGGCTTTTCATAAATAGAGAACAACTATGTAAGTTAATGTCAAATTCTTTGAGGTTAACTCTGACAAGATTCCACGTATAAAACAGCGTTTTGAAAAATTTGAGTAACTTTGTGTTTTTACACAATAAGAAAAATTCTTTTTTAAGTATTCAGTGATATGTATATCTAAGCTTGAGAAGAAAAGACTTGGAAGATAACTTAGTCCTGTCTTAGTTAAAAATGCATCTTTATTTAACTTTTCTACTGTCATTATGAAATGTATGAGCAATTTAGTTTTTGTATTCTTACATTGTTTGCTTAAAACTGTTTTTTTAGGGGGTAATGTATTTCCTTCCAGCCTATTTTCTATCTTTTTTTTTTTTTTTTTTAAACAAAGTGTTTCCATGTTGCTGCTTGGGTTTTATGTCGATCATTTTAAATAGCTTCAAAATAGAAGATCAAATTGGTATGCCAATTTGATCTTTATGTAATCGTTCTCTTATTTTAATGATTTTTTTTTCTGGACTTTTGCTGTTATAAGTAATTCTGTGGTAGACATTTTGTGCTTACAGATTTTTTTCTACATATTGGATATCTTAAGGGAGATTGTCCAAATGTGAATTTCTAAGTACTAATTCCTTTTTTGCCAAAAGAGCATAAACATTTTTTAATATAAATTAAGGAAGTTTTGATTTTATGATTATTAAAAATTATGATTAGCCATTCTATGAGGGTTTTAACTAGAAAAAAACAAAGCAAAATTTCTGAAAGAGAAACTATACTTTGTTCTACAAAGTTTAGAACTAGAGTTTTTGGTATAGTTTTGATAAAGTCTGATGGAGGCAACACGTTAGGAGGGTAATCAAAGCTTGGAACCGCTTATATTTATCAAAAAACAATTTTAAAGTTTAACTGATATATAATTTATCTGCTCATGTCTTAATTTCTGTCTTTGGGATCCTCTAAAACTTTCTAGTAACAAAAAAAGATAAAAGCAGATAGTTCTTCAGCTAATCCTCAACTGTGCAAGTCATTTCTTTCTCTTATGGTCTTCAATTCATTCTACCACACTTCTATGGACCTTCCACGCTCTTATTTCTTCTACTACATTTTATGGACTTACCCACCCAAGGGTCAGACTTAAAAAGTCTTAGATTGAAGATTAAGTAGACTGGAGATTAAGTAGACTGGAGCCTTTGTCCTCTTGCAGTTTGAACGTTATTTTTCTGGCCACCTATTGTGCGTGGATGGGTATTAGGATACTATGGTCTTTTGCCTATAAAGAGTTTACAGGTTAATAAAATTAATAAGTAAAATACTTTATATGAGAACCTGAGATCCAGTAGGCAAAGTGACTTGCTCATGAGGATACAACATTCTCCTTTTCCATTGACCAGTGATATCATGAAAAGGCCTAAAGTGCATTAGTGGTGGATGTTACCAAGCAACGAATTGCGTTTCTTCTTGTGTTTATCTGTATTTTATTATCTAACAAAAGCACTATAAATCCTGACCTTACACTATGGGAGTGCTGCATGTGTAGTAGCTGTTACTGAGATGGAGCATTTTTTGTCCTCAACATAAAATAGGGCACAGTAATTAAATTTAATAGTGTCTATTGTTTGTTTACTTCCTGGAGTAAAAGAGAAAACAATAAAAATATTCATGAGCTGGTAAAGGTTCTTATTTTGTGCATCCAGCTTCCAGAAAATACTTGGTTACCCTGCTTAGATCCTTTCAAACAAAGTTCAGGGACTTCTCTGCTGGTCCAGTGGTTCAGACTCTGTGCGTCCATTGTAGGGGGCATGGGTTTGATCCCTGGTCCAGGAACTAAGATCCCACATGCTATGCCGCAGAGGCGTGGCAAAAAAAAAAAAAATATATATATATATATGTGTGTGTGTGTGTGTGTGTGTGTGTGTATATATATAATTTTTTTAATGAAGAGTTTAAAATAGAAAGTAGTGGGATAACTAAGTGACTAATTGGCTTGTTTAAGTAAGGATTTTGGCTTGAGGATGGAGTATCTGGTAATTTAGCAAGTTTTGGTGTAAAGTACAAAAATTTTATCTTCAATTACTTATCTCTTCCATAGGCTAGCAGCAACAGATACTCTCAGAGTTATAGAACTGTTATAAACCCAGATTAAAAAAAAAATTGGACCAGGTTAAAAAGCATACTCGATATCTAGCTTTCCCTAAAAATTTATATTTACATGCTTTAAAAACTTTTTTTTCCTACCAGGAAAGAAAGGAAGAATTATATTTTAGTGTGCACTGTTTTTAGATAAAATAGCAGTAGTTTTCGGACATATGTCATTTAGCTTACTTAGGAGGCATATTGCAGAAGTTGTGAAAATATCAAATACATTTTCCTCATCTGATTATTAATTTCCAATATCCTGACCTTATTATGTATTTTCCAATTTCACTTTTTTTTTTCCAATTAGAATGTTCTAATCAGGACCTCAAACAGGGCTTTGTTATTTATGAGATAAAGCCAGACAGACAGGAAGTAGAGTGACTTGAGTATAATGTGTTACCTTATGTTTGCTTTGTCTACATGTGGTTCTTGTCCAGGAACTCATGTCCATCCACCTAGTTTTAGAGCTAAGACCCTAAGCCTTCTGATGTGATTCTGGTCCAGCATGCTTTCCATGTTTCCCTTCTCCTCTGTGAATTTGATTCTTGAGTCTGCATTTCTCAAAGTGTGAGCTGACCTGTCCATTAAAGAAACTTATGAAATTATATGCCATTATTATAAATGTTTGTGAAAAGCTTGAAAAGATCCCTGGGAAGGTATCGTTTCTCTAAAGTTCTGTTGCCATTGAAAGGCAAGATTCAGCTGTTGAAGTCTCAATTTAAAAAAAACTGTTTCATCTGGGTTGAAGTTAAATTAGATGTGAATCTTTAAATTCTTAATTCTTCTGGGCTATTGTGAAAGGACGATGCTTAATAAGTATGAAATCAGGGATTTTGTGTTAATTTTTTTTTTTTTTTTAAGCTTTCAGTGCTTTTGTTATCTACTAGGTAGATAGTATCCTGCTGCTCTTGATTCAGGTCCAATGCCTAGCACCATCTGTGAGTGCCAAAGCTTCCCTAGTCTGTGCACGGGAACTTGTTCAAGCTGCCTAGTCAGCCTCTTCACTCAGGCCTTGCTGCTTTTGGTGACAGGTGAAAGACTCTGATGAAGTAGACTTTAAAAAAGAGTAGATTAATTTGTTTCTAGAGATCAGAAGAAGGGGCCCTTTTTGTGTGTGTACTCCAGTTATTAGAGAGATCGTTCTGTGTGCCTGCATGTTATCTTCAGGCACATTGTGGGAACTCAGGCCATGCTATGAAGAGTTTTCCCTGCACAAAGTACTGAATGCTGACACTTGAGAACTTTTGTGTCCTAACTTCAGTCTCATTAAAAGTAAGTTTTGAGAACATTAAAAGTAAGTTTTTGCCCATTTAGGATTTTAATTTCATTTTTAAAAAATGCTTTTTATGTTAAAACAATGCAATTTCTCACCTCTTTAGGGTAGCTAAGAGCTCTGGTTAATGAGAGCCCTGAGTTTGAGTCTGTCTTTAGGTTTGCCTGAAGTTCTTAGCATGGCTCCCCAGCTTTGAGAAGACTACCTAGTATTGCCGTACCATTTAATTAACTAAGCAGAACACTTTACAGTAGTGGATCTTAACCTTCTTCTAGGTCATGATACCTTTAAGAAGCTCTTAATTTACTTCAGAGATACATGCATGAGTGGATGTCTACACACACTCACCCCCACCCCCACGCCATTCATGTGTGTACCCGTATCACCATGCATCCCCATCCTTCATAGTTCCTGGAGATTCATAAATCCTCTCCTGAAGTGCATTGACAACCTCCAGATTAAGGACTTCCACAGGTATTACTTAAGTAAAAGGAGGAAAGAAAGACGGTGTGTGGTATTTTTTGCCCCCCGCCCCCCCGTGCATGGAAAGCAGCTTATTTATTCATTTACCTGTCCTTCTTGAGCATCTGTTCATCCATCTACCTATGTATGCACCCACCCATCTATCCATGTCTTATCGGATACTTTCTTTTTGTCAAACACTTTGTGTTTTATTTTTCCGCTTTTCCTTCCTTTTCTTTCCTCTTAAATCAGGAACTAGACTGCTTTCTAAATACTTGTAGAAAATGAAAGAATGATTCATGGCAACTATAAAGCTGTTCAGGTAGAGAATATGTACATATTTGTTTGTGATTGTATAATACTATACTTGTAAGCATTTACAGATTTGGGAAGGTTATACAGATAGTCATTCTAGCTGTGGCTTGGTTTATCATCAACTTTTTTGTACTTTGGAAAGTATTCCTTTGAACTTTTTGTTCTGCTCTAGTTTTAAAATAAAGCACATTGTCAGTAAAGCAGAATAAGATTTTCTTGCGTAAAAATAAAATCACAAGGCACCTGGCCATTTCTTTAGAAAGGTACTTTATCACAGTATTTTTAAAAAAAGTTTTTAATGAAGATTTTACTTTTACCAAAAGTTTTTCTTTTTGAAATGGTAGATTTGTTTAGTTCACATATGAATCATTTTGTAAAGATTTTTTTAGGATTGTAGGGATTCACCTAAGTTTTGTTTGTTTGTTTGTTTGTTTGTTTTACGGTCCGCGGGCCTCTCACTGTTGTGGCCTCTCCTGTTGCGGAGCACAGGCTCCGGACGCGCAGGCTCAGCGGCCATGGTTCACGGGCGCAGCCGCTCCGCAGCATGTGGGATCTTCCCGGACCAGGGCACGAACCCGTGTGCCCTGCATCAGCAGGTGGACTCTCAACCACTGCGCCACCAGGGAAGCCCCATACCTATATCTTGAATTAAACATGTTTCTTGAGAAGAATATGTCAGTGTTATGGACTTGCTAAGCCTTAGGCTCTGTCTTTGCTCTTAGGGCATTAAGGAAGATTTAACTGTTTTGAAATCTTTATGGTATATTGAGCTAGATTAATAATTGTAAATATGAAAAATACTTTTTTCCGTGGTGGAAATAAAGCATGGAGATTAATAAGCTGATCAAAGATCATTTTCTATCTCTAAGTGATAATGTAGTTTTCTATTAAATAGTAACAGTCATTATTATATGTACTAATGGACAAAATCAGCCTTTCTGTTTCATTTTTTTGTCCTAGAAATTTCTTTTCCCTAGAATTTCTGAATATTTAGCATCTCCTTTAATAATGCAGTGTTCAATCTTAAGAACTCTCCTAATATTATCTTTCTGACCTGACTTTTTCCCTAAGAACAAAAAACATCTCATTCAGCCTGGGGATCATTTGACAGTACCGATAGAAAATGGTTTGAAACAAATTACAGAGCATCTTGAGTCTGAACCTCTGGCCCAACTCAGTCACTCAGAATTTTTTTAGAGGATTATTTGAGGTGAAGGTCCAGTGATATTTCTATTCTCAGCCACTAACGGATAAATGATAAAAGAATTTTAAGGTCTTTGCTAGTGAACTCTGTAAAGAGTTCCAGTCTTGGGTGAGCAGTGAAGTAAGGAGTTTGGATCTGAAAGGGAGCAAATGAAAAACTGTCATGACATTGAAGTGATCAGTAATGCAGTGAGACTACGAGCTGGGACTTTGTAACTAAACTGAAATAATAAAATGAATTCTGGCTCACCTGGGCTCATGGCCCAGATTAAAAAAGCATGTCTGTGCAATTGTGTGAATATGCATGTGGATAAACATTTTTATTATTAATTACCATTATTTATTGAACAGTAAGCCCTAACTGCTTTTATTTTTAAACGAAATCTCATTTAATCCTCATATTAAGCATGTGAGTATTTAGTGATACCTACATTTTGTAGATAAGGTACATTGAAGTAAACCCACATGTGCTAGAATTTTGCTGGAGTTGGTTAGAGAGGCAAACTGCTCATTAAAGGAAATGGGACCATCCACATGCCTTAAAAAGGAACATACAAAATATTTAAAGTATCTAAGTAGATTATAGACAATTTAGACAGTACTTTGGATATTTGTCCTTTGTGCATTTTATAGTGGGCTAAGTTGCTGTGTGAGACACTTGCATTTTTATTTGCTGTCTGGTCTAGGAAACCTTTCTAATCCCAGGGTATTCACTCTTGGGATTTTAACAGTTTAGAGCAGTGTTTCATGTAGTGAGTTCGAGGTAAAATTTGTTATGGAAAAAAATCCCAAAGAAGTAATAAAATCAGCTGTCGTCATACTTTCAATTACTTAAAATACTTGCAGCTTGGTTTGAATGGTAAACAAGAGACACCTAGATTATATTGGTAACTGAAAAGATTGCAGAATCTTTCAAAAGCAGTATATTAGATCGTAAAAGGAGGATCTAATATATATACATTTATTTAAAATATCTTGATATATTCAAGAAGCAACTACCATAAATATGTTACTTTTTGCTGTAAATTTTTTGTATTATATGCTTATGTACACAATTTTCTACAGTCTAGAATGAGCTTCCTCCATCTGGAAAAAATTCACTTATCCTTTATGGTCCAGAAGATGCCCTTTCAGATACATTTAATTAATTTAAAAAGATTTTTAACCAGTTTTAACTGTTTGGATCAATTTATATAAATACCTGAAACGTTCAAGCAAACAAGCAACTAAGATCATAGTTCAGAGTCTTTGGGAACATTTGCTGATTCCTCTTTCTTTACTGGGTAAATTTTAAAGTAAAAAGGATTATGAATAATGATCTTCTAAATTTTAAAACATTGTGGAAATTTTCAAACATAGAGAAGTTGGAAAAATTTTACAGTGAATACCAGTTTACCTACCACTTATTTTAGCGAACATTTTTCAATTATGTATCTGTTCATCTGTTCATCTCTCTATTCATCCATCAATCAATCTTATGATGCATTTCAAAGTACACTGCAGGCATTTCCTCCTAAATACTTCAGCATGCATATCATCTAGAATTCAGTAATAGTCTCCATTATTTTTTCTTCTTGAGGTAAGTTGAAATACAGTGGACATGCATAAATCTTAAGTGAACGTTTGCTGAGTTTGACGTATACTGTTAACCCAAACCTCTATCAAGATAATTTTACCATCTCCCCAGAAAGTTCCCTCTTGTCCATTACCAGTCAGCCTTTACCCTCACATGCCATAGGCAACAATGTGATTTTTTTCCTCTCCTGATTAGTTTTGCCAAAACATGAAATCTTTAAGGAATCAAAGTATGTAAATGTTTAACTGAAAAACATAGGAAGGTGACAAATTATTGTGTGAAATGATCTTAAGATTGACAACTGGGAAACCTGAGAGGGCAGTTGATGAAGGAAAGCTAGAAGGACTTCATGAAATGACTAATGACACAAATTTAGGGCAATGCCAGAAGTACACACAACTAGCGGCCATTGAGCCTTGTGATTCCTTATAATGGCATCAGACCATATAAACGAAAGTCCCTTGACAGAGATTTTTGCCTGTTAGTCAGCAAAAGTGACATAATTCTATGACCCAAATAAGCACATATTTTTACAAAGGTTATAAAGTTGAAATATGGCAGTTGTTTCAGGTGTTTTGCTTTTGTAATAGAGTTGGTGAATATTTGGCTTTTAAAATGATCTATTATAAAATGGTGAAAATATAAAATTTTAATTGTACAATGGAGAAAAATATTTTGGAATATATAAAATCACTTTGTATTAAGAGTCTTCATTTAAAATATAATTTTAATGTAGTTATACGTCATACACAAATTATACAGGTGTAATGGATCAAAGGCATTAATCAGGTACTTTGTATCTATCACTAATATATTTAAATTCTGAACTCCAGGCAATAGAGAAAGAAATCACCAATAAAATCTGTAAAATAGCACAGCCTAGTCTGGGAACTGATCCTCAGTATATCATTACTTCTAGTCTCTAGCCTCTCTGACTTTTTGCATAAAGGCTGAATACTAGCTGATGGTTTGTTAGAAAATGATGGTATGTAAATTCTAACAAACCCCATACACCCCCCACCCTCCCACCTTCCCTCTCTTCCTTTTTTTCCTTAATTCTCTCCTTCTCTTTCTCCTTCCTTGCCTGCTAATTAAAAAGGTATTTATTGTGTGCCAACTGTGTAACACCGTATAAGATGCTGGAGATACTGTGATGAGTGGAAAGTATCTTAATGTAAATCAGATTCTACAGGTGGTACTTAGATTTGTAAATATTAAATTCTAATGAATCAGAACTCCCTTTAAAAATAATCATGCATCTTAGAATTTGTCAGTAGGTTTTGTATTATACAGGACATTATGGTATACAGGATAAAGATAGATTCTTCGAAGTTGATTGAATATTTGTACTGTTGACGTAATTGTTTTCTTTTCACAACTGAAACGCTGGACTTGATTTATTATGACACCTGCCCTGCCCCATCAACTCTTTATGCTCAATGTAGTCATCAGTACATTTAGCTATCTTTTACTTTAAAAAAGATTCACTTATACCTTTACTTGTACAAATAGTTTTTTATATGTTTTAAAAGAACTATTCTTGGTCAGAGTTAGGAATTTCTTATGTGATCTCTCAATTTGCATAGTGTTAGAGAACAAAGTTCATGGAGCCAGAAGTCAGGAAATCGATTTTCTCCATCTTATTAGCTATGACTTGGGACAACTTAAGAGCTTAGTTGCTGTTATTAATAATGAAGTACTTTCCAATTCAGGCTGAATTGCAGAAAAGAAAAAAAATGTGTATATAAAAATAAAAGTATAATTACTTTAGCATGATTAAAACTTTTTTTATTGTGGTAAAATATACATAAAATGAATTATGTTAACCATTTTCAGTGCTATTAAACATATTCTCCTTGTTGCACAACTGTAACCCCCATCCATCTCCAGAATTTTTCATCCTTCCAAACTGATAGTCTGTACCCATTAAACAGTAACTCAGTGACTTCTCATTCCTCCCTCCCTGCAGCTTCTGGAAACCACTATTCCATCTTTTGTCTTTAGGAATATAGAACAAATGTTTTGATTAAGAATGCTAAGTTTTCTCTTTCCATTCGTCTTGGTTAAGAAGTGTTTTTCTTTTTAGTAACTGTATCTATCAGGGTTAACTACTAGAATATCTACATTCCAGGTCTAAATTCAGTTCTTTAAATTTTTAACATAACCTATAATTTTTATTTTACAGCTGTGGCAGGCATAACAAAAACACTTTGAAATAAGTGTGCCTAGGCAATTGTATAAATGCAATCCATTTAAAACTTTAGCCATTTATATGATATTAGGCATTTCATTTGATTTCCACCTGTGGTATGGCTTTGAGAAGTTTGCTTTACAATTTTTTTGATATAATTTCAGGCTGAGAATATCTTTGCAATACAATAACTAGAAATTAGGTTATTTGAAGTATGACTTAATGAAGTGTAAAGGGTATGAAATGAAACATAAATAAAATGTAACCTAGGGAATATTTGTATAAAAGGTCTTTAGCTATTGGGCATTTTTATATTTATACTGTAAGTGTATTTTCGTAATACATAAAGGTAGTTTTACTAATGTTGGTATCATTTAGAACATTTTATCAAGGTAATTAGATGATTGAAATTTTTGTTTTTTATTTTCTTAAATGAATTGGTATTTTCAGGCCATCATTTGGTTCAATATATCGTGTACTAAAAGAAATGTCTTAGTCATTTGAATACTCATAACTGTAATTATATTAAGAATTTCACTGGTATTAGCAGTACAAAGCTCAAAGGCACTCATTGTAACCTAATTACCAGGAATGACATTTGTTTAGTGCTAGTGAGATGTGAGTTTTTTTGTGGTGGTTTTTTTTTTTTTGGAACTGAAGGTTGAAGAGATATCAGGTGAAGTCCATAGTGGGGGGAACACGTGTTCCAAATTAACCTTTTTAAATCCTGGGATTCAATGACAGTGATGTATCTGGGTTATAAAATGTAACTCGTGGAATGAAGAAACAAAAATGTAGAGATTGCTAATTGGTAAATACTTATTTTGATCAAGACATAATTTCCTAGCATGAGGGGCATTAAAGTTTTGTTGGGGATCTGAAATTTAGACTTTTTATGAGGGCAAGTCCTCTTTAAGAAAGAAAATACAAAATTACGAATTGATGTACAGAAGTTAAAACTTAGAATGAAAAAAGAAAACAGATGACAGACTTTTAAAAATGTGGCTAGTGGGGCTTCCCTGGTGGCACAGTGGTTGAGAGTCTGCCTGCCGATGTAGGGGACACGGGTTCGTGCCCCGGTCCGGGAAGATCCCATATGCCGCGGAGTGGCTGGGCCCGTGAGCCATGGCCGCTGCGCCTGCGCGTCCGGAGCCTGTGCTCCGCAACGGGAGAGGCCATAACAGTGAGAGGCCCGCGTACGCAAAAAAAAAAAGAAAAGGTGGCCAATGACATAATCATAATACTTAGAAAAGTGGACTTTTTAGAACTAATAACACTTTTAAAATACTTCTTAAAAATTTACATCTGTAGGATGTATAGTCTTTGATTGCCTCTCTCTGTGACAAGGCTATTACAATATGATTACCTGGAAAGAGATTAGAAAGATGAGTTAGTCTTTCCTGTAGCCTGGCTAACAAAATTTTTTATTATTACTGATAGTTGAAGTGTATAAAACATGCAGCTTCACTCCAAAAAATACTCAGTTGCTTGTAGAACTGCTACAGGTTTGTGCTCTACAAAGAGAGTTTGAGAAGTTCTATTTCATAGGAGTCCCATAAAAAGAAAAAAGAACTGTATGATGCATTTATAATTATATAAGCCTTATCAACTATACTACAATAAGAGAGAACTTCTGATTTGGCTAGGCACTGACTGAAAACTGAATTCTCTGCTTTTACTATTTCATGTATCATGAATGGAAGAATTTACCATAGACTAGCTTCTAGCTGTGTACATTTCAGACTTTTTCTCCTCCACTTATCACATACCTGTAGTTCTATTTTCCATGGGACACATATATGTCTCCATAGACCTCAGGCTCTGTACTTCCATTTAATGACTCCAGGTGAATTGGAGCAGTGGGTAGAAAGGTGTATTCCTTGAAGCCATTCCCACAATGGCTCAGATGGCAATAATTAAGTACACATGGAAATAAGTGAGAACCACATACATATATTTCACTAAACCCAAATTGAATGTACCACCAATTTACCTTCCTCTTTGCTGGACCCCCAAGTTGCATACTGTGACTCATACCATTTGACACAAGAGAAAAGAACCCTGAAGCCTAAGCTTCATGCAGCAAATTTATGGTAAATCCACCTCTTTGGATTCTGTAGTGCTATTTCTACAGTGATAGAAATCTGTCCAATATGGTAGCCACGAGACACATGTGGCTATTGCACACTTGAAATGTGATTCGTGCCACTAAGGAAATGAATCTTTAATTTTTAAAAATTTTCTGAAGCCTTCCCTTGTGGCTTCTATTTTTTTATTTATTTATTTTTATACAGCAGGTTATCTATTTCATACATATTAGTGTATATATTGTCAATCCAAATATCCCAATTCCTCCCCCTGTGCCCCGCCCCAGTTTCCCCATTGGTGTCCATACGTTTGTTCTCTACATCTGTGTTTCTATTTCTGCCCTGCAAACTGGTTCATCTGCACCATTTTTCTAGATTCCACATATATGCGTTAATATACAATACTTGTTTTTCTCTTTCTGACTTACTTCAATCTGTATGACAGACTCTAGTTCCATCCACGTCTCTACAAATGACCCAGTTTCTTTCTGTTTTATAGCTGAGTATTATTCCATTGCATATATGTACCACATCTTCTTTATCCATTCGTCTGTCGATGGGCATTTCGGTTGCTTCCATGACCTGACTATTGTAAATAGTGCTGCAATGAACATTGGGGTGCATATGTGTTTTTGAATTATGGTTTTCTCTGGGTATATGCCCAGGAGTGGGATTGTCGGGTCATATGGTAATTCTATTTTTAGTTTTTTAAGGAACCTCCCTACTGTTGTGCATAGTGGCTGTATCAATTTACATTCCCACCAACAGTGCAAGAGGGTTCCCTTTTCTCCACACGCCCCCAGCATTTGTTGTTTGTAGATTTTCTGATGTTGGCGATTCTGACCAGTGTGAGGTGATGATACCTCATTGTAGTTTTGATTTGCATTTCTCTAATAATTAGTGATGTTGAGCAGCTTTTCATGTGCTTCTCGGCCATCTGTATGTCTTCTTTGGAGAAATGTCTATTTAGGTCTTCTGCCCATTTTTGGATTGGGGTGTTTGTTTTTTTAATATTGAGCTGCATGAGCTGTTTATATATTTTGGAGATTAATCCTTTGTTGATTCATTTGCAAATATTTTCTCCCATTCTGAGGGTTGTCTTTTCGTTTTGTTTATGGTTTCCTTTGCTGTGCAAAAGCTTTGAAGTTTCATTAGGTCCCATTTGTTTATTTTTGTTTTTATTTCCATAACTCTGGGAGGTGGATCAAAAAAGATCTTGCTGTGACTTATGTCAAAGAGTGTTCTTCCTATGTTTTCCTCTAAGAGTTTTATAGTGTCTGGTCTTACATTTAGGTCTCTAATCCAGTTTGAGTTTATTTTTGTGTATGGTGTTAGGGAGTGTTCTAATTTCATTCTTTTACATGTAGCTATCCAGTTTTCCCAGCACCACTTATTGAAGAGACTGTCTTTTCTCCATTGTATATCCTTGCCTCCTTTGTCATAGATTAGTTGACCATAGGTGTGTGAGTTTAATTCTGGGCTTTCTATCTTGTTCCATTGATCTGTATTTCTGCTTTTGTGCCAGTACCATATTGTCTTGATTACTGTAGCTTTGTAGTAAAATCTGAAGTCAGGGAGTCTGATTCCTCCAGCTCCGTTTTGTTCCCTCAAGACTGCTTTGGCTATTCGGGATCTTTTGTGTCTCCACATAAATTTTAAGATTTTTTGTTCTAGTTCCGTAAAAAGTGCCATTGGTAATTTGATAGAAATTGCATTGAATCTGTAGATTGCTTTGTGTAGTATAGTCATTTTCACAATATTGATTCTTCCAATCCAAGAACATGGTATATCTCTCCATCTGTTGGTATCATCTTTAGTTTCTTTCATCAGTGTCTTATAATTTTTTGCATACAGGTCTTTTGTCTCCCTAGGTAGGTTTATTCCTAGGTATTTTTTTCTTTTTGTTGCAATGGTAAATGGGAGTGTTTCCTTTATTTCTGTTTCAGATTTTTCATCGTTAGTGTATAGGAATGCAAGAGATTTCTGTGCATTAATTTTGTATCCTGCAAGTTTATTTAATTCATTAATTAGCTCTAGTAGTTTTCTGGTGGCATCTGTAGGATTCTCTATGTATAGTATCATGTCATCTGCAAACAGTGGAAGTTTTACTTCTTCTTTTCAAATCTGTATTCCTTTTATTTCTTTTTCTCCTCTTATTGCCGCAGCTAGGACTTCCAACACTATGTTGCATGATAGTGGTGAGAGTGGACATCCTGGTCTTGTTCCTGATCTTAGAGGAAATGCTTTCAGTTTTTCACCATTGAGAGTGATGTTTGCTGTGAGTTTGTCATATATGGCCTTTATTATGTTGAGGTAGGTTCCCTCTATTCCCACTTTCTGGAGAGTTTTTATCATAAATGTGAGTTGAATCTTGTCAGAAGCATTTTCTGCATCTATTGAGATGATCATATGGTTTTTATTCTTCAGTTTGCTAATATGGTGTATCACATTGATTTGCATACATTGAAGAATCCTTGCATCTGTGGGATAAATCCCAGTTGATCATGGTGTATGATCCTTTTAATGTGCTGTTGGATTTTGTTTGCTAGTATTTTGTTGACGATTTTTGCACCTATATTCATCAGTGATATTGGTCTGTAAATTTCTTTTTTTGTAGTATCTCTGTCTGGTTTTGGTAGCAGCATGATGGTGGCCTTGTAGAATGAGTTTGGGAGTGTTCCTTCCTCTGCAAGTTTTTGGAAGAGTTTGAGAAGGTTGGTTGTTAGCTCTTCTCTAAATGTTTGATAGAATTCACCTGTGAAGCCATCCGGTCCTGGACTTTGTTTGTTGGAAGATTTTTAATCGTAGTTTCAATTTCATTACTTGTGATTGGTCTGTTCATATTTCCTGTTTCTTTCTGGTTCAGTCTTGGAAGGTTATACGTTTCTAAGAATTTGTCCATTTCTTCCAGGTTGTCCATTTTCTTGGCATAGAGTTGCTAGTAGTAGTCTCTTAGGATGCTTTGTATTTCTGCGGTGTCTGTGGTGTCTTCTCCTTTTTCCTTTCTAATTTTATTGATTTGAGTCCTCTCCCTCTTTTTCTTGATGAGTCTAGCTAAAGGTTTATCAATTTTTTTTATCTTCTCTAAGAACCAGCTTTTAGTTTTATTGATCTTTGCTATTGGTTTTGTTGTTTCTGTTTCATTTATTTCTGCTCTGATCTTTATGATTTCTTTCCATCTACTAACTTTGGGTTTTGTTTGTTCTTCTTTCTCTAGTTCCTTTAGGTGTAAGGTTAGATTGTTTGAGATTTTTGTTTCTTGAGGTAGGATTGCTTAGAACTGCTTTTGCTTCTTCCCTCTTGGAACTGCTTTTGCTGCATCCCATATGTTTTGGATCATTGTGTTTTTGTTTTCATTTGTCTCTAGGTATGTTTGATTTCCCATTTGATTTCTTCAGCAATCTCTTGGTTAGTGAGTAACGTGTTGTTTGGCCTCCATGTGTGTGTGTATTTTGCCTTTTTTCCCCTGCAGTTGATTTCTAATCTCATAACGTTGTGTTCAGAAATGATGCTTGATATGATTTTAGTTTTCTTAAATTTACTGAGGCTTGATTTGTGATCCAAGATGTGATCTATCTTGGAGAATGTTCCATTTGCATTTGAGAAGAAAGTGTAATCTGCTGTTTTTGGATGGAATGTCCTATAAATATCAATTACATTTATCTGGTATATTGTGTCATTTAAAGCTTGTGTTTCCTCATTAATTTTCTGTCTGGATGATCTGTCCAGTGGTGTAAGTGAGGTGTTAAAGTCCCCCACTATTATTGTGTTACTGTTGATTTTCTCTTTTGTAGGTGTTAGCATTTGCCTTATGTATCGAGGTGCTCCTATGTTGGGTACATATGTATTTACAATTGTTGTATCTTCTTATTGATCCCCTGATCATTGTTTAGTGTCCTTCCTTGTCTCTTGTAACAATCTTTATTTTAAAGTCTATTTTATCTGATATGAGTATTGCTACTGCAGCTTTCTTTTGATTTCCATTTGCATGGAATATCTTTTTCCATCCCCTCACTTTCATTCTGTGTGTGTCCCTAGGTCTGAAGTCGGTCTCTTGTAGATAGCATATATATGGGTCTTGTTTTTGTGTCCATTCAGCGAGCCTGTGTCTTTTGGTTGGAGCATTTAATCCATTCATGTTTATGGTAGTTATTGATATGTGTGTTCCTATTACCATTTTCTTACTTGTTATGGGTTTGTTTTTGTACATGTTTTTCTTCTCTTGTGTTTTCCACTTAGAGAAGTTCCTTTAGCATTTGTTGTAGAGCTGTTTTGGTGGTGCTGAGTTGTCTTAGCTTTTGCTTGTCTGTAAGTCTTTTGATTTTCTGTCGAATCTGAATGAGATCCTTGCCAGGTAGAGTAATCTTGGTTGTAGGTTCTTCCCTTTCATCACTTTAAGTGTATCGTTCTACTCCCTTCTGGCTTGTAGAGTTTCTGCTGAGCAATCAGCTTTTAACCTTATTGGGGTTGCCTTGTATGTTATTAGTCGTTTTTCCCTTGTTGCTTTCAATAATTTTTCTTTGTCTTCAATTTTTGTCAATTTGATTACCATGTTTCTTGGCGTGTTTCCGCTTGGGTTTATCCTGTATGGGACTCTCTGTGCTTCCAGGACTTGGGTTGCTGTTTCCCTTGTTAGGGAAGTTTTCAACTATAATCTCTTCAGACATTTTCTTGGGTCCTTTCTCTCTTTTCTTTCTGGGACCCCTATAATGTGAATGTTGTTGCATTTAATGTTGTCCCAGAGGTCTCTTAGGCTGTCTTCATTTCTTTTCATTCTTTTTTCTTTATTCTGTCCCGCAGCAGTGAATTCCACCATTCTGTCTTCTAGGTCACTTATCCGTTCCTCTGCCTCAGTTATTCTGCTATTGATTCCTTCTAATGTAGTTTTCTTTTCAGTTATTATATTGTTCATCTCTGTTTGTTTGGTCTTTAATTCTTCTAGGTCTTTGTTAAACATTTCTTGCATATTCTCAATATTTGTCTCCATTCTTTTTCTGAGGTCCTGGATCATCTTCACTATCATTATTCTGAATTCTTTTTCTGGAAAGTTGCCTATCTCCACTTCATTTAGTTGTTTTTCTGGGGTTTTATCTTTTTCCTTCATCTGGTACATAATCCTCTGCCTTTTCATTTTGTCACTCCTTCTGTGAATGTGTTTTTTCCCACAGGCTGCAGGAATGTAGTTCTTGCTTCTGCTGTCTGCCCTCTGGTGGATGAGGCTATCTAAGTAGCTTGTGCGAGCTTCCTGATGGTAGGGACTGGTGGTGGGTAGAGCTGGGTGTTGCTCTAGTGGGCAGAGCTCAGTAAATCTTTAAGCTGCTTGTCTGCTTATAGGTGGGCCTGGGTTTGCTCCCTGTTGGTTGTCTGGCCTGAGGCGACCCAGCACTGGAGCCTGTATCACTCTTTGGTGGGGCTAGTGGCAGACTCTGGGAGGGCTCACGCCAAGGAGTACTTCCCAGAACTTCTGTTGCCAGTGTCCTTGTTCCTGTGGTGAGCCACAGCCACCCCTCACCTCTGCAGGAGACCCTGCAACACTAGCTAGCAGGTAGGTCTGGTTCAGTCTCCTGTAGGGTCACTGCTCCTTCCCTTGGGTTCTGATGTGCACACTACTTTGTGTGTGCCTTCCAAGAGTGGAGTTTCTCTTTCCCTCAGTCCTCTCGCCGTCCTGCAGTCAAATCCCTCTAGCCTTCAAAGTCTGATTCTCTGCGAGTTCCTCCTCCTGTTGCTGGACCACCAGGTTGGGAAACCTGACGTGGGACTCAGAACGTTCACTGCAGTGGGTGGCCTTCTGTGGTATAAGTGTTCTCCAGTTTGTGAGTCACCCATCCAGCAGTTATGGGATTTGATTTTATTGTGATTGCGCCCCTCCTACCATCTCACTGTGCCTTTTTCTTTGTCTTTGGATGTGGGGTGTCTTTTTTGGTGACTTCCAGTGTCTTCCTGTCAGTGATTGTTCAGCCGTTATTTGTGGTTTTGGTGGTCTCACAAGAGGGAGTGAGTGCACGTCCTTCTACTCCGCCATCTTGAACCAATTTTGAATGTTTAATTTTATGTAATTTTAATTACTTTAAAGTTGAAGAGGTATTTGTGATTAATGGCTACTATATTGGACAGTATAGATCTAGCATCTTTTTTATTGTTTTATGTAAAATTAGTGCTTATGTAATTCCCTTGAAGATACTATGGATTATATCATATTCTGCTTTACTTAGTTTATTTAGGTATAAACCTCCATTGTAACCTAAATTCTTTATTACATGTGATATTGCCTACTGAGCAAAGCAGGCAATTCTTATATTTATAGAGAAGATTTATATTTGAAGATCTATTTAATTAAACTGAAAAACAACTTTAAAGTGTTTCTTATGGTGGGGATATTTTGAGTCTTGCTGGAAAATTATCTTGAACCAGTCTTATTAAAATATTAAATTATGTGTTAAAATGTGTGTTTTCCAAGCAGGGGTTAAAACCTTTTGTATGAAGTATTGTCTTTTATTTTTCTCTTTGGAAATCTAATGGAGCATTTCCAAAGACAAAGGGAAAGTGGAATGTTTGGTTGACATGCTTAATATTACATTTGACTGATGAGTTTGCTGATCCAGGTGCTCCAAACCAGATTCCAAGATTTGGGCTAGATCTTGTCTTGCTATGACTTGGCATTTGACAGTAATTTATGAATATTTAAATTGGTAGAAAAAAGAGAAAGCATGAATATTGTTCAGTAGAATTATGTGAACTACCTCGATGGTGTATCATTACCTATAAGTTTCTGAGATTTTGCAAATTTTATTTATTATATGCCTACCACAGAATCTAGCATTTTTGTAATTGTTGCTGCAGTGGTACAGGTGACCTTTCAAAATTTGTGTATAAAGTTTCAATGTGTACTGAAGTGGGATATTTAATGATTTTCTGTTCATGTGCTAGTGACTTTTATTTGAACAGCTGAGGGTTGATAGAAATTGGGATTAGATATTTTCTGTACATTTATATGTGATAATTGTAATTAATATTTAGATTTAGTAGATTGACTTTTTTTAGTTGAGGTAAAATTCACGTAATATAAAGTTAACTCTTTTAAAGTATAAAATTCATTGGCATTCACAATGTTGTGTTACCTCTGTTAAGTTCCAAAACATTTTCATCATCACCAAAGGAGTCTCCCATATCCAGAATGGATATAACTATTGCAAATATTTCATATCAATGAAATAATACAACACATGGACCTTTGTTTCTTGGCTTCTTTCACATTTTAGAATGATGTTTTCAAGGCTCATCCATATTGTAGCATGTATTAGTGTTTTAATTCTTTTTAAGGTTGAATAATACTCTATTTTGTAGATATTCCACATTTTGTTTTTCCATTCATCCATTAGAATAACTTTAAATAAATTAAAATAAATTTCAAATTGAAGTATAATTGATTAACAGTGATATGTAGAATAACTTTTAAATACAATTGAAACTAAGTCCTTAAGTAATTTTTCTTAATCAGTTCTAAACCTTGACCATAAAAACTCTTGTTTATAGTTAGTTATTCAATACTCTTCAGGTTGAAATGAAATATGACCAGTATTTCAATTTTTACCCTCAGTCCCATTCCCATTCATTAATTTTTTACATACTGTTTTGTGCTAAACAAACCTCCTTTAAAATTATTTTTTAATGTTAATAAGATAGTCTAATGCAAATGCTCTGAATTTAGTCTGATGAATCATAGAATGATAAAGCTGGAAGAAAGATAAAACTTGATCTATGAGACTGATAATCTTTTAAACTATAATTTGGTAAGAAAGTAAACAATTAAATCAAACATCCTTCTTATCCACCAATCATAAAAGGAAAGTCATAAAAATCTCCAGATATTAAATTTTTTATATTCTCTTTCATATCAGTGAATATAGAGTTTTTTAAAAAAATGGTGAGCTTCACCAGAATTTTAAATTCTGTGATATAAGATGTGTTGCATCATCTTGTAAGGGCTCATTGTTTTTAATCTTTTGTTCCACTATGCTGGGCCTCACTTTTCTGTTCTAGAGATTGGTACATAGAAAGACATGAACATTGACTTTGCTTATGGTAAATTTCTATTCAGAAACCCAGGACTCATGACATGTTTTATTTGCAGAGTTTTAAAACTTTTCTCTTGGCATTTTTTTTGGGTCAGAACCTGTCTGTTTGTTTTTAAACAATTATCACTTGGTTACCATTTACAAAATTCTCAGTAGCATCTTAAAAAGTTGCTTCCTGTTGGACTTGTTGTTGCATATTTTCTTGGTTGTGGATTTTTTTTTAAGAGGCTGTGGTTGTGTCATATATGCTAGTTATAATTTGGCTTTTCAAAATGTCAAATGCCAGCTATATGCAAAATAAAGTAATTTACATTTTTATGACTGTACAATTAAGTTCATTTTTCAGAGTAAACAAAAGCCTCAAATGACTTCTTTTAGTCTAATTTGTTGACTTTGGTGTTTTGTCAGTGTGTGAGTAACAGGCTGTATCAGTTTTCCATCCCTAAATAACAAGTTCCCACAAACTTGGTGGCTTAAAAAACATAAATGAGGGATGTCAGTTTCCATGGGTCAAGAGTATGGGTCCAGTATAGCTGGATTCTGTGCTCAGGATCTCACAAGGTGAGATCAAGATCTTACCTGGGCTGAGGTCTCATGGGGTCTTCTCACATATTTGTGTTGTTGTTGGCATAATTCAATTTCTTGGGGTTGTCTGAGGTCCTAATTTTTTTGCTAGCTGTTGACTGGAGACTGCTCTCAGTCTTTAGAGGCCCTCTTAGGGCCTTGCTACATGACCCCCTCATGAGGCCCTTTCCTTTCAGGCCAACAGGAGAGCCTCTTTGAGGCTCTTACTTCAGGAAAGGCCTAGTCCCTTCTGAGAGCTCACTTGATTAGCCCATAATAATCTCCTTTTGACAGACTTAAAGTCAACTACTTTGTAACTTTAATTATATCTGTAAAATCCTTTTACCTCTGTCATAAAATGTCATCTAATACAGGGAATTGACCATATTTACAGTCCTGCCCATACTCAGGGGATAGACTGTGTACACCAGGGAGTAGGAATCCTCTAAGATGGAGGCCATCTTAGAATACTGCTGACCACACAGAAGTTAGGTGACGATTTTAAAGTGTATCTGTATATGTTTTAAAAATTACTATGAAATACAAAATAAAGATAACACATCAAAAAAAATTAGTAGACTATATATATATATATATATATATATATATATATATATTTTTTTTTTTTTTTTTTTGCAGTACGCGGGCCTCTCACTGTTGTGGCCTCTCCCGTTGCGGAGCACAGGCTCCAGACGCGCAGGCTCTTGCCGGACCGGGGCACAAACCCGTGTCCCCTGCATCGGCAGGCGGACTCAACCACTGCGCCACCAGGGAAGCCCAATAGACTATATTTTTAAGAGCAGCTTTATGTTTACAGGAGAATGGACCATAAAGCACAGAGTTCCCATATACCCCCTCTCCCTCTACACAGTTTCCCTTATTATTCTTATTTTGCATTAGTGTAGTATATTTATTAAAATTGAACCAATACTCAAGTCCATAGTTTACATTAGGGTTTACTCCTCGTATTGTCCTATGGGTTTTGACAGATGCATAATATCATGTATCTACCATTACAGTATCAAACAGAATAGTTTCACCTCCCTAAGAATCCCCTCTGCTCTACCTGTTCATCATTCCCTTCTCCCTCCCCTGAAGCTCTGGCAATCTCTGGTCTTTTTGCTATCTCTAATAGTATTGCTTTTCCAGAATGTCATATAGGTGGGATCACAAAATAAATAGCCTTTTCAGACTGGCTTCTTTCACTTAATAGGCTTTTATTGTCCCTCCATGTCTTTCTGTGGCTTGATAGCTTATATCTTTTTATTATTGAATAATACTCCATTGTATGGACGTACCACCATTTGCTTAATCCAGTAAGCCGCCCTCTAGGTCCTATTGAGACTTGCTTGGAATTAGCCTGTAGAGGTGTCACTGAAACTCCCTGGAGGCCTCCTTTGGGTAAGGAGGAAGGGGCCTCTCTTTCTGGTTTCAGTGTGCTTTATTGTCTTGTTCCTGTGATGTGTGTGGAGGTGAGCCAATCCCTGAGGAGTGGACAGTATCCACTGGGAAGATGCTCATGGGGTGCTACTGAAACTCTCTGGGAGACTGCTGTTTGGGGACATCTGTGAGACTTGCTGGGGAGACTACCTGGAGTGCTGGTGGAACTTGCTGCAGTGGGCTTATGGGGGTGTGGCTGAAAGCTGCTGGGGAGTGAGTGCCACTGGGTGCCCCTATGCTAGTGGCTGCCACGTGAGCAAGAAGAAAATAAAGCATACTGGAACCAGCAAGAGAAGTCCTTTACTCGAGCAGTGTTCCTCTAGCACCGTCTACCAATAAAGCTTAATGTTATGGCTACTGGCAAAGATGAAAAGATACAGGGTCCAGCTTCAGTATCACAAAGCAGGACAGTGAAGGGTAGAAGTACAGTTTGGAGCTGACAAGCAAGAAGTTGATAACCGACACACTTTCTGTTTCTACTTTGCTGAGAGTTTTTTGTTTGTTTGTTTAACTCAGGAGTGAGTATTGAATGTTGTCACATTCTTTTCTACAATATCAAGATAGTCATAAGGTTTTGTCTTTTAATCTGTTAATATGGTGTTACATTAATTAGATTTTTAAATGTTAAAGGAATCTTGCATTCCTGCATAAGCCATACTTGATGTAATATCATTAAAAAAATTTTTTTATTGGAGTATAGTTGCTTTACAATACTGTGTTAGTTTCTACTGTACAGCAAAGTGAATCAGCTATACGTATACATATATTCCCTCTTTTTTGGATTTCCTTCTCATTTAGGTCACCACAGAGCATTGAGTAGAGTTCCCTGTGCTATATGGTAGGTTCTCGTTGTCTATTTTATACACAGTATCAATAGTGTATATATATCAATCCCAATCTCCCAATTCATCCCACCCCCCCTTTCCCCCTTGATATCCATACTTTTGTTCTCTACGTCAGTCTCTATTTCTGCTTTGTAAATGAGATCGTCTATACCAGTTTTTTCAGATTCCACGTGTATGTGTTAATATTCCTTTTTATATATAGTTGACCCTTAAACAATGCAGGAGTTAAGGACACTGATCCTCTGAGTAGTTGAAAATCCAAATATAATTTATAGTTGGCCCTCTGTCTCCCTGGTTCCTCTGTATCCCGAGTTCTGCATCCTTAGATTCAATAACTCAGATCTTACAGTAGTGTAATATTTACTCTTGAAAAAGAAGTCTGCGTTTAAGTGGACCTGGGCAGTTCAAACCTATGTTGTTCAAGAATCAACTATATTGCTAGATTTGATTTGGTAATATTTTGTTAAAGATCTTTGTATCCATAAGATATATTGGTCTATCATTTTCTTCTCCTGTAATGTCCATTTGGTTTTGGAGGTTTGGTGGCTTCATAAAGTAGGGAAGTATTCCTTCTTCCTCTTTTTGAACAAGTTTGTATGGGATTTGTCTCAGTTCTTCCTTAAATTTTTGATAGAATTTGCCAGTGAAGCCATCTGGTCCTGGAATCTTCTTTCTGAGAAGACATTTAGTTATAAATTCAATTTTTGAGATTGATGATGGGCTTCTTTTGGAGTTAGTTTTGTACTTTGCATCTGTCAAGCAATTTATCCATTTAATCTGTTATCAAGGATATCGGATTAAAATTATTCTTAATATTCCCTTATTGTTTTAATGTCTGAAGCATCTGTAGAATGAATCCTTTTTTATTTCTGGTATTCATAATTTGTGTCTTCCTTCTTTTATTCCCTGAGTCATTCTAGCTAGTAGTTTATCACTTAAAATTTTTTTTCTTTTAAAAAGCATCTTTGGTTTGTCTGTTTTCAATGTCTTTGATTATTTACTCTTGTAAAAACAATTTCCTCTTTTCTATGTACTTTGTTTTTAAGTTGCTTTGCTTTCTCTAATTTCTTAAGGTAGAAATTTGTCTTTTAAAGCTACAAATTTTCCTCTAAACTAGTGGCTCTGAAGTTTTGTTGTAAATGAAAATGATCTAAGAGTCTTTAAAGTATACTAATGGCTTTTTCCCAACCCCGGACACTATGATTTAATTGTTGAAATATATATGGTGTACAATGGGATATTTAAAAACTCCCTAGTTGATTCTAATGTGTAGCACATTCTGTGAAGCACTGCTCTGAGCACTACTTTAGCCTCTCCCACAAATTTTAATAGGTTGTGTTTTCATTTTCATTCACTTCAAGATATTCAAAAATTTCCCTTGTGATTGTCTTCTTTTCTCCATTGGTTATTTAGAAGCATACTGTTTGGTTTCCAAATATTTCAGGGCTTCTCTTTTTCTTTATTTTTTCTTGATTTCTAGTTTAATTCCACTGTGATCAAAGAAAGTATTGAGTGATTTCAACATTTTAAAATTTACTGGACCTTTTCTATTCGGGCCTGTCATGTGATGTCTCCTGGTTAACTTTTCACATGCACTGGAAAATTATGTGTACTCTGCCATCACTGGATGGAGTATTCTACAAATGTAAATTAGGTCAAGTGTGTTGATGGTGCTAATCAAGTATCCTGTATACCTACTGATTTTTTTGGTCTTTTTGTTCTGTGAATTACTGTGAGAAGTGTGTTAATCTCCAGGTATTACTGTAAGTTTGTTTATTTCACATTTAGTTCTGTTAGTTGTTGCTTCATGTGTCCTGATACTCTGTTATTAGCTGCATATACATTAAGGATTGTTAAGTATTCTTGATGAATTAACTCTTTTGTCATAATAAAATACCCATCTTTATCCTTGGTAATATCACTTGTTCTCAAATCTACTTCCATCTTTATGTAGCTACTTAAGCTTTTTTATGGTTAGTGTTTGCATGATAAATCTTAAAAAAATCATTTTTTAACGTCTGTTTTTATAATTAATTTGGGTTTAACTTAGCATGTATTTGGGCTCATTTTATTTAACTTAGCATATATTTGGTTTTGTTTTATTTACAATCTGACAATCTGTGCCTTTAAATTGAATACATACTAGCCTCACTCAGCTAGACTTCTGCGGGAGGAATACCTACAGAAAATGGTTTGAATGGATATTTTCCCAATTTTCCTGAGTGTGGGACAAAGCAAGTCCCACTGTAGGTGCAGAGAGGAGAAGTTAATTTACTGCATACAATAAATGACTTAGGACATTAGGGCTTAATTCTTTTGGGGAGCCCTGCTAGAGAGGCTGGTTTAGGTTTCTGTATAAGGTAACTGCTTAAATCTGCCATATTGCTGTTTGTTTTTTTCTCTTTGTCTATGTTTTTGGTGTTTGTAATTTTGTCTTTTCTTGCAGCCTTTTGAGACAATAGAGTACATTTTATGTGCCGTTTTATCTCCACTACTGCTATATATTGTTACTTTTTTAGTGGTTACTTTGAAGTTTACATCATGGATTAATATATATTAGTACATCAATACCTTATGTATGGTATGTATTAGTAACACTTCATAGTATACTTTCAAATAATTTTATGCCTTTTCACTTATAATTATCTTACATTAGTATACTTCCAATAGTCCCTTCCATCTTTTGTGCTATTATGGTCATACATTTTACTTCTACATGTGTATAAACTCCACAATACATTATTTTTGCTACACACAGTCAATTATCTTTTAAAGAGATTAAAAATTAGGAAAAAGTCTTAGGTTTATTACACTTACATTCTTTCCACTGTTCTTTATGCCTTTATGTAGATGCAAGTTTCTATCTTGGTATTATTTTTCTTTTACTTGAAGAACTTCTTTCAGTGTTTCCTAAAAATATAGGTATGCTGACAACAACATATCTGCCTTTATTTTTTGTTTATTTTTGAGAGACATTTGGGCTGGATATAGAATTTTAGTTTCATTAATTTTTTTTTTTTTTTTTAGCATTTTAAAAATGGCATTCCATTTCCTCTGGCTTGCATAGTTCCTGACATCATGTCTGTGGTATTTTTATCTTTGTTCCTATGTACATAATGTATCTTTATATTTTCCTGGCTGCTTTTAAGGTTTTCTATTACTGGCTTTTAGCAATTTGGTTATAACATACCTTGTGGGTTTTTTTTTTTTCCCTTTATAATTATTCTGCCTGGGCTTTGAACTTCTTGGATTTGTAGGTAGATGGTTTTTATTAAATTTAGAACATTTTTGGGCATGGTTTCTTTAAAATTTTTTTAACCCTCTTTTCCTTCTCCTTTTAGGACTCTTAATTACACAAACGTTAGCTAATTGATACTGTCTCACATTTTACGGAGGCTGTATTCACTTCTTTGCCTTTTTTCCCCTTCATATTTGATTAAGACAATTTATATTGCTGTGTCTTCAGTTCCCTGATAATTTTTTTTCTTCAGTGCTTAATTGCTGATAATCCCATCCTGTGAAATGTTTATGTCAAATACTATATTTTTTACCTTTAGACATTTAATCTGGTTTGTGTTGGTATCTTCCCTTTCTCTTATTATTTTCCTTTGAGTCTTTAATCTTATCAAGCCTATTTTAATAGCTATTTTAACTTCCTTTTATGTTAACTTTATCTGTTAATTCTGGATCTATCTTTATTGACCGATGTTTCTCCTGGTTATAGGTAACGTTTTCCTGCCTTTTGCCTGTTTCTTTTTTTTTTTTAGATAGGTAATGAGCATTAGGATTTATATTTTTTAGCTGAATTTTATGGTTTCCTTTAAATAAGGTTTAACCTTTATTTACAGATCAGTTTAATCATTTTGAGGCTCATTTTCGTGCTTTTTATATTTCCATGATCTATGGTACTATTTACTCTAGAGCTAGTTTAGCCTCACTACTAAGAGTAATAGAGCTTTCTAGAGTCTTTACAGAATGCCCTGGTTATAAACAAGGTCTCTACATTCTGGAAATTGTTAAGTTTATAGCTCCCCTGAAATTGCTCTTTCCTTTCTTGTTTTTCTTCACTTGGCCTCTTGGGAGTTTCACCCTATTCAGCACAGATGGGTACTCAAAGCCTGTCGGGATTAATGCCAATTACTGCAGCTTTTTTTTTTTTTGCAAAGCTCCCCACACCTTTTTTTTTTTTTTTTACCAGACCCACAAATTCTGGCTATTTCAGCCTCCCCAAAGAGTAACTTTTGTTTAACTTAGGCAGTCTCTGAGTTCTTTTTGGGTTCCCCATCCTTATACCACAGATTGGACTTTGCCTTTAGGATAAAATATGGGCAGTCTTAGCACCTCATTTGTTTCCTTTCTGTTATTTCGCAGGCCTGTATTGCCTTTTGTTCAATATTTGAAATAGCTTTATATATTTTGCTCACTTTTCTAGTTATATACAGAATTGGGAGAGCAATCTTGTAGCAGTCCAGCATAGTTACTTTTCCCACTTAAATTCATTGTGGTAAATGTAGTTGCTCCAAACCTGATTATTGAATCTGGTTGCTTTCAGAAGCAAGCTTTTGTGGTATATTATTTTCAGAGATTTCGAAGAATTTTTATAGATACCAAAAGATTATTTAATGAAAGTTATACCAATATCTTAAAATAATACCAACAGAGGTTTTATAGAGGTTAAGATACACTTTAGGTCATTCCTGCCCCCACTGCCAACCCTTTTAGTGCACATTGGTTGTTTAATTCATTACATTGACAGCATCTACAGGTTCTTATAAAATTGGATTGGGACTCAAAATGAACACATGCTGTTGTAATGTTTCTTACCATAGTGTGTGTTGAATTATGAGAGTTACTCATGGTTATATGTTACCCAGGAGGACTACTTAATGTGCTTGGTTATATAGATCTGCAAATTTTTAGCTATGGGCTGATATCCATATTGAATGATAAATTTATTATTGATGCATAGCTTTCTAGGCAGAGATGTTACACTCTAAGAGAATTAAAGATAGGAATTACATTTCTCTTATGGGATGGTTTCTTCAACTTTAAATGAATGCTTTATATATTCACATTACTAATTTGTATAGCCAATACACAGAAAGAGTTTAATTATTAGGAACATTAATTACAAATTTTTCTATTAAAAATACTAGAGAAAACATTTTGGGAAAAATATTTCCACGTAAAAGCAATTTAACTGACTGAAGCTTGTCAGCCCTTAGAAACATTTATTCTCAGTTATAAATGGCACATTTTTAAGCACCACTTTTATTCTAGCTTTCATCAATATATCATTTAGACAGAAAGCTGATGTGGATTTTTGTCTTGGCTTGGAAAGGTATTGAAGGCGAATTTGGTTTTAGTTACACATCCTATTTCTTCCACATTCTGAGGATTGTGTGGCTGGAAAATTAAATTGTCAAATATATGGGCTTGGTGATCATTTATACGAGGTGCTTTAATTAAAAAAAATACTGACTACATACAAGGTAGTTCATTTATCAGCTTTCTTATCTAGTGCTGTCTCTAAATTTGAGAATGTTTTACTGGAAGATGCACAAGAAGTTATTGTCCCGAAGTTTTCCATTCACGTTTACTGCATTGTGAAATTTATAACTAAACTTTCATATGAAAAAGATAAAACACACTGTCATCTCATCTTGTCTCGTACTTTTCAGTTAAAGGAGCAATGATATGCCTTCAGTTTTGTGACACGTTGCACTAGAATTTTTATTATAGAGTGTATATGACTCAGTGTGTGTTTGTTTATGCCTGACTCTTAGAGAATAAAGTTGTATTTACATGAACTATAGTGATATTTCTGTATCTGTATGAACATATTGATTCAGTAGACAAGATCATAGGTGTTCTTTGTATTTGTTTACAATAATTCTCTCACTGAATATATACCAGTTACTGACCAAACAGTCCTCTAATGACATATTCATTACTGGTTTCAATGGCTAGTGGAGATAATTAGAAGTGTTGCAACATGGTCACTTATTGGACCATCTTAAATGTGCTGTTTATGGTAAACTTACCATGTTTATACACATTTTGTACATATTGTGCTGTTTTCTGGTTTTGCTGGTAAGTTAGCTAAAGGCTGTTACTTAGCATTGTAAGGTAGAATGATTTATTTTTATGAGTATGAGTCAATTAATATATTTTCTTCTGTGGTATGAGCATGTTACTTAAATTTCCCTGAGCCTCAGTTACCTCATCTCTGAAATGAGGGTGAAATAGGTCCTGTTTAATGGGATTGTAGTAAAAATTAAATGAGTTAACACAAGTGAAGTTCGTAGAACAATTTTTGACCCCTAGCAAACTCAGTATTAGCTATTACCATCCTTACACTATTACTTTAGTTAATTTAAGAATTACTTAGCCAACCATCTTTTTTGTCCTTTTCCTTTACATCCCATAAAATTCACGCATGCTAAGTGTGGAAAACAATGATATTTCATGAATTCTGAGAGTTGTGTAGCCATCACCACAATCCAGTTTTAGAACATTTCCATGAACGCCAAAATATTCCTCATGCCTATTTGCAGTCACTCCTCTTTCCTACCCCCAGCTCCAGGCAACCAACAATCTGCTTTCTGCCCTTAATGGACATTTAATTTAAATGGAATCATAAATTGTCTTTTGTGTCTGACTTCTTTTACTGAACATAATGTTCTTGGGGCTCATCCATATTGTAGCAGATACCAGTATTTCATTCCTTTTTATTGCTGAATAGTATTCCTTGTATGGATGTAGTCCATGTTTAAAATTTATTTGCCATTTGATGGACCTTTGGTTTATTTGCAGTTTTTAGGTATTATAAAATGCTGCTATAAATATTCTTTACCAGTCTTTTCATAAACATATATTTTTGTTTGTTTTGGTAGATTCCTAGATGTGTGATTGCTGGATTGTGTGATAAGTTTATGTTGAACTTTTAAAGAAACTATTAAAATGTTTTCCAGTGCAGTACCATTTTACATTTCTACCAGGAATTTATGAGGGTTCTAGTTCTCCACATCCTTGTCAACACTTGTTATTTTCTGTCTTTTTAATTATAGGTGTTTTGTCACTGTGTAATGTAGTATTACATTCCCCTAATTTCCCTAAAGCATGTTCTCATGTGTCTTACACAAAATTATTCCCTCTGTCTGGAAGTACCCTGCATCTCATAATGCACCAGTATGTGGACTCAAAGACGTCTCAGGTTCTTGCCTCAGTTGGCAAATTCTGAAGGCCGTTCCCATTCAAGGTTCCAGTGGCTTTGACCAAAGCCTCCGTTACAACTGCATTGCAGTTCAACTTCTCTGTCTACCTGTCCTACTTTCTTCACTCCCTTCCAGATGTTGTTCCTGAAAGTGTTCCTCTAAATGCATGCAGATCTCACAGTCTTGGAGTCTGTTTCCCAAGGCATCTAACTACAGGGATATAGAGTTGACAGGAGTCACTAATTCAGAGAGAGTGATTGAGGAAGGTAGTCTCTAGCTTAAAGTAATATTTGAGCAGAGACCTGAATAAAATGCAGAAGCATGCCAACTTGGTATCTGGAGGGAAGAATTTTTCAGAGAGAACAGTAAGTGCAAAGAAACTGGGCAGGACCATGCTTGACAGTAAGGAGGCCCATGTGGAGAAACCAAAGGAGCCAGATCCTGAAGGGCTTTGATGGTTATACCCTGTGTGGCCTTTGAAGTATTTTCAGCAGTGGGATTGCATGATCACTCCAGATGCTTTGTGAAAATAGAATGTAAGGGGCTGAGAGCAGCAATAAGGAGCCGGTCAGGAGCTATTGTAATGGTCCAGGTGAGAAATGGTTGTGGCTTGAGTTAGAGTGGTAGCATTGGAGTGGGCAAGAAGTGGCCAGATTCTGAGTATATTTTGAGAATATAATTTTTTTGGTGGTTGGGATAAGGATGTGAGAGAAATGTGAGAGAAAGAGAGGAATCAAAGTTGATTCTGAAGACTTTGGCCCGAGCAATTGGATGAATGCTGATGAGTGTGTTGAGACCTGAAAGGCATAGGAGCAGGTGGGGGTGGGTAGAAATCAAATTTCCAGCTTTAGACATATTACATTTGCTTGCCTATTAGAAATATGAGGGTAGATTGGTCTGAAAAGTTGGAATGCAAGTCTGGGTCCAGACTGAAGATAGAGTTTGAGGAGCTCTCAGGGTACACATACAAAGTCGTGGATCTGAGTGAGTTCCTCTTGACAGGTGTTCAGATGCACCATGTTGTCTTTGTTGCAGTCATTAAACTCTGCTCTGGTATTGGTAAATACTGTGACAATAGTTAAACAAATGGGTGTGGCTGTGTTGTAATAAATCGTTATTTATAAAAATTGGTGGTAGGTTGGATTTGGCCTGCAGGAAGTAGTTTGCTGACCTCTGAGTCAGATAGTGAATAGAGAAAGAGAAGAGATCTTAGCTTTTCACTTAGCGGGGCCCTGGGGTAGTATAACACGTAGAGCCAGGGAGATTGGAAGGAAGACACTGATGTAGAAGGAAAGTTCAAAGAATGTGTTTAGGTTACAATTTATGTTTACCTTAATTTAACTTACATTTGTAATTGGATAAATAACTAATGTAAAAATATAAATATGAAATATTTTAATCTCTTTTGGTCTTAGACATACTATTTCTTTAATGTTATACTTTATTAATCATTCTCTAGAATGTATGGGGTAGTATCATGTAAAATGCTCAGAATTCTTTAGACATTTGAGTGTGAAGGTCTAATCAAAATTTTTAGTGCATTGTTCCAAATACATTTTTTTTTTGTGGTATACTCTGATATGTGGTGTTATTTGTTAAGATGATATGGTTGGAGTTTCCTGTTCCTGAATTTTCAGCCAGTCTTTTTGTTTGGGGCACCTACATATTCAGAAATAGTGAAAGTAGAGGAAGAGAGTTTGAAAATAACATAAATCCTTTAAATTTGAGCATTTTCCATTTTTAAGGACCTTTGGAGTCTTAAAGAATATTGTTGCACACTTCCTATTAAGTAACTAAAGAACAAACTGTGTAAGCACATGCGAACTCACTAAACTATAGTTGGTATAAGGAATTTCACAGACTTGTAGTGTCTTAGCTTAGAAACATGACTGATAAGATATTATAAGAAATCTTGGTTAAACTTGCATTTAATTTGTAGAATTGGAGTTCTTGCAAGCTATACCTGGTATAATTTTTTTTTTTTTTACGTTACGTGGGCCTCTCACTGTTGTGGCCTCTCCCGTTGTGGAGCACAGGCTCCGGACGCGCAGGCTCAGCGGCCATGGCTCACGGGCCCAGCCACTCCGCGGCATGTGGGATCTTCCCAGACCAGGGCACGAACCCGTGTCCCCTGCATCGGCAGGTGGACTCTCAACCACTGCGCCACCAGGGAAGCCCATTGGTATAATTTTAATTTTTCTGATACTGCAGTAAGCAGCAGATACAGGTGAAGTAGGAATTAAGGAACTGCTTAGACATATCTTTTTGGAGTTTTGGCACCAGAAGTGATTCTGAATTTTTTGCATTGCCTACTGATAGACATTATGTATAAGGAACTCACATTATTATAGGTTACTGAATTAATTTAAGAAATAGCAATTGACATGACTCCTTCCGGGAATCGTGGGCTGCTATTTGATATTATTGTCTTAGTCAAATACGAAAGTGTGGAATGAACTTTATTTCTAATGTGTAGGGACTTTAAGAATGAATTGATTTTTTCTCTCCAAATTTAAATTTTTTCAAATGGATCAGAAGTGAAGTTTATAGACTTTCTTTCTACCTCTCTTCACTGAGATAGTTAAGTGTTTGAGTTTTCCATGCACTCTGTTGTATGTACTAGATTATTCCTAAATGGAAAAAGAGTTCCAAAAAGCAGTAAAAATGGAGTTGTGCTCAAAAGTCATTTTTTATTTGTGGGCGAGGGCAGTCATAATTGGTATTCCTTATGTGCCTATTATATTTGACAGCATCTATATGCTGTCAAATATAATGTGTTCCAGATGAGATCATTAAGAAATAAAATTTTTCATTGTCATTACAATAGCAGTTGGGCAAGCCCTCTTTTGCTAAAAGGCTCTCAGTAACTCCTAATACTCCTAAGGCTCTCTGTAATTTCTAACACTCCTAATGTTTCAGCTCTTTGTGGTAACCAATTTTAATTGTATCACATGAACCTGATTTTTTGTGTACTGGTTATCTTCTCAGATGAATTTATGTCCTTTATTCCAAAATATTTTAGATTGACTAGTGTGAATTTATGTGGGCTTTTATTTTCTAGTCAAGTAGATAAAGTACTGTGAGATAGAGCAAAACATGATGGGTAGGTCATGCCTCCATGGTAAAACTCCTTCTATGTTACACTGTCATTTGATATTTATTAGTATATGTGTTTGGAGTTGTTGCAGGTATGGCCCTTACAATAATATGCTGGTTAAAAAAAACAAAACATAAACCATTCAGAAGGCTTCAAAACAGCAATTTTGCCCAAATATTACCTTACATTTAACTATGGTCATTTCACATTTTGAATTCAAGCTACTTTTTAAATCATAGGATCCAAACTTTTAACAGTAGTACATGAAAAATAAGGGATCTTTCCTTGTACCCTTTTAGGGACCCTTTGCAGGATTCTTGGTAACCTGAATACAGAATTCTAGCTGTCGGACTTGGCTCTCAAACTCTTTGTGATTTGCAATAGCTATTTAACTTTTTGTCCTGTTTTTGTTTCTGTTTTTGTTTTGTCCTGTTTTTCATGTGTAAAGAAATTTGTTAGACCAGATGATTTTATTGATGAATTTAAAACAGCACATACATTTTGAATACTTACTATCCAACAACTGGTATACTAAATATCCTAGGAAGTACAAAATAAATGAACGATAAACCATCTGACTTTAAAAATTCTAACCTAGTTGGTATGAAAACAGCAGATAGTAATTTAAAACATAAGATTCATTACCAAAATGAATGATACACAATAAGGAAGAAAGTAGTATGGATTTGGATGATCAAGGAGGACTTTCTGGAAGGAATGGTGCTCGAGTTGAGCTGGAAAAAGTTTGGATAGGAGGGAAAGGATTTGTTGTGTTAAGATGACCATAGAAAAACAGATGTCAATAGATGTAAATGAAGATAATGTGCTTAGTACCAGGAGGGCATTGAGGTTGGAACAGAAAATTCCTGTTGGGAAGGTAATAGGAAACAAATTGGATGTTTAGAGAGATGGAGGGTTTCGAATGCCACCTTGTGAAGTTTCAGTTTGATTTTGCAGTATACGGAAGTTTTAAAGCTTTTGACCAAAAAAGTGATAAAAGAAACATATTAAGGAAAAGGGTGATTGCATTTCATTATGTGAATAATCTACAGATATGGAAAAGCACTTGATATTAGGGACCAGGAATACCAGCTGAGGTGTTTTATAAAGGTCGTTTCAGAGCAGAAGGCTTTTGCTTTGTTTTGTTTTGAATACATGGGACATTTACAGGATGAATGAGTGAAGGATTGCTCTCTGAATTTATTATTATTATTTTTAGACCATGAATATATAACATGGGAGACAGTCTCCCAGAGTACATGTTTCCTGGATTTTATTCACTGATCTAGTGTTTTGCACAAAGGCTCTAAATAAAAGTTGGTTTAATAACGGAACTGTAGTTTTCCTAATTCTATTGCTTAATAGCATTCCAAGTTGTTCCTTCCACCTGACCTTGTATGTAGCTATCTAGTCCATGTTTTACCAATTGAATTGATCTGTATGACCATGCCTCGCCTGGTGTTTTTCCATTTTAGTCTTCACAGTTACTTGAGGAATCTCCTCAACAGCAAGCAGTGGTCCACTGCTAGTCAGGGCTCATTTGTACAGAAGTGCTACAGGAAGTATAATCTCCAGTGTACCTTTGAAAGGACATGGTTGGGTAATTTTTCCCTTATTTATTGCTCAAAGAAGTACCTTAAACTTTGGAAGGGTATTGGAGCTACAGTTTTAATCCTCTCTATTTATCTGTATATCCTTTAATGCTAAAACTTTTGTGCCGCTACAGAATTCATTTATTTTTCTTTAAAGAACCATTTTATTCTACCTTGTGTTATTGTTAGGTGAGCACAGGTCTCTCTATTTTACCAGCATGTACACTCGTTGGGACAGAAAACTGGTTTTAACTGCTTTTGCTCCCCCATAACTCTCAGCACAGGTAGGCAATCAGAAAATATTTAAGATCCTATCCTTAATAATTATACATATTCACTAGAAAATTGGAATTTTATTTTACTGACTTCATTTTAAATCATGTTATAACTTGGTGGATTACATTTGGAACATAAGCTAAATTTTATTGCATCTCAGTGAGATAATCTCAACACATGTCATCAAATCCTTAGAAAATAAAAGCAAATCTGTTCAGTCCAAAGTGAAGTTATTACATAAATTTATGTAAATATTTAAGAAAAACTAGACTAGCGCAAGGAAAGCAGAAAATACAAAAATAAAAACAGAACCTTTTTTTTTTTTTTTTTTGACATTTTGGACAATGTGGATGGCCCTTGAGGGCATTATGCTAAGTGAAATAAATTGGACAGAGGAAGACAAATAGTGTATGATCTCACTTATATGTGAAATCTCCAAAAAACAAAACACAAAAAATACTGAACTCATACATACAGAGAACAGGTGGTTGCCAGAGGCTGGGGGTAGGGTGTTGGTGAAGTGGGTGAAGGTAGTCAAAAGGTACAAACTTAGACTTATAAAATGAGTAAGTCCTGGGGATGTAATGTATACCACGGTGACTATAGTTAATAGTACTGTATTGTATTTTGAAAGTTGCTAGGAGAGATCTTAAAAGTTCTCATCCCATGAAAAAATATTTTAACTACGGGTGGTGATGAATGTTAACTAGAATTATTATGGTAATTATTTCACAATAGATACAAATATTGAATTATCATATTGTATACCTGAAACTAATAAAATGTGTGTCAATTATATCACAATTAAAAAAAATAACCCCCACCCCCAAACAACATAAACCTTTCCTCATCAGAATATATTTGAGAAGGACTTAACAGAATAACTTTTTTTTTTTTTGGTGTGACTCTAAAATGTCTGTGTTATTTCTACTGGTGATCATTATGGAAATGAGAGTTGTAAAATTATAAAATGATATTAATAATCTTTACTACAGATATATCAGAGTAGAGATGCAGTCATGCCTCATGCCATATGCTTTCCAAAGATGTAAGCAGATAGGCTGAGAGCTCTTCCCCAAGCCTCCGTGCCTGAATGTTCCACGTCACTAATACCTCTCCGTTGAGCCATGCAAGGTACCTGAATGTAAATTTAGCACAAAGAAGGTACATTAAAAGTTACTGTCATTCAGACTACATATATAGATGGTTGATCACATAGAAAAGCCTGAAAGAGAACAGGATAGGAACATTTTAAATGGACAGTGGGGTAAGGTGGAGAAGGTCAAGGGTGGAAGGTGGGAGCAAGGGAATACCACCAAGGTGGAGGTGCAGCAGCAGGGAGTGTAAAACTGGATTCTGGAAATAGAGGTCATGTCATCATTGAATCTTTAAGTTGAACAGACTTAATAGATAATCTTGTTAAGAAATTACCCATTTCTGAATTGAACACCATGGCCTATAAAGGTTAAATGACTTGTTTACTGTTGTAGTTACAGTTGACCTTTGAACAACACAGGTTTGAACCGGTGGGCCCACTTACATGCAGATTTTTTTCAACAATACTACAGTACTACGCACTCCTATGTTTTTGGAACTCTTCAGGGAAATTTGCTGCTGTTAAATTGTGAAATTAAAAAAAAAAGCAAGCTACATGATGTTGCCATAATCCCAATAATTGAAAAATAAGGTATATGTGTGTAGAAAAAGACTGCAGGAATATATAATATGTAGACATTGTGGATATGCCTATTAAATGTGATTTGTAATTTGAAAAAAAATTTTTTTTCTGTAGCCTTAAACATAACGACTGGCATTATATATTGAGTTATATTGTATTTATACAAATAATTTGCTAACCAATATTTCTCTATTCTTAGGGCTACATGATACATCAACATTAAATAGTTAGAATTATGGTTTATGTAAATTTGTTGAATAACATTGTTCAGGCTTGGGTCCAGATTGAATCAATATTTAATAGGTTTTACTTAGGAATGTTACAGAATAATGTTACCACAGTTGGTTGTGTATTTTTGATATACCAGAGGTAAAATTATATCATGCTTTCAGTTAAGTTATTTTAAATAGGGGAAAGGTTAGAATGAACAGCAAAATAAAGGTACAATTTCATCTATAAAATACCATAAAACTGTACTGTCTGTATTATTTTCTTTTAGAAATATTGTAGCTGTACTGTATTTTTCATTAAAATGTGGATATTTCTTATTAAACATTTTTATTGAAGTATAGTTGATTTACAATATTTTGTTAGTTTCAGGTATACAGCACAGTGATTCAGTTTTTTATATATATATATATATATATATATATATATATAATATATATATTTGCAGATTATTTTTCCATTATAGGTTATTACAAGATATTGAATGTAGTTCCCTGTGCTATACAGCAAATTCTTGTTGCTTACCTATTTTATGTATAGTAGTTTGTATCTCTTAATCCCATACTCCTTCTTTATCCCTTTCTACCTCCTTTTCCTCCATGGTAACCATACGTTTTTTTCCTGTATCTGTGACTCTGTTTCTGTTCTGTATATAGATTAATTTGCATTATTTTTTAGATTCCATATGTAAGTGATATCATATAATATTTGTCTTTGTCTGACTTCACTTACTATGATATTCTCTAGGTCCATCCATGTTGCTGCAAATGGCATTATTTCATTCCTTTTTTATGGCTGAATAATATTCCATTGTATATATATATCACATCTTCTTAAGCCAATCATCTATTGATGGACGTTTGGGATGTTTCTATGTCTTGGCTATTGCAAATAGTGCTGCTATGAACATTGGGGTGCCTGTAACTTTTGGAGTTAGAGTTTTCATCTTTTTGAGGTATATGCCCAGGAGTGGGATTGCTGGGTCATATGGTAGCTCTATTTTTAGGTTTCTAAAGAATTTCCACACTGTTTTCCATAGTGGCTTCACCAATTTACATTCCCACCAACAGTGCAAGAGGGTTCCCTTTTCTCCACACCCTCTCCAGCATTTATCATTTGTAGACTTTTTGATGATAGCCATTCTGACTGGTGTGAGGTGATACCTCGTGGTTTTCATTTGCATTTCTCTAATAATTACCAATGCTGAGCTTCTTTTAAAATGTGGATATTTCTTATACTAGCACATTCATTAACAAGAAGTAAAATGATTTTGCTGAAATGGCTGTATGATACAGTATAAAGTAAAAATGAGTACCAGTAATGTGTGATCAGGCAAACAAAATTGGGCTACAATTTTTAAGTTTAATTGACTGCTCTCTGATTTAAGTAGAAATACATTTCAGGTTACTGTGTATGGAGACAGAGAGAAAAAAATGTCAAAGTGTAGGAGAGTATGGAAGAAAAATAACTTACATCATTTGAAATTATGACTTGGTACTTTTAGTTTTAAAAAAAGTTTGAGCCATTTTCAAAGACTCCTAACTGTGGAATTGTCTTATAGTCTGTTATCTAGTGAGATATTTTTATAGTCTGTTATCCAAATAGTCTTTTGATTTGGTAGCTAGTGAAAGGATCTTACAGGATCTCAAAGGATATTAAAGTCCTTTGATATGAAAAGATCCTAATCTGTCAGGCTTGGATACTCTGAGCCAGATCATTTAGCACAACCTTTAGCAATTGCATCAGATTTCTTTTTTCAGTCGTCTCGCACATGGAGACAAATGCAAAGTATAGAAAATTAGGACAGAAACAAATAAACAAAAGGCACTTAGAAAAAGTTGAATAAGGAGAATGCATCAGAACTCTAACTTAATCTATGTTTATTTTTAAATTTTCTGTTATTTGTTTAGAAACATGATGATGAACACAGCAAATTTATTGAATACTTCCTGTATGCCATATCCAATGCTAAGTGCTTTACATGGGTTATCTCTGGTGGTCAGCCAGAGGCTGCTGGGAGAGGAACTTATTATCAAATCTAAGATGAATCCTTATTTTTATATACCACTAAGAAAGAAAAAGGTACTGTTACTTAAACTATGCTGTGATTGACTAAAATAAATCCTGATTCCAGAGATGACAGAATATTTTAAAAATTGTATCCTAGTAAATGAAATACGTTGGTTGGTGGATGGGAGAGTGGGCTAGCAAACTGATCAATTGCTGATCCCTATCTTGAAGGTCAGTTTTTAACAAGGTTATTATCACTGAAAGGAGAAAATGTTGAAAATGTGAGAACAAGGCAATAAAAGACATTGGTGATTCAATTCAGAATGAAGTTTAATTGTCTATCTTGCATCTCTTGGCTATCTTTGGGTGTCTTCTTTTTGGGAAAAGGTTACATATATAGAACCCATTTATGTGAACAGAGAATCAGAGCAAAAAGATTCTGAGGGGACTGTGTATCTTGAGGTAGGGATACTTTTTTATGTAGGCAGAAGCTAAGCTTTAATTTTCACTACTTGTAGACATTAGACTGTGAAGTTGTACCCTTGGCAGTCAGGAATGGTGATGGGAGGATTTTAAAAATAAAACAGTCAATGAACATTGAGCAACAGATATGTTCTTCCCAGAGGAATGGTCTTTCTAGACACACTGAACCTGTAAGCAATTCTTTCCTACATAAAATGTCAGGAGCAAAATTAAATAGCTACTTCTAGCATGCAGAGTTTACACACAGCAGATAGTCTGAGCAGAGCAGACAACAAAGTAAGTCTAACTGAAAATGTGTAATGATCTAAATCTTGCCTGTTACCTGGTACAAACTTGGGAAAGGTAGAGGGAAGGGAAGGAGAAATGGGAGAAGTTTCTTATAAGAGATAGTGTGAGAGGAGCCATTAAAGGGACTAGGTCACAGTAGAGAGCTATTACTTACAAGGTAGTTTGTGGAAAAATGGAAAAAGGAAGAAAGAGTTAATGTATTATGGTACTAGAGAGAGAGAATTGGTCTTTGTCTCCACTTTCTGGCAGAGCTGCTAAAACACTTGGAATTTTCTGAGTGGTAAGAGTGATAAGAACATCTTTTGTTCTAATAATAACTCTTGATGGGCCCTATCTAGCTTTTGCATAGGGCTGGTCAAAGGACAGCAACCCTTGACTGGAAACTTAGAACTCTGAGCCCCACCCAACAACCTCTGGCTAGTGGAGAGAGAGGGACTGGAGATTGAGTAGATCACCAATGGCCGGTGATTTAATCAATCTTGCTTGTGTAATGAAACCTCCCTAAAATCCCGTAAATGACAGGGTTCAGAGAGCTTTGCACTTGGTGAACACACCCACATGCTAGGAGGGTGGCACACCCCTTCTCCAACGGGATGTAAGTCCTCGTGCTTGGGACCCTTTCGGACCTCACCGTATGTACCTCTTCATCTGGCTCTGTTTGTATCCATTATAATAAGCTGGCAATAGTATGTAAAGCGTTTTCCAGAGTTTAATGAGCTGTTCTGGTGAATTGTTGACTCTTGCAGTAAGAGTCAATTGTGGGAACCCCCTGACTTTGTAGCCAAGTTGGACAGAAATGTGGGTAACCCGGGGACTTGATACTTGTGACTGGCATTTGAGGTGAAAACATTTTGTGGGGAACCTGACATTAACCCCAGGAACTTAGTGTCAGAATTGACTAGAATTGTAGGACACCCAGTAGGTGTTACAATTGGTTGGTGTCAGGAGGAAAAATACTTCTCATTTGATGTCACAAGCGGTGTGAGCAAAACCTGTTCAAGCGTAATAAGGGAATTACCAAGTTACAGGCCAAAAAGTCCAAGGAGGGAGGTAAGGATATAATAGGTTGGTAGGAAATGAGGTGAGTGGTGGCTAAGGAATGTAAGACAATAGGCTAGAATAAGTAAAAAATAGATTAGATGCTTTAGGAGCTAAAGCTACAAATGCTGGGCCCATAGCAGAAAATTCAGTTTATGGTAGCTCTTGTACATTTCCAGTGTGCAGGGAACATTGACCATTAAAATGTGGCTAGAAGAAAAAGAGGCTTCAGTGGCCCGGGTACCCTTTTTTCTAGTTAGCCAATATATGCATTGGCAAGGGTGCTTAAAGCACTGGAAATGTGTCTAATCAAGTAATTGCCCACGTGGCTGTGGAGTCAAGAATAAATTCTTGTCTGAATGCCATCTTGGGGAGCAGATGTCCAAAGGGAAAATGCAGTTTGCACATGGGATATGCTGGACACAAGTGAAATCTAGTTGGTAGTGAAGAATCCATATATACAAAGCAAGGCAAGGACTGTGAAGCAAGCAGGCGAAGAACACTTGCTGAGCTTCACCACAAACCAGGAAGAATTAGCCGGAGATGGAAGCAATGCCTGTTGCAGTCGGGGATGAGGGAGCAGTGCTGCATGTCATCCTTAAGAACAGAGGGCGGGAATCCCACCTAGAGAGTGGAGGCAAATGAAAGAGAGGTGTGGTTGATTGCTTAATATTAAAGAATCCTATCCAGGCTTCCTTGAACTCCTACTCTTATCTCACTATTTATGTTTGCAAGTTTCTTTTGTAAGGCTGAAGTTCTTTCCTTTAAAAAGTCTGGAGGTTTGCATAATCGTTCTTGTATAAGGCACAGACACAATGGGTTATCTACAGTACATTAGTTTGGTTGATTAACAAGAAAAAAAATTTAAGACACAAAGCATTCTGAGTATAGAATCCTTTTAGATTTGAATAATTTTTTTCTAATTGTCCAGTCTAGCCTTGTTCGTACCCAGTATGTTTATATTTTTAGTAATTCATCTTTATTAAATCTTTGTGATGCATAGTACTTCTTTTTCTTAGATGCAATCATTCTTGCCTTTTTGCTCTTTGATTTCATCAGCTTGTGAACAATTTAAATTACACAGCAACAGGAACAACTGATAATAAGTGTGGGACCAAAACAACCACCTTTGAGTGTACAACTCAGGGGGTTGGGGGGTGGGGAGAAAAGCGGTGTATGGTAGAGAGAGTGGCTGCCCAAGGGCGTCAGCCTGCGTGTTTCACAGGGCTTCTGAACAGAAAGGGCCAGCTAACTGGGTATGAGGCAAGAGATCTGCTATCGTATTTGTGATGCTCACAAACCCTGCAGTTCCTCTATTCCTGTGCTTTCTAAAGATTCTGTAGTCTTTTGAGAATCTTTCACTTACATATTAGCCATAAACCATACTTGTTTTTTTTGGTTTTTTTTTTTGCTGTACGCGGGCCTCTCACTGTTGTGGTCTCTCCCGTTGCGGAGCACAGGCTCCGGACGCGCAGGCTCAGCGGCCATGGCTCACGGGCCCAGCCGCTCCGCGGCATGTGGGATCTTCCCGGACCTGGGCACGAACCTGTGTCCCCTGCATCGGCAGGCGGACTCTCAACCACTGCGCCACCAGGGAAGCCCCATACTTGTTTTTATTAGTAAAAATGAACGTAATGGGAGACATTAGTAACTAGAACTGAAATTATAGTAGATAATAGAGTTGCAAGTAAAAGTTGTAAAAAGGTCTCAAATTTCTAAGTAAAAAATTTTTTGTGATAGTTGAATGTATTTTGGTAGTAATGGTAGGGAGTGATAATACAAACTGATGATTGAGGTATAGTTTTTAAACTTTTACTATAATTAGAGTTTCACTCTTCCTCGTTCTGTGTGTATGAATTTGTCTGTTTTCTTTGTTTCAAAATGTGATACTAAAAATACACACATGGAAATTAAAAATTTAGTCCCACTACAGTCCCGTAATCTCCTCTTATATTCTTCTGTTGGTAAGTCAGAATTCACATTTACTAGATTATTCTCTATTGCCATGGAAGTCATTTTGTTATATTTCAATTCCACTGCAAGAACAAGCCGCAGGAGCTAATGGACCGTAAGAGGGAAATTTGCTGTTTAAACAACCATTATCTTTTATATTTGGCTAACATGAAAAGGGGAAAGTACAATTTTTCTGTCACACAGCATGAGAAGGTAAATGGATGGGAGTTAGAGGCAGAATTCACCTTAAGAAAATTCACACCTGTCTTATGAGTCAGATATAATGTTACTCCCTCACAAGACAAAATTATAAAATGTGTCCATATCAAGCTATGTTTTAACAAATAGCGAAGGAGGGCCTGGTTGTAGGTTGGGTTCGCCAGAAGTAATCACTGAGTTGGAATAGGGGTGCAAGATGTATGTCAGGAATCAACTGCTGTGAAAGGAAGGGGAAGCTACAGGATTGGGTAGAGAAAGAAGCCAAACTTCCACGCAAGCCTGACAAAGCCCCAGCCAGGCCAGTGGCAGGGGAGGGGTTTGAGGTGGTATTGCCCTCAGCATTGTCTCAGGTCACCCCTGCTCTGTGGAAGGATGTGGAATGCCCAGGGCAGGGCTGTCTGCAACTGAGCCACGTGTTCAAGTCGGCTGACCTGGAGACCCTCTACTGACCACAATCCCCCTGAGCTCATCCTTGAAGCAGGATCTGGGTGACACATTTCTTTGTCTACGTGGGTCATCTTATTTCATGAATAGCAGGGATTTTCTGCAATTTTATCCTTAAAATATTTGTAATGCCCATAAAATATGTCACCTTTAATCAGCCAAGTGTTGCATAAGAATTACAATTTTTTTTTTTGGCCACGCTGTGCAGCATGTGGGATCTTAGCTCCCCGACCAGGGATCAAACCTGTTCCCCCTGCATTGAGAGTGCAGAGTCTTAACCACTGGACCGCCAGGGAAGTCCCATACAGTTCACGTTTTTCAGACTTATTGATGATAAAAGCCCTTTTAATGTCCTTATTTTGTTTGAGTGCTTTTAGAATTATGTAGGCCATCTTTTGTCTGTAGCCACAGCATACCTTTTTTTATTTTACTTTTAAAATTTACAGCAGATTGTGGCCCTTCATAGAAAGTTAAGGTTTTTCTTAATAGTATATGAACATTTATGACCAAACATTTCTTTCTCTTTTAAACTTTTAATTTTACAATGATTTCAAACTTACAGAAACATTCTAAGAATAGGACAAAGAACTCTCATATGTTCCTTACTCGTACTCCCCTAGTATTAACATTTTATTACGATTGTCTTATCATATTCCCTCTCTTCTCTCTCTCTATCCCTTAACTCTCACAGATGATTTTGAAGATTTTGTTTTTCTTTTTTTTGGCTTGAGAGTAAAAGTTGCAGCCATGGTGCTCTAGTAATCTCTTAGTAATTCAGTGTTTCCTAAAAACAAGGACATTCTCCCACATAACCGTAATATAACCATCAAAATAGGAAATGCATATTGATATAATATTACCATCTAACCCACAGATCCCATTCATAATTCACTAGTCACCCTAGCGATGTTATTTATAGGTCCAGCATCCAGTATCATGCCTTGTATCTATTATCCTGCCCTTTGGTCTCCTTCAACTGGACTGTTCCTTAGTCTTGCCTTGTTTTTCATGATCTGAACGTTTTTGAAGAATACAGCCAAATTATACTTCTCTATTTGGGTTTATCTGATGTTTACTCATGAATAGCTTCAGATGATGTTTTCAGACAGAATTACCACAGAACTGGTGCTATGTTCTCAATTCATTATATTAAAAGGTGGTCCAGGCATATCTTATACTTTTTCTGCCTCAGCCTTGGAATTTTAGGCTTTTAGGCTGGTTCCTTTGGGTGGAAATGACATTTAGAAACCAAGGGGTTTCTAGAGGGTTCTAGAGGTGTCATTGCTGTTAGGATATCTTTCCTTCTAGATCTTCTTAGTAAATAAACTTAGGAAATAGAGGTTTGTATGTATGTGTGTGTATGTATATATGTATGCATGTATGTGTGTATGTATATATATGCCATATACACGTATATATCTCTATGTATGTATATATCTATAGATCTATGTAAAAAAGTAGGTTCACACTGATATCTCCAACTCCAACCCCAAACAGCAGGATTTATTCTTCCTTTCCCATTTTTATACTTGCAGATTCCTTCTGCAGTGTTGAAAACCTTGGCTTCCATTATCCTAAATATGTTTACCTACTTGCTCAATTCCCCCTGTTTGTAACCAATCTCTTATTGATTGGTCACCTCTTTTGGCTTGGCCCTACCATCTCCAACCAGCACTGTTGAATATTTGGTCTTGGCTTTGGTGACCCTGCCAGCTAATTCTTCTGCCTCAAACAAGAGGAAGAGGCCCTGATGCTTCTTATGTTTTCCCGCCCTGTTATTAACTTTCCTTTGGATATAAAGTGCTATACGGTCTCTAAAAGTGATTCTACTCAGGGTAGCATTTGTTATGGGTTATATCAAAAAAGAAATTACTAAGTTAAAAATGGAATTCTCTAGTATTTTAATTTTTTAAAAATTGAAGTATAATTTACAATGTTTTGTTTCAAATGTACAGCAAAGTGATACAGTTATACCTATACATATATATACTTTTTCAGATTCTTTTACATTATAGGTTATTACAAGATATTGAGTATAGTTTCCTGTGCTATACAGTATGTCCTTGTTAGTTTTTTTTTTTTTTAATCATTATTCTAAGGTATGAATGACAAGGCTTTAGTGCTTAGTTTACGATTCTATTGTGGGTGATAATGATAGCAGTGGGATATGTGCTAGCGGTTTCTGATATTAAAGATAGCTTCTGAATAAGAAACCGTCTATATCGTAAAGGCAGATCTTTCTTTGCTTTCTTTTGGATTTATTTCTTGGCAGCTCAGTAAGCAACAGCTATTGGCAAGAACAGTTTCTGTTGAGCCTTGTTTATTGGTTTGCCATAATGAGCACAGTTATTGAGTCACAATAATTTTGTGCTTTTATTTTCAAATAACAAAGTGTTCTTGTTTTTTGATGATACCAAGGAAAGGTAGTTTAAAAGCTAGTTTGAAAGGATCTGTAGCTTTGAGAGGTTATAATGTAGAATGGAGGCATGGTGGTCGGAGGAAATGAGCCAAAGTTAAAAGCCTTTTCTGTGCCATTGCATCTGTAACCATCCTCAAAATACTCTGCACTTTATGTCACAAAACAGCCTCAAATCCTGTGTGTAATGTTATCTGCAGGAACCTCATCATTTCTAAAAACAGTTCCTTTATTCTTACAGTGTTTGAACAAGAAATACAACTAATAGTGTTTTATTTTTGCAGGACAACATATGGATATAGGGATTCTTCTCCTATTTTTGAATAAGTGCCTTGTGATGTAAAGAAAAATCAAATTTAAAATTAATGGATGGCAGGACAGAAACTGAAGGTGTTATCTTGGTTAAATCTTTTTTTTTTTTTTTTTCCTCTTTTGTGGAGCAAGGTTATTAGTTCTTATTTTTCTTGGGATTGTTTTATACCTAATTTTCTTTTGAAGGATAAAATATAATTACTTGTCAGCTAAAAGTTAATGGGAGAGATGTTTTTACAAGTAGCTTTAAAGGTAGATCTTGATTATATTTAACCTGTAAGGAACACAGGGAGCGTACAGGATATGGGCAAAGCAGTTGATGTACAGTGAGTATGATTGTACAGGGAAGACAAGTGAGTAAAGGCTCACTTCATTCTTTTTCTTTTTAAATTTATTTATTTTATTTATTTTTGGCTGCATTGGGTCTTCGTTGCTGCACGCGGGCTTTCTCTAGTTGCAGCAAAGGGGGGCTGCTGTTTGTTGCCGTGCGCGGGCTTCTCATTGCAGTGGCTTCTCTTGCTGCAGAGCATGGGCTCTAGGGCTCAGTAGTTGTGGCACGTGGGCTCTAGAGCACAGGCTCAGTAGTTGTGGCACGCGGGCTCTAGAGCACAGGCTCAGTAGCTGTGGCACACTGGCTCTAGAGCATAGGCTCAGTAGTTGTGGCACCCAGGCCTAGTTGCTCTGTGGCATGTGGCATCTTCCTGGACCAGGGCTCAAACCCGTGTCCCCTGCATTGGCAGGCGGATTCTTAACCTCTGTGCCACCAGGGAAGCCCTCATTCTTTTTCTTTAAATACATTTGCGTTTTCTCGTGAGCCTTAGGATTTCTCCTGTCCTCGTCTAATGTAACTTTAGTTGTTGCTTATCCCATTCCCCTTCTCTTTGTTTCTGCCTCTCTCTCTGATACAGACTCACTCACACGTATGTACACATACATTCGCACTTGAATCTACATAGTTGACATGTATAGAAATATTCCCAAATGAATCTCACACAGGACCTATGTATATAATTGGTGTGTGCTTTTGTGTGTGTGTGTGTGTGTGTGTGTGTGTGTACACATGCACATACTGTTTTCAAGTAGTTAACCACTCAAAGTACTTGGCTTTTTGTAGGTATTCAGCTCAGTTCATTAAGTGAATAAATATGAGCTCCAAACCAGAAGTGATTTTAAGAACAGGTGCAGATTGGGCAAAGGAAAAGGGCAAAGTCTCATGGAGACATCATTCATGCAGTGAATATTTATTTATTTGTTGTAGAGGTGGTTACTTCAGGTCACTTAGTAATTGTGTGCAACAATTGTTAGCTTGTCTGCTCCTTTACCTCACCTTTCTGAATGGTACTTTACTTTTGTTTGGTAGGGGGTGATTAACAGAGCTGGACAAAAATTTCACTGGGAAAAGTAAATCATGCCTTGGGTGAAGACATGATACAGGACCAGAATTTGTACTTTTCCCTCCTCTGAATAAGCTCTTCTTATTGCAGCCCATTTTCTGTCTTGTGATAGCCAAGTAACTCAGAATAGAGTCAAACGACTTTTGTATGATAGGAACCATAACAAAGCACTTAGGACATTCGCCTTTAAAAACAGCAATAAAAAGATCAGACATTCTCTAGTTACAACTTTAACATTTTGCTATTTGCAGTGGTGCTGCTACTCCTGTCAATGACAGTTACCCCTTGGCATCTTTTTGGAGACCCTTGTGGCCATGGGATAGTGTTGGGGACCTGTGGTTGGGGACCCTTGTGGCCATGGGATAGTGTTCTCTGTGCCTTGTTCAGGACTTTTTTTTCTGATCTACTTTCCTAATGTGCCCTAAATGCTAAGAACAGGGCTCTGTTTCTCCTGCTACTTGCCTAAATGTCAACATCTTCCTCTCATAGAGGCAAATTGCTGTATTTTGAAAAAGCATAAGCAGCAGGAATCCAAGATTTGGGTTACAGTTCAGACTGGGACACCACCCACTTAAGTTCTTTTCTCCCCATTCTGGTCTCTGCTCTAATACATCTTGTCATTGAGGACTTCCTGGGCCATCAAAACCCCTACCTTCTGCCTAGCCTGCCTTATTTTCCCATTAGCACCATTTGACATATTTTATATTTTACTTCTTTTATTATGTCTCCCCCATAAGAAAAAGCTCCACAAGGGCAGGTCTGCTTCAGTCCCAGTGCATTGCATATGGGAGGAATTTATTGAATATTTGTTGATGAATGAGGCCTTACAGAACTCACCCAATTTATCTAAGACTTCACTTCCTCAGGTGTAAAATGGAAGTATTTAGAAGTACTTCATGTGCTTTATAAGGTGTGCTTTATAAGGTGTACTTTATAAGGTGCTTTGCCATTATTAATAATCAAGTTAGAAACTCAGTATTTAGTAAGCACAATCTGTATACTTCCTAACTTACTTAGCCAGGTTGAAAATGCAAAGGGACAACCTCAACTGCTGGCTGTCTTTTTGGCCTCAGTCCCCATTGACTCATGACTGATTTCTACTGTCTGTGGACCCTCCTTTGAGCCTGATGATTTAAGAATTTCCATAGCTCCAGGCCAAATGGAGCACTGACTGGCTGATGAGTCAAAAGATTGCTCCTTTAGTTCTTCCTGTCTGGGCAGTCAGATTAATTCAGATTGTTTATCCGTGATACAGAATCCTTCTGGATCTTTCTTTCTTGCGAAAAAAGAGGGATAGTGGTGATTGTATGCTACTGGGCCCAGTAGCAGCCCCCAAAATTGTTGTGGAAGTTCAGAGGAAGGAGAGATGAGGTGTGACTTAGAGCAGAGACCAACCTTGACAACGTGCTCAAGGTTGGAGATACACAGCTGAATTTAGCGATCTCTATCTGTTTTACTAGGAAAGATATATTTAAATAACTTATTATAGCAAAGTACTTAATAGATATATAAATAAGGCCTATGAGAGGATAAACGAGGTGGTGATACTTAAATCTAACTGGACAGGTCGGGAAGACTTCCTTGAGAAGATGACATACGAAATTCATGGATTTGAACGTGTGGTAGTAGAAGGGGAGAGGACTTCAGGAGGGTCAGACTGAGGAAAAGAAAAATGAAAAATAGGCAGAAAAACTGAGTGCAAATTTTATTCTGTCTGTTGCTGAGGGCTTTTGGATGAGGGAGTTTCAGGGTGGTATTTTGATGTTTTAATCTTCCACTTTTACCCTTCCTGTGTTCTGGGGTTCTGGACTGAAGAATGATTTTTTCCCCCACCAGCAGGGAAATAAAGTGCTGCTTCATAGCTGGATGGATGCTTGGTAACCCTCCATGTCTGGCTTTTCCAGTGAGGGATTTGGAGGCTAAACTGTGTTTCCTACTCCGAGGAGCCTCAGTCCCACTTATCTCCCCAATTGTAGGTTGCAAATTGGAGCAGAGGGGAGATGAGGAAGGCCAGATCTGATTTTTTAAAACCACACAAAATGATCATGACCGTTCTGCCTGGAGGTCCAGATTCTTCCTGGGCATACATACTCACCTTTCCAATGCCAGAAATGGGAAGAGTAGAGGTAGAGGGAATCTGGGTTCCTGTCTTGAAGGCACAATAACTCCACCCACAAGGTTTAAACTGTGGCTCAGTGTGACAGATGTGACTCTTCCTTGGGAAGGAGCTAGTGAGGGGTTAGGCAGATAGGATAGAAACTCTCCCACACCTTCCACTCCACATGTACATAGGTGGAAACCCTAGAGGGATAGAAAGGTTTTCTGTCCCTCCAATCCTCTTTGAGACTGACAGTCATTTCTGAGAGGTTACCTAATAGGTACTAGAACCTATTAAGTCAGTGGTCATGGAGTAGACTGAAGTTGACTTGCCCTGTGATAACTCTGTGTCCTTGGCTTTAGAACGTTTGCTATGCATAAGTATTACTCAGATACTTGGAACTGTGGAACCACATTTGCAGTTACCATTAATGAGAGGAGCCCAGTGATTCCTCTATACCATGAGTCATATTTTAATATAGAAACTAGAGTCCTTATTTGCATCAGAATTGATCGTTGTCTCTTAAGCCACCTTCTCTTCCATCTTTAGGGGAAGAGATGTTCTCTCTCCTGGTCAAAGTTACCTGTCCATCTGTGTTCTAGGTTTTCTCCTCGCCCAGCTTCTCAGGACTTTGATCCATTAGTTACTCCATTTCTTGCCTTTTTAACCACCCTCTCTGCACTAACTGCTTTTCTGAGCTTTTGAACATGTTCAAGTCTCTCTCATATCAAAACACAAAGATAGGGCTTCCCTGGTGGCGCAGTGGTTGAGAGTCCGCCTGCCGATGCAGGGGACATGGGTTAGTGCCCCGGTCCGGGAAGATTCCACATGCCGCGGAGTGGCTGGGCCCGTGAGCCATGGCCGCTGAGTCTGCGCATCCAGAGCCTGTGCTCCGCAACGGGAGAGGCCACAACAGTGAGAGGCCCGTGTACCGCAAAAAACAAAACAAAACAAAAACAAAAACAAAACACAAAGATGAAAGCACCCCAAACCCTCCCTCAAATCTGTGCTCACTACTTTTTTGTTCTTTTAGGGTTTTAGAAACAGCTGTCTCTGCTTGGCCTCTCTACTTCCTGGCCTCCCCTGTGCTCTTCAGCCTTCTGTAGTCTTGCTGTTTCCCACACTCTGCTGGAATCACCTTCATAAAGGTCATCAGTGATCTCTGACTTAGCAGATTTTGTACTCAGTGCTTCTCTGAAATTATTCTTCCAGTTTGATTTTATGGAATGTTACTTACTTAAAAACATTCTTCTCTTTTGGCATCTGTGACTCTACCCTTTATGGCTTTTTCTCCTTCGTGTCTGGCTACTCCCTGTTAGTGGACTTGCTCTCTTTTTCTGCGTCCTTAGTAGTGTTGTTTTCCCTTGGACCTTGTGGCCCTTATCCCTCTACAGCCTCTCTCTGAGCAATCTCAACCCCTCCTAAGAATCTGCTGCCAAACTCTGTAGCTTCAGCTTAGACCTTTCTCTTCACTTCAGACCCTGCAATCCAAATGCTTTCCCAGATACTTCCATTTAAATATCCTTTAGGCTTCTCATTCTTGATGTATTTGATAACAGAAAATTTCCTCCTCCTTCATTTGCTATTTCAGTGGATGGTAACAACCTCCACTCCATTCCCCACTCCAGAATGTTGATAAGCATTTTTGACTTTTATTTAGCTCCCTGTAGCACAACCAGCATGGGACCCAGCATATCTTAGGCATGCAGTGGTATGTTTGGATGAATGAATGCATGACTTCATCTCTCTCATCTCTTTTTTTTTTTAATATTTATTTTTATTATTTATTTGGTTGCACTGGGCCTTAGTTGCGGCAGCTCATCTCTTATAACCAGTCAGTCACCAAGTCCTGTCTCTTCTTTCTTTTATCCTCTTAACTTTTCTCTCCTATTCCTTTGCATTCCTACTGTTGTGGATCAGGCTGTCGTCTTCTCTCACCTTGGCTGTTTCAACAGCCTAACTTTGACCTAATCACTGTTAATGTGTTTTCCTTTCTCCAGTTCATCATCTACCACATTACTGTCCGTTAAAATTTGTTATGCAAGCCATATATATAGTTTTACATATTCTAGTAGCCACATTAAAAAATAAGGAAGAAGTGATGTTGATTTTGCTAATATATTGTATTTGACCCGGTATATCCAAAATAATATTTCAGCATGTGGCCCTAGTCATATTTCAGTGTGCTCAATCTGTACAGACTCTATTCTTCTTGTCTGGAAACCTCCTATCCTTCTACTGAACAAACTTTTTCATATAGTATTAACCTGAATGCTGTTTCCTTGATGAAGCTTACTTTGACTTATTCAGGTAAATTTCATCTACTTGTGACTTTCAAAGATTTTTGACCATACCTAGGAAGAGTATTTTACATGGTGACCCAGATATATGTATGTACACACACATATAGAGATAAATATATACTTCTATATTTTTGTCTATAGCTATACTGAAATCTGTCTCTATGTTTACATCTAAATCTGTATCAATGTAAAACTGGAACAAAAGTTTAAAACGGTGTTTTCTTTCACGAGGTACATTTTAGTGTTTTGTATCCTATGCTATTATATTAAAAAAAAATGATTGTGACTATGTTGATTCCATGGCTCACAAAATAAGTCAGAATCCATGGTTTGCTGCTAGTGTAGACCCATGTTTTTCAAACTTATACATAAGTTTATTACTGCATTTACCAGGTTACACTAAATTTTATTTAATTTTTTGCATATATCTCCTCACCAGACTCTAAATCTTAAAAAAATATTTTTTTAATTAAAAAAAATTTAAAACCTTTATGTTTCTGTTGACAAATCCAATGCCTGGTGCCACATGCCTGCTCAGTATAAATATTGGATGACTCAAGTCCAGAGGTGTTGTTCACATGCATTCAAAGGCAATATTTTAACCATCCAAGTTAACTAGCTACAACAGTTTGTACAGTGTTGTCTCAGCACTGGCTGACTGAAACACAAGCACCTGGGTGAAAACATGGTTCCCTTTATTCCTAGATCCACTTGTATCTGAACAAGGAGCTCAGATCTGTTCTCTCATTCTAGCACTATGGTAAGTGGATAGCAGTGAGAACAATTGATGTTTTTCACTTAGAATCAACTCAGATACTTAAAAGAAACAGTTGGGTTTTTTTGTTTTGTTTTGTTTTGTTTTTTACTTTTTGTAAAGGGAGCTGAACTTAAGTTTGTACTCTGAGGTTAGCAATTTATGCCTGGTATTCTAAAACATTTCTGGCGACATGATACAATCCCAGAGTATATCAGAGATACGCCAGATGACTCGTTTCTAGACCAGTTTTACTGCTAATTAAGGGGCTAACTTTTCTCTCACATACTCAAGAGTGTGAATGTATTTATGTCAAAATATTCAATAGCTGGACAAGCTAATTGGTCTAGGAAAACCTAATTGGGTATTTTCCATCTTGCATAACTCTGGTGCTTCTATCTAAGAGAGCCTGGGGAATAGCTGTTAGTAAAGGTATTGATTATAAGTCTGCTACTATTTAATAGCTGTGTATTAACTTCAGTTAAATTTCAAGGGACTAAAATTTTAAAGAAGAATAAAAATCTAAGCAGTTCGAAGTAGTCCTGTCACTACCATTTAGGTGAATAGTTTTGCTTTGATTACATTCTGAGCATTGCTGTCAGTCTGTGTGAAGAGGACCACATGACTGGGTTGCTCTTATTTTGACAAAAGATCATTATCTGGCTGGAACATGTCCTAGGAGCCAATGAATAAATAACAGGCTATTTGAGATTCTTTGAAGATATTAAGCATAATCTCATTTTGACTGTAGACGATGTTTCTTAGTAAATGTTTAAAAACTTTCTTAGCAGGGCCTTAATATGACAACTAATAAATATATCATTGGATAAATAACAGAAAAACGTGTTACAGTGAAGTACCTTCAAATTATCTACGTGCAATAATAAAGTATCATTTTTTTTCTTGATAAATAAATTAGCAGTGAGTGACTTCTTTCATGTTAATTTATGTTGAGAAATACAGAAGTTTTTGCTGGGGTTATTTTTACTATCTTCTGGTAATTCACTTTTGATTTTTATTCAGGTAATTTATAATGCTAAATTCTCTTGAAGAGAACAGTTGCCACTGGCAATATGTATGGATTTTATTTTTTGCTTAAACTTACCGTGTATTTCTGAATTTTGTTATTAATGTTAGGAAAAAATGTAACCAAGATCCTGGCTTGGAAAGTTGCTCATGAATGCTCTTTCATCTAAAAATTCGACTTAAACCGACTTGCTACTTTTCTTAATCTTAAAATGAGTTCCTGTTTATTTGATGAGCATAGAGTTTGCAATTAAATGTTAAGTAATTTTGTTATTTAGAGTTTGATATGTGCCATTTTGATATCTCTGGAGTTTTCTCTTCTTGAAGCTGAAAGCCTTCAGATACATATTGTTGTTATGACTATTACCATTATTATTCAAGAAAGTGACTGGCATTTTACTTGCCTTTCAGCATGGTGTCTTTCCACTATATTTACATGATTAGGGAACTACTTTTTGGCTCAGTGAAATATCAACAGTGTTTTTGTGAGATGCAGTAATCTAACGTGAGATTGTCTTAAAGTGCAGCATTATGAAATTTTATTTCACCATGTAAGCATTATGGCCTTTTTTTTAAAAAAAAATAAATTTATTTATTTATTTTTGGCTGTGTTGGGTCTTTGTTGCTGCGTGTGGGCCTTCTCTAGTCGCGGCGAGCGGGGGCTACTTTTGGTTGCGGCGCGTGGGCTTCTCACGGCAGTGGCTTCTCTTGTTGCAGAGCACAGGCCCTAGGTGCGCGGGCTTCAGTAGTTGTGGTGCACAGGGCTTAGTGGCTCCGCGGCATGTGGGATCTTCCCGGACCAGGGATCGAACCCATGTCCCCTGCTTTGGCAGGTGGATTCTTAACCACTGTGCCACCAGGGAAGTCCCCATTATGGCCTATCTTGCAATTTAAAAAATGACGTGTATTTAAATACTTATAACAACTGTAATCCTGAAAAATGTATATATAATTTACATATTCTCATTATATCTAATTTATATACGCTCATTATGTAAGTTCTTTGACTAGAATATAAATTTGCCTTTACCTGTCAGTTTAAGTGGGAAGCTGACATTGTACATGGTCTTTCTTATCTGTGATATGACTTCTTTACTGGAAGGTTTATGAGAAGCTTTCAGTGATACTTTATTTTTAATTTCAGTCTTCTCTGACTTTGTACAGATGTCACATATCTTGTTCTTCAGTTAATAAACAGCTTGTATTCTACTGTCTCATTAGCCTTTCAGTAAATGGGTTTCAAAATGGTCTCATTAGCCTTTTGATAAATATCATTTTAATTAAATATGCATAAATATGGAAAGCTCTACTGTGTAACAATGCAGTAATTACGATGCATTCTATATTATTTTGTATTTTCATGGAACTGTGTACCTATTTCTCATGCAGAATAATTATTTCATTAAGAGTCTAGACTAACCTGTTTTCTGTGTTTGTAAAAGATCACAAGTCTATCAAGTAGGTAGCTTGAATTAATATGATTTCACCTTTATCAGAATGCTGAAGAAATTGATACTGTAACTTTTCATGTGCCAAGAAGTAAAGAACTCAGGTTTAATAACTGTGCTGATTCAGAAAAGTAATTTGTTGCTTGCAGGATTTTTGTAAATAAAGATGTTTTAATGTAATATTATAAAAACTTCAGTTCAATTCTTCAGCTAGTCATTAAAATCATTGTTAAGATATTACAAAGGTATTGGTTAAGAAAGGAACTTTTGAGATAGAAAGACTTGACTTTGAATCTGAGATTTGCCAGTTAAAACTATAATGCCCTTGGGTGATTATAATAACAATACCTGCCTCCTAGGATTGATTGCAGACATAAATGAGATAATGAGACTTCCTAAGTACTAAAAGATGTAGATGATTATTATAATCACAATAATCAAAACCCTAAACTTTTGTCCTAAATATATTTAATTTTGCTGGAAATTTTGTTTATCAACCTTTGTATATGTGACAGTTACAAAATGTTGACTAGTGGATGAGTATACCAAGCTGTAAACTATTTTTTGGATGCCCTGAAGGACAATATAATCAGCACATTGAAAAATATTACATAGTTGACATTTAATAAAATTGAATTGAATTTGCATGGCTTTAGCTGGTATAAGATGATTGTCTTACAATTCTGCTTATTTCCTGATATGTAATTGTTTTGTAATTGTTATATATTCTCTGTCAAACTGAATTGTAAACAAAAATTGATTAGAAATTATTTTTCAGCTTCCTCTCATCTAAAAGTATGTAAAAAAATTTTTTTCCAACCACCAAGTATATTCAGTAAATGTTTGTTGGGTTTTAAGCTGATACATTTTTAATGGATGCTCCCTGCTCCCCTTGATATTAAAAGAAAATGGATAAATAAGACAATTAACTATTCATAGAAGAATGACAAAATTGATTACAGTGTAATCATACTATGCATAGTATCATGCTGTTAAGACATACATTTATATATGTGGACAAGTAACTGTATATGCGTAGAAAAAATTGTTAGGATTTATAGCCCATTGTTTATGTAATTACTTTTAGAGAAGAGATTGGAGAAGTGTAGAGTATATACTAAATAGGGTGTTGTGATTACAAGCAACCTAAAATGAGAGATTAAACAAAGAAAGAGGGGGGGGATTTATTTGATAAAGTGCGGGTACATCACAGAGTGGAAAGCAGAGTTGAATAAGTAGGCCTCAGGAAGTAGAGAAATAGAAACCACTCCAGAGTTAAGTGGCAGAAAATTGTGAGCAGTTACTGTGGCAAGAATGGGGTTTGAGGACTTCTTGTAATTGACAGCCAACTAGAATTACAGAGAATGGGGGTAGTGGCAGTTCATCAAAGGAAAGGGTGCTGGGCATAAAGGGATGTTTTCCTTCTTATTTTAGATAAATCTTTTTAAAAAATAGCTTGAGATTTAATTCATATACCATATGATTCACCCATTTGAAGTTTATAACTGAGTGGCTTAGTATATTCAGAGTTTTGCATTCATCAGCACAATCAATTTTAGAATATTTGTATTACCCACAAAAGAAACCCTACTACCCCTTTAGCCATCATCTCCACACCACCCCACCTCTGCCCCTGGAAACCACTAATATGCTGTCTATCTCTATAGATTTTCCTATTCTGAACATTTTATATCAATGGAATTAAACAATATGTGGTCCTTTGTGACTGACTTCTTTCACTTATCACAATATTTTCAGGGTTTATCATGTTGCAGCATGTATCAGTACTCGATTTCTATTAATGGCTGAATAATATGCCACGATATGGATAATACCCCATTTTATTTATATACTCATCAGTTGATAGACGTTTGGATTGTTTCCACTTTTTGATTCTTATGAAAAATACTGCTATAAACATTTGTGTACAAGTTTTTGTTTGAATACTTGTTTTCAGTTCTCTTAGGTGTAAGGTCGGATCTTAACAAACGGCACCGCGAAACAGAGGAAAGCTTCAAGTGAGCTGTATTAGGGAGCGCTCCCGGGCGAGGTTCACTGGTCCGAGAGAAAGGGGCCAGAGAAGTCGCGTCCAGTACTGGATGAGGGGGATTTTTATTGGGGTAAAAGCAGAAGGCGGCTTGCAAGGGGAGGGCGTGGTTTGCTATACAGGGTAATTCCTTATTTGGTGAGGATACAGCAGGGCCAGGTGTTGGTTGATCTGTTGTGGGGCATAAGCCCATTTTCCCTTCCCATCAGCCCCATTGTTTTCTGGGCAGGAAGTTAGAGTCTCTTGTTGATTCCCAGAACAGGTGAGGTCGTTATGTCCCAATGCCTCTCCTACCTCATACTGGTCGATGTTTTCTCTTACCCCCAGGGCCTCCTTTCACCCGGGCCAACGGACCTTACATTAGGTATATAGCTAGGAGTGAAATTTCTGGATCATATGGTAACTCATATTTAAGCATTTGAGGAACTGCCAAGCTGTTTTTCAAAAGTTGTTGTACCATTTTACATTCTCACCAGCAGGGTAGGAAGGTTTAAATTTCTCCAAATTCTCATCAACATGTTGAATGTCTTTTTGATGTTAACTATCCTTAGTGGGTGTGAAGTGGCATCTCACTGTGATTTTGATTTGCATTTACCTGATGACTAGCGATGTTTACTATCTTTTTATATGCTTATTGGCTATATATATATATTTTAAAGTAATGAGATAATAAATTTTTTTACTTTCATAATTTTTAACTAAAAATGTATCAGATTTGTCCATTTTTTCTTACCTTTACTTTTCATTCTTTATCATTTTTTGTGAGTGTTTAACACAAAGTTAGTTAGTCCTCATAATTTCTCTGAGCTGAGTATTATACCCATAAAAAAATTGAGACTTAGAAAAAGTATGTAATTTGCCCAAGGCCACAAAGCTAGTAAGTGGTATAGGATTTGAAAGCAGGCTTATTTTAAATCCAAAGCTTGATGTCTTAAACATGACATGATAGTGCATCTCCAGTTATATATACTCTCAGGTTTACTGTATTGTTGTTATTTTGTTTTACTTGCCTTCATAATCTCATAGAAACAAAGACAAATATCAAAGGGACCTCGTAGTTCATCAAATGCTGTTTTTGACCAAATGCATAAATCTGTCCACAGGTTTGCTAAGGCCTGGTTGTAGCATTGTATATCTTCTATCTACATCAGAATCAACTAGGTTGTTTGTTAGAATTGCATATTTCCAGGCCCCCCGCTTCCCCCGCCAATTCATGAACAAGCCAGTTGAGTACCAGGCCTAGGAAACAAAATTTTAAGCAAGTAGATTGAGAACTACTACTTTGGTGGTAGACATCTATCTCACAAGGTCAGTATTTTGTTGGATGCTTTTTCACCCGTTTGCTGGTAGCTTTTATCCTTGGATCTGTCTCTACTCTTTGTAGCAACACTCAATAAGCCTATTCCCCTTTGATGCTTGGTAAGCATGGCTCTGGCATGCAGAAAGACAGGACATTTATTCTGCAGTTTGATCCAGGAAGTTCTGCTGAGTTAATTATTGAGTTAAGAATCTCTTGCTCAGCACCTTCTGAATAGATGGGTGACAGCACCACCTCTGCTATGCATGACCTCTGCTATGAAAGAGGCAAAACTCTGGTAGGAATTTTAAACTTTAACCAAAAATACTAAAATCTTCTCAACAGATCATGAGATCATGTTTGAATATATCTGATGTGAAAATTTCTTGATTTCTTCGATAACAAAAGTCTAGTCTTAGTGATAACAGTTCTACCTGATTTCGTGTAAGAAATTTTCTGAACAATGTGATAGCTACAGCTAATATCAGGTGCAGCATCCAGGGTCTTTGCACAAGTGATATCCCCTATACTTTGTTTTCTCACTTGAGTTGTCAAGCTAGGAGGGAATATTATTAAAGGGTCAGACTCATGTGTTCGGACCCTGTTAGCTTTTGATTTATGACCAAAGCCATTTCACTTACATCCTTACTTGTTTGACTCTCAGGAGTTGACTGTCCTTTGGTTTTAACTTGATAAGAACTGTATGGATGTCATTCTTGCCTTTAACACTGTGAAAAATGCAAGGAGCCTGATAAGTTGTGATTGTCAGATAAAGGACAATAATAATGTGGGGATAGCATGGACTTGGTAAAGCTCATCTTGTACAATTGTTAAGTCCTGTCACTTTTTTCTAATGTTGGATTTTTTTTTTTTTTTTCCTCCTGGGAACTGGCTTCTTATTACCAAGTTCTAAAGCTTTTTCTTAGTCATTCCCCTAGGATGCATTTCTTCGCAGTTTTTTTTTTTTTTATTGTCATTAGCCAAGTTTAGGATCTTATCAGCTACAGAATAATCAATACTGGGAAAGGTTAAAAAGGTCAGATGTGAATTTATTACATGAGTATTCACTTGATTTATGCAGATGAATTGTCAACAGGTGACCAATTTACATTATTTGATATTCGTTTATAGGCACTTATGATGATGTCAAACTCTAGCCTGTGAGCAATTTTTAAAGACCTGCTTTGTGCTTAGTACAAAGCAGCTCCCATTAAATAATTTGAAGTAACGATGATGAAGGTTTGGTTTTCTTTTAGGAATGAGGTCTTTACTGATGACTGAAGTAGGAAAAGTTAGAGCAAACCTAGAATTAGAAAGAGGTATTTGCATTTTTTCCTTCATAATTAAAAAAGCAGGGGATAAAAAAGCATTTTGTAACTTTGAATTGATTCAAAACAGTGTTTTCCGAAGTGTAAGCCATTCTTGTGATATGTGAGTTCCTTACCTTAAAAGTGGGTTCATTTAAATCTGATGTATTTCCCCAGGTTCTCCATTCATGCTTAAGAGGTGGGTGATTTATGAGGTACTGTACTCAGCAGAGGAGAAATTAATTTGGCACAAAATATGTAGAACCAAATCTTAGCCTTTTTTTTTCTTGGTGTAAGAATTCATTCTACCCTCACCACCTCATCCTTGAAGGCGTTTTCCTTTAGTTCATAATCTTCACTAACCAATTTGTCTCCTGTAGGAACTTATAAGCATCAGCAAAGCTTATAACCAAAGTTGTCAAGAAAAATGGACAAGTGAAGATCTCTGTCTCAGTAGAGCTTTACAAGTGGCAGCACGTGGAGCACCAAGGAACCAGGAAAGGGATCCTAAATGCACTGCCTTGCCTTACTTTACAGCATCAAAAGGCAGTTTTCTCTCCTTTACTCAGTGTTTTTCTCAGGTTTTTTTTTTTTTTTTTTTTGCGGTAAGCGGGCCTCTCACTGTTGTGGCCTCTCCGGTTGTGGAGCACAGGCTCCCGACGCGCAGGCTCAGCGGCCATGGCTCACAGGCCCAGCCGCTCCGCGACATGTGGGATCCTCCTGGACGGGGACACGAACCCGTGTCCCCTGCATCGGCAGGCGGACTCTCAACCACTGCGCCACCAGGGAAGCCCAAAGAAAGTGACATTATTTTTATTAATTTATTTTTTTCTCAGTTTTAATATTTTTACTGCCTGACATTTTCCAAAGATATTTACAAACATAGTGCAAGCCTTTATTCTAGCATGCCACACCCCTGTCCTCCAATGTAATAACTTTTCTGATCATCTCTGATTTTTTTTCCTTTTCATAGAAAATCTCTTGTTTTCCTTTCCCTGATATATAATTTCAGTTAGATTTAAGAAATGTTTATTTAACAGCTGCTCTGTGAGAGGCTTTTGATCTCTTTTCCTCTGTAGTTAGTGGGTTTTTTTGTTGTTGTTTTTGTTTTTTGGGGCATTTGTACCACTTTTAAGTGTTTTGGGGTAAGTCACTTAATCCACTGTAATGAGAAAACTGTATAATTTTGTAGGCCCCTTCCCTTATCAAGTAACAAAACAGATGGAATCCACACTTGATTTTTCACTTTTATCTTGACTAATTGTTAACCTTGAGTATGTAGATTTATGGGCTTTTTGTGAAAATATGTTCCATGATCCCACAACACTTGAAACAGGAAAATGAAAATGATTAGGAATTCTGACTGCTCATACTATTGTTTATTTGGCTGTAGTCGTGTAAAACTTGTGTTTTTTACCATCCTCACTCGTAACTGTGTTCATGACCTCTTGGGGGGACTCATGGGGAAGGGGATGGCTATCACAGCTCAAACTTCCTTATCTGTCTGCTACCCTGCCCCCACTCTCACCGTTTTCTTTATGAAACAGGTTTTGCTTATATTAAAAAACTCATCAGGGGGCTTCCCTGGTAGCGCAGTGGTTGAGAGTCCGCCTGCCTATGCAGGGGACACGGGTTCGTGCCCCGGTCCGGGAAGATCCCACATGCGGTGGAGCGGCTGGGCCTGTGAGCCATGGCCGCTGAGCCTGCGCGTCTGGAGCCTGTGCTCCGCAACGGGAGAGGCCACAACAGTGAGAGGCCCGCATACCGCAAACGAAACAAAACAAAACAAAAAAACCTCATCAGAAGAGATGACAATGTCAGTGATCATTTGAAAGCTTGTAGGCAGTCTGTTTACACCTTTATTAAGTTTTTAAAATAATAGACTTTATTTTTTAGAGCAGTTTTAGGTTTATAGAAAATTGAGCAGGAAGAACAGAATTACCATATACCTGCCCCCAGTGCCCCGACTGCACAGAGTTTCTCCTGTTACTAACAACTTGAATTTTCGTGGAACGTTTGTTATAATTGGTGAGAAAATACTGATACATTACTATCAACTAAAATCCATAGTTTCCATTAGGGTTCACTTGTTGTGTTATACTTTGCTCTATGAACTTTAACAGATGCATAATGTCATGTATCCATCATTATCATACCTCACTGCCCTAAAAATACCCAGTGTTCCATCTCCCTCTTGCCCTTCCAGCCCACTCCTCAACCTCTGGAACCCCTGGCAACCACTGATCTGTTTGCTGTCTGTATAGTTTAGCCTTTTGCAGAATGTCGTATGGCTGGGATCATATAGTATATAGCCTTTTCAGACTGGCTTCTTTCACTTAGTAATATGCATTTAGGTCTCCTCCGTGGCTTTTCAGGGCTTGATAGTTCATTTATTTTTAGCACTAAATAATAATCCATTGTATAGATGTACCTCAGTTTATCCATTCATCTGTCAGAGAACGTCTGGTCGCTTCCAGGTTTTGGCAATTATGAATAAAACTGGTGTAAATAAATATTTGTGTGTGGGTTTTTTTTATGGGCATATGTTTTCAGCTCCTTTAGGTAAATGCAAGGAGTGTATACTCTTTTCTGACACTTCAGAAAATTAGAATGCCTATGAATATTTTAGAGCTTTAAAATAATCCATATAAAAGAAAACATGCTATTAAAATGATTATGTGTTTGATTCTGAAAATACATTGTGAAAAGAAAGTAATTAATTTTTGAAAATTACTGATGAGAGTGTATGTTTATATTATGTATGTAAAGTTATTAAAGAAGTAAAAAGTCAGAATAACTCTTTTGAAAACAGTGTTCCAGGGTTCATAGGTATAGTTTTGGTAGTCTTTGTATGTATTGAATGTATTAATTTCATTTATTATGAGTCTAAGCACTTTGTCATTCCTCAAAGACTAAAACCTGTCAAGTCCAGAAAAAAACAAACAAACTTACTTTTCTCTCCCCCTTACTTTTTTTTTCCCTTAAATAACTTTTTTTGGATATTCCTTCATGAACAAATACTGAGTACTCTATATGCTGGGGATACAGCAGTTAACAGATGAAATTTTAATGGAAGAAACAAGTAAAATTCATAGTGCAGCAGATATTTGCAAGTGGTCATGGGAAGATTAAAGCAGGTATGAGGGATGAGGAGTCGCTGGTGGTCCTGGGGTTGCTGCACTGCCCCCAGAGCCTGGTAGGGATAGAGATGACCTGGAAGTCTGGGGCTTCTCCGGGAGCTGATGAGAAGGGGGAATAAAGGACATAATAAGATTAGTTTTGATGATCTCAAGGGTGATAAACATGGTAGGATTGTGAGTGTTGCTTTGGGAGGGGGTGGGTTCTCAGTGTTCATTCCTGTCAATGGCTATGTAGACCCTGGGGAGGACTGGTCCTGTCTGTAACTGCTGGGCTCTCCCGTTGATTTGTGCTAATGGAGGCCAAGGAGTCAAGGGAGGTGATGTCTTATCCAAAGTACGAAAGCCCCAAGGATCTTTTTTGACAAACATAAGTGAGAAGACGGGAGCTGGGGCAGGTGTGTGTGAGGCTTGATCAGTGCCTTGATCGGTTCACCAAAGTCCCATTTCCATAGCTCTTCACTACCTTCCTCGGTGTCTGCTTTCTTCTGAGGCAACGGATATCACCTTACAGGTGGGCTTTTTCCTGCCCACCATCAGAAAGAGAACCAGAGATGGGTGTCCTTGTCTTTTCTAAGCCTCCATTATTTTATTGAAGTAATCTTTATAAACAAATTGTAACCCATAGTTTTTTTCATTGTTTTGTTTTGTAGTTGCTTGCAGTTTTTAAACACGAGGCCAGGACAGGACCCTCAGGCTAGCGGTCTTGCAATTCTGGCTGCCCCTTGCTGGTAAAAGTGGGGTGCTGAAGCTGGGGAAAAGACAGGCTGACGGCTCTCTCACCCAGAGTGGTGGCCATTTGTTAATGTACTCTGAGCTGCACACCTTGGAGACTGTCAGTTATGGTTGAGTAGTCGAAATCTAAGACATGCCACTCTGCAGTGCAAATTTGATGGTGACAGGCTCATCTTTAAAATTAATGATTTTAGTTTGTTTTGAGTGTATGTATGTATGTTTGTTTGTTTTGCTTTAAAGAAGAGTTTCCCAGGCTGAGCTTTTTTATTCTGAAACACATACCCACCTCTTTACACCTTTTTCTGAACTTTAAATTACAAGTATATGCCATATATATTTGCTTCCTGTGTCTTTAAAGAAGTGGCCTTACTTCATGGACATGACTTGTGAATTCAGTCTCTGTACATACAGTCTCTGTGGTGAGACTATCTTTACGTAATGAACAGTCCATTGCAGGTGACTGGCAGTTATGGTGTATCTTTCTTACCTACTGTGCCATAATCTTCTTTTGAAGGGTGCCTTATGCATATAGTACCAAGTTGTCTGTGTACCATGTCACCCCATTATCCTGACCACTGACTATAGGAAAACAGGCAAAGGCGCATAATCATGGAAGGGGCTGGACATAAGAACTCTGTTCCACGGGGTGCTCTCTACAGGAAAGTGAGCACAACCCCTGTAAGATCGTTTCCCCTAAGGAGAGGGATGCAGTTAATAGAATGATGTAGAAGTGTGCAGATTTTCTGAGAGAAGGTAGGCAGCAGAATCCCGGAGGCTATAGCAGCCATAAAGAAGACATTGCCATGAGATAATGGGACGAGGCATACTGAGTAATTAGTAGATTAGTGAAAGAGAGAAGCAGACCCAGAGGAGGAGTCCAAATTGACTTGCCATGTGACTCCCCAAGTCACTGTGTATTCCGAGGGCAGGTCGATTCTGCTCTCATCGCATCTTGTATCCTTTCAACAATCCACATCCTCCCCCACAAGCCACCCCCCAAATTCCCTGTCTTCTGAGTTTCTGGAGCTGCCTGAAATCCCTGATGTCTTAAAATTGCTTACTTAAGAATAAATCAGTTTTTGAAAAGTGATAATATGATTCTCAAATAAAGACCTTGTGTAATGACATAGATGGTCTAAAACAAGGCACAGAATACCAGATACAGAAGTGGAATATCTGAAAAAGAAGTGATATTAGGTTTTTGTGATTATTTCTTACCATGTACAGATTTTATTTATCTGTAAGTAAAACTTACATAGTTTCTTGAGAGCTGTGATATAACCAGGTAATAGTTTAAATGAGGAAGAAAAGATGGCTATATACTAAATTGGTTTAAGAGATCTCATTAACATACTGCCTTTTTTGTCAGGTTGCTAAGGCTCGCTGATTGTGAATTTAGAGAAACTACCATCTTGATGGCAGTGTTACCAACTGTACTTCATCTTCATTTAAATTTCTGTTTGTGTGTTAATGTTTGGTTATTTGTTTCCCAGTGGTAACTATTTCAAATACACATGTCAACCTTACAGGGAAATGATGTATGAACAAGGAGACAACCAAGCATTTATAAGTTTTTCAGTAGATATTTTCTGTGTAATTTCCATGTGATTTTGGGCTATTATGTTCACTGACATCTCCCGTGTGCCTAGAACAGTGCCTGATATATTGTTGGTAGTACTTGATAAATAGTTGCTAAATGAAGATATCCAACAGAGATAGGAATTTCTATAATGTAAAATATAGACTCATGTTAGAATCTGAGGGGAAATTAAAGATCTTAAAGCATGACTCCATGACTCCCTTCATAGATTAGGAAATTGAAGCCTAGAGAGGTGAAGTGAATTGCCTAAGATCACAACTAGTGGCAGAATGAAGGCTACTTTCTATGTTTCCAGACAACTTGATCAGTTTCACGTGGCCAACAGGAGGGTGGAGCTGGGGTTTAAACTCAGGTGTCAATGACTGTGAAGTCCAGTATCTACATAAGAGGTTACTGTTCACATTTCTGATATTTTTCTAAAGGCTTAATATGTCACCTTCTCTGTAGCTCTTTCTGTGCCCTCAAGTAGAATTAATTGCTTCCTTGACAGATAGCACTAAACACCATCTCTTTTCTAGTATGTATGACATTATACTGAGTCGGTTTTCATGGCTATGTGTGCCTTAAAGCCAGCAACCGATTCTTATTCCTCTTTGTTACCCTAGAATTTAGTGTAATGACTTACATGAAAGATGGAGTTCCCTGTGTGTTGAATTGTGTTGAGAGTTAGTAACAAATAGTATCCGCAAGGTTAGGTTTAGAGAGATAAAACTTTGATGAGAGGAATAGAATCTCATAGCCTTTCAAATACAGTGAATGCTTGATAAATGATAATATTAAATAATCATGGTTCTGTAGACATAATGATAGTCTCCTTGGTTTGAATGGCTTTTTGAGGAAGACTTTGTAATTTTTAAAGAATTCATAATAGTACTTTGCTATGGATGTCTTGGTTTCAATACTAACACTTGTGACCTGATGGTGTGTCCTCCCATTGTTTCAGATTCTCATCAATCTGTGATTAATGCAGTTTAAACCATTTCAGCTGACAGTGACACTAGTAATTTTAGACCTCTTTGAAAAATTGAATCTCTAGTATTGTTATGGATATCTTCCTTAGTAAGTGCACCAATCAATTTTATACACATTTAACAGAACATGTCTACCAAATCATCAACGAATTTTGAAAGGAATTATTTATTCTTTTGAACTTGAAACTTTTAGGTAAGGTTGGTGTCGATACAACATTTGAAAACATGAAGGAAAGCACATTTCCGGAGAATATTTTGATATTAGAAAATGTAAAAATCTGTAAAAGTTGCATTGTTTTGCCTGTGGATATTAAAAATATAATAGTATTTACTGTGTAATAATATTTCAAACCTATTTATTTTTTATAGCGATATCTTCTGAGACATGCCATGTTATTCCCTTAGGGAAATAGTCTGAAAGTATTTGATTCCTAGTCTTTATGTTAGAAACCACTATAAATCTTAGTTATATAAAAAAAATATTTAAAAAAGAATGGGTAATACTAAAGTCAACAATTAACCATGTGCTGAATTCTTTAAAGAAGGTCTATATTTTTGGTGTTGTCATTAAGAATCTGATCTTCTTCACAAAACATATTTTATGAATGTAAGAAAACTTGCAGTTCAAACCACCTGCATTCACAGATGAGAAAAAAAAATTAAGAATGAGTGCATTCACCCTTGAAATGTTATAGCCTGCTAAAATGAAAGCCTGGACTAGCTTCTAAATCTTCATATTCTTTGGCCAGCATATCTTCCAACATACCAAACTAATGGAAAATAGTAAAAGTCATCCAAAGAAATACTCAATAAGATTATATAATTTCATCCCTTTATGGCTTTATATTCTATATGTTTGTTTCTTTGTCATCCTTGCCAGCAGAAGACACAGACTATGATTTAAAGTTAAAAAAGGAATTTACTGGAAATTCTTAGAATGAGGGAAGTTCTCTCAGAATTGAAGGGAGACTGCATAATTAGGCTTGGAACGGGGAGGAATCAGGCAGATCCAAAGGTCTTGGTAGCAGGAACACTCAACAAAAATACCTAGGCTCTGTTGCTGACATGAATCAACTCTAATCACATCTTTGGTATGTGCATAGACTCTGTTTAGTAAACCAAGTCCCAAGAGATTGTGTTTTATTGACTAACCCTGGGTTTTGTGCTAACCAACCTGTACCAGGAATTGTGCAGAAATCTTCCCGAAGCAGCCTCCGAGGGACACCTTTGGTTTCCATAGTTGGAGAGCATGTACTTAGATTTATGTTTCCATCAGGACGATATAGTGGAGGAGAAAATTCCCCAAAAGGGAGTTGAAGTGATGTCAGGAAAGGGGCTGGATGCTGGGTTGCCACAAAATGACATATGTTCACTTCATCCATCTGTCAGTGTCATCCATCTGTCATCTGCCAGTATGCTGGAAAGCTTGTTCTGTGTCCGATAAGATCTGCCTTTTCTGAATAGCATACTAAGTATTTTAAAAATGTGGTTATCTAGTGTATACAAATTGAGACTATTTTAAAACTTTTTCTCTATTGCTTTGTCTCTGGTAGCATTTTAATTGCTCAACAATACATTTTTTCCCCCCATGAGTGGTCAGAGGAAAGAAGAAATGGGAATTCAAATCTAAGATAGTATTGGTTGTTGAATTTTATATAGAGCATTTGCTGCCCACAGTGAATAGAAATAATAGTTATAATTTATTTTTTACCTACTGGTTTATAAAGTACTGGATTTAAAGTACTTGATGGTCATTTTACCTATATATTCGGCACAAGAAGAATTTGAGATCAGAAACTTAGGTTCAGGAAGGTAATAAAAACACAGTGGAGCATGGTGTTTAAGTATGAGGTCTAGAATGAGATTCCCTGGGTTCAAATTCTGACTCTGAAACTTACTAGCTGTGTGACGTTGCACAAGTTACCTAACCTTTCTGTTGCTGGTTTTTATCTGTGTGAAGAGGGGTGGAAATAATACGACCTACGTCATAAGAGTGACTGTGATAGTTAAAAGATACGATCTATAATAAGCACTTACGGGCATAGTAGCATTAATAGTCTGGCACTTAGTAAGCAATAAATGTTAGCTATAATGATTTGCAATTAAACCTTGTTAACTGTACTATTTGTTACAGTACACACACACACACACACACACACACACACACACTCACACAGTTTTTGTTGAAGGGAAAAAGACCATCCAAATTGAGGAAGAAGGAAGAAACTAAAGAACTGGGCTTAAAAACAGTACTGTGCTCTTAGTGGACTTAAAACAAATTGATCATTATTACCCCCAAAATACTTATTAGTCTGTGCTGTGCTGCATTGTGAGGGCTTTTCATATTCTTTAAATTTTTAAAAAATCGAGGTGTAACTGACATATAACAGTATTAGTCTTAGGTGTACAACATAATAATTCAGTATTTGTATACAGTACAGAATGATCACCACAATAAATCTAGTTAATATCCATCACCATGCAGAGTTACAATTTTTCCCCTTGTGATTAGAACTTTAATCCATTTTGAGTTAATTTTTGTGAATGGTTTAAGATATAATCGAGTTTTGTTCTTTTGCATATGGCTGTTCAGTTTCCTCAACACCATTTATTGAAGAGATTCTTTCCCCATTGTATATTCTTGCCTCCTTTGTCATAAATTAGTTAGCTATATATGCATGGGTTTATTTCTGGGCTCTCTGTTCCATTGATCTGTGTGTCTGTTTTATGCTTATGCCGTACTGTTTTGATTACTATAGCTTTGTAATGTAGTTTGAAATCAGGGAGTGTGATGCCTCCAGCTTTTTCTTTCCCAATGTTGCTTTGATTATTTGGGGTCTTTTGTGATTTTATACAAAATATAGGATTGTTTGTTCTATTTATGTGAAACATGCCATTGGAACTTTGACAGGGATTGCATTGAATCTGTTGATTATTTTGCATAGTATGGTCATTTAAAAAATGTTAATTCTTACAATCCGTGAACACAAAATATCTTTTCATTTATTTGTGTCTTCAGTTTTTGTGTCTTATAGTTTTCACTGTACAGGTCTTTAACTTCCTTGGTTAAATTTATTCCTAGGTATTTTATTCTTTTTGATGTAGTTCTAAATGTGACTGTTTTCTGAATTTCTCTTTCTGATAGCTTATTATTAGTGTATAGAAACACAGCAGATCTTTGTATATTGATTTTGTACCCTGAAATTTTAATTTGTTAATTCTCACAGTTTTTTTGTGGTGTCTTTAGGATTTTGTATATTTGAAATAGTGTCATCTGCAAGTAGTGTTAGTTTTACCTCTTTCTTTCCGGTTTGGTTGCCTGTTTCTTTTTCTTGCCTAATTGCTCTGGCTAGGACTTCCAATACTATGTGGAATAAAAGTGATGAGAGTGGACATCATTTTCTTCTTCCTGATTTTAGGGGAAAAGCTTTCGGTTTTTCACTGTTGAGTTTATTGTTAGCTATGGGCTTGTCATATATGGCCTTTATTAAGTTGATGTACGTTCCCTTTTTGCCCACTTTGTTGAGAGTTTTTGTCATAAATGTATGTTGAATTTTGTGAAATGCTTTTTCTGCATCTCCTGAGAAGACCATATGATTTTTATTCCTCATTTTGTTATTGTGGTTTATCACATTGATGGATTTGCTTATGTTGAACCATCCTCGTATCCCTGGAATAAATCTCACTTGATCATAATGTACAACTCTTTCAATGTTGTTGAATTCAGTTTGCTAATATTTTGTTGATGATTTTTGTATCTATGTTAATCTGTGATATTGGCCTTTAGTTTTCTTTTCTACTGGTGTCCTTGTCTAGTTTTTGTAATGCTGGCCTCCTAAAATGAGTTTGGAAATGTTCCCTCCTCTTAAATTTTTTGGACCAATTTGAGAAGGATAGTTATTAACTCTTCTTTGAATGTTTGGTGGAAATCATCAATGAAGCTGTCTGGTCCTGTTTTTTTTTTTCTTGCAGTGGGAAGGGGAGAGGCTTTTGATTACTTTTTTTACCTCCATGCTAGTAATTGGTCTATTCAGATTTGCTATTTCTTCATGATTCAGTCTGGGAAGATGGTATGTTCCTAGGAATTTATCCACTTTTTCTAGGTTGTTCAACTTTTTGGGCATATAATTTATAGTAGTTTCTTAAGGTCCTTTGTATTTTGGGGGTATCAGTTGTAACTTCTCTTTCATTTCTGATTCTATTTATTTGAGCCCCCTCTCTTTTTTTCTTGGTGAGTCTAGTTAAAGGTTTGTCAATTTTGTTTATCTTTTCAAAGAACCAACTCAGTTTCATTGGTCTTTTCTCTTGTCTTTGTAGTCTCCATTTCAGTTACTTCCTTCTACTAACTTTGGGCTTTGTTTGTACTTCATATTCTTAGAGTAGTTTTGAATGAATTATTAAAATAATTTACAGAGCATTATTTTATCTTTATTCTCCTTCATAATATGCTACTTTACACATGTGAGCTTAAGTAACATATATGTAGTTATAAAGCATAGTGAAAAGAGGAACAGTCATGCATCTGTCATAGAAAATATTACACCTCACATCCATCTGCCTGATTCCCCTGTCTGATTCCTCTGCCTCTCTCACATTAGCTGGAGTTTGTGTTTATCATACTTTCTGCTTTTTTTAAAACAATTTTTATTTGGAAATAATTTTAAATTACACAAAAGTTGCAAGGGTAGTACAGAGAATACCTGTATGTATGTATTTAATTACACTTATGTATACACTGCACACATACATATGTAGAGTGATCATTTACATTCATCCTTTTCTCAGAGTCTTTTGAGAGTAAGTTGATGATATCATTGCCTTCCTTTACTGTTAAATATTTCAATGTGATTTCCTAAGAATAAGATATGTTTTTATGACCATAGTAACTTAATATTGATTAATTTTATCTAACTTATGATCCATATTAGAATTTGTCAGTGAACCTGATAATGTACTTTATACATCTTTGTTTTTCTCTCTTGTACAGGATCCAGTAGAGGGCTGCATACTGCATTTGTTTGTCATGTTTCTTTATAATCTGAAACAATTCTTAAGCTTTTTTTTGTCTTTTTATAACATTGACATGTTTGAAGAATACAGGGTTCTCCCTCTATTTTTTTTTAAATAGAATGATCCTCATTTAAGTCTGATGTTTCGTCACAATTTAGTTTCAGATTTCACATTCCCAGACAGAATACTATAAAAGTGATGTTTTCTTTCCAGATATTATATCTGGAAGCACTCAGTGTGCACCTGGTCAAAGTGTTGTCCAATTTCTCCCTTTTATAGTTACAAATGTTCCCCTTGTTGCTGGTGAGCAGGCAGTGAGGAGACATTCTGAGACCATGTATGTGTGTATATATATATATATATATATATACACACACACACACACACATTCTGTTCCTAGTAAAAATTTCTCCTCTTGATTTAGCATCTGTTGATAATTCTTGCCTGAACCCAGTGTTATTGTTGTGGTTGGAAAATGATGCCAGCAGCATGTCCACTTTTACCCGTCAGCTCTCAGCATTCTATTCTATCAACTTTCTTTCTTCCCCATTTCTATCTTTATTTATTATTTTCCTATTTTCCCCCCCAGCAATTTATAATTTTGAGTCCTTGTGACATGTCTTCTCATTCTTTGAGCATTTCCTTACTTTCTGGTGTAACAAGATGCTCCAGGCTCATCATGTACCTTCTCTGCTCAGCTCTGGAATCAGCCCTTTCTCCAAGGAGCTACGGTTCTTTAGTGAGGAATGGCATTAAAAAAGCAACATCTGGGTGCTAGGTTTACTGTCTTTGTAAGTTGATTAAACTGTGGTTTTAAACCAGTTGGCAATTCTTCTTTTCAGCCTTAAGCCAACTGGTTATTTATTGAGTTTCTCTGACTTAAGATACATCCTTCAAAACCTATGACATTTTAATTCTCCTTGCCTTTTTGATAGTCCTTTATGTATTTGTGATAGTATTCCTCATGAGTGTCAGGATTAGCCACCATGTTGTAGGACATCCAATAGCTGCCCTAGCGTGGCGTGAAATGAACAGCTGTGTGGGGTTAGTAATGATACCTGTCTCAGGCAGGTGAAATAAGCATTAATGATGTGGGATTGTTGAAAAGGATGAAAGTGTTTTCAACAAATGAAATGTTCACTATAGCAGATTGTGTTTCGGAAGCTGAATAGTTTCACATAATCACTTATTTTTCTATATCCTTCTTGAAGTACAGGAAACTAAGGAAATAAAGAATTGTGCAAAGGCCACTCCAGGATATTAATACTATACTGAATTAAATTTTTAAAGTTCAGCAGTACAAAGGTTAGGACCTTCTCATTTAAAGTTTATCTTGGAACTTCCCTGGTGGTCCAGTGGTAAAGAATCCGCCTTACAATGCAGGGGACGCAGGTTCGATCCCTGCCAGGGAACTAAGATCCCACATGCTGTGGGGCAGCTAAGCCTGCACGTCACAACTACTGAGCTCGTGTGCCTCAACTAGAGTCCGCGTGCCACAACTAGAAAGAAGCCTGCGTACCACAACAAAAGATCCTGCGCCACAATGAAGATTCCCCCATGCCACAACTAAGACCCGACACAGCCAATAAAACAAATAAATAATAAACTTTTTTTTAAAGTTTTATTTATTTATTTCTTAAGGAATTTCCCGTTGATTTAACATTGTAACCCATAAAATTTATGAAATTGAATATGATTTAAATAAAAATACTCTTATATAATGTTTATAGTTTATATAAAACATTTCATCCTAATTTGCAGCCCTGATTTGATACTTCCTACCTAATATGATCTTGCAGTTGCTATTTAATCAATATAAAGAAACTGTCGGGAATTCCCTGGCGGTCTAGTGGTTAGGACTCAGCATTTTCACTGCCAGGGCCGGATTCTATCCCTTGTTGGGGAGCTAGGATCCTGCAAGCCATGCAGCATGGCCACAAAAAAAAAAAAAAGAAACTGAGACAGATTATGTAATTTTGCCAAAGTCACACAGCCATGTTCTGTATATGTAGTCAGACCCTGCCGAGTTGAAAAAAAGGAATTGAGGTAGCTTATTTTAAAAAATAGTTTTTATATCTTGGTTTTACTGTATCATATGACATAAAAACACTAAAGCGTAAGAGCAGGGAAGAAGCAAATATACCAATTGCAAGAGCTATTACAGTGCTATGATTAAGAATTAAATTTCAATTTATTCATTTTGACTCAGTCTTCGTCACCTGTTTCATGCTGTTAATTTTGTTAGTCCCTGGAGGAGGTTATTGTCTATTTAGGGAGACAGATTATTTGAATATAAAATAAGTGATGTGGGAGTACAAAGCAAATAAACTTTACCCATTGTGTGTGTGTGTGTGTGTGTGTGTGTGTGTGTGTGTGTTTCAGCACACAGGAAAGCTTCTTGGAGGAGAAGATGGCTGAGTGGGGCCTTGAAGGACAGGTAGGAATTAGCCAGAGAATAAATAGGGCAAGGGTATTCTTGCAAGGGTATTCTTGCAAGGGATAGCATGATCGACAGTTACCACATGGTGTGTGCAGGGAGCTAAAATAATTACAGTAGGCAATGGAAGGTGGTTGCATGATGAGGCTGGAGAGGTAGATAGGAGCCAGATAATCAGGTCCGCATGTACTTGTAATATTTCATTTTGGGTTGGAGGCACTTGAAGGGTTTTTAAGCAGAGGAGTGCCATGGTCAGATTTGTTAAATAGATTCTACTCTTGCAGCTGTGGAGGGGATAGGTTGAAGGGAGGAAGGACACTTCTGAAGTCCAGGAAAATGAGGAAGAAATGTGTTTCCAGTATATTTAGTTTGAGGTTTATGGTCTTATAAACTGGTTAGTTTACATGAGAAACACAAGGGTTATCGAGTTCTTAAGATCAGAAAGGGAGAATCATTATCTCTTCAAAAGAAAAATAGTTTTCTACATATTAAACTTTCAAAAAGTATTTCTCCCCTTCTTACATCAGTGTTTATATGCTTATCTGCATGTAAATCATGTGGGGATTTTGTTAAATCAGATTCTGATTTAGTAGTTGTCAGATGGGGCCCCCAAATTTGCATTTCTAACAAGATCACAGATGATACTTGTGCTGTGTTCTGAGGACCATACTTTGAGTAGCAGGGATTTAGATCATATTTAGTGTTCAGATGATTGTGCCACCAGCAGTAGTTTTATAATAAATACAGAGGTGATCTTCATATGATTACTTTCTATGAATGGGCTTTGAATTCTGTGTGTGAGAGAGAGGTGGGGAGGAAGGGGAGAGAGGTGAGGGAGAAGCTGGGAAAGGGGGATTAGTTTAAGATACTAAGATGAGTGAAAGGATAGTGTGCCCCTTGGACCTGAGGTCTTCAAATTGGTACATGATTACTTTGCAAGGGACACACAGTTGATTTTGAAGAAATCCCTTTCTAAGTCCTAAATTTCCATAGTCTTGCCTAAAACTGGTTCACCTGAGAAGGCATCTCTCTAGCAGGTTCTCCTTTAACTGCCTTCTCACAGTTGCTCTTTCATGTTGTAAGAAGAAATGCAGACAGGCCTCTCATCCATTCCTTTTCTTACTATGGTGCATTTTTCCAGGGTGGAAAATGCCCCTCGCATCAAGTAGAGGATCAGTTAGAAATATTGGTATTGGTATTGAGAAAGTGAATGACTTAAAAACACTAGGCAACAAATTCTTTTGCAACTCATGTGGTTTCCAATTTCTTTCTCAACTTGTAGGAAGATGTAATTGAGTTATAAGCTGATTATTAAAAATATATGTATGATTCATTATGTGATTTTGAGGAATTAACATTGCTATAACAAAATGCTGTCCCTTTTCATCTATTATTTAAATAAACAGGATGTTTTCAGTCCTTTCATAAAAAGAGAAAAGAATAGAACAAAAATTGATGTGTAACCTTGTCTCATACTAGTAATAAGTAATGTTCATTCAGAGGCCTATGAACAATTAAAAAAAAAACTAGCCCCATCCTTCTCATCAAGAAATGCATTTCCAATATATATTTCTAGTTTGAACTTTACAGTTTTAGGAAATAAAATTAAAAGTTTAGATGTAAGATTTTAAGGAATATTTTTATTGTAGAAAAGTATGATAGAGTGATCAATAAAAACTTTCAGAAATAAAAAAATGTATTACATAAGGGTAAAATTCAGTGGGGACGTAAGTATAAATGAGTTCAAGCAAAAATGTGAACCCTGTAAAATTTCTTACTATTAAATATTGTATTTTAATAATGGGTGATGGTGTGTATCAAACGTCTGTGACATTTAGATTCCTTTGGTACCCTTAAAAGAGTGTTGTGATGGTTGTGTTTAAAAATGAGAATATTTGCAACATACTGGAAGTTACATTCTTTGCAGCTGTTCAAACTTGTGAAAAATTTTGAATGTCAACTGAGAAAGCGTACTGCAAAATTTTAGAGAATTCTTTTGGGAACATGGGGGGAAAAATGGCGTCTACCGCTTTAGGGCTTTTTCTCAGACCCTAACTTTCCTTAATAAGGCTTTTCATAAAATTTAGATGATAAAAGAATTGATCATACTCATTGAGAGCATATTAAATTGTTAGTAATAGAGAGCAGATTTCTAGGCTTTGGATGCCTGATGAACAAGTTATGATAAAGTTTATCTTCTGCTGTCAAAGATGAGTGTCCTAGACAACTCTCTCAGATGAACACTTCTTCACTGAAAGGTAGGAGTATCCCTAGGCAACATCAAATTTTCCTGAGAAAGAAATCTTTGGATCAAGGCAGACATTTGAACAACTAAGCATTTTGTTGAGACTCCATAAAACAAGACAGGTATTTTAGGAAAAATTTTGTGATGGCTTCAGCTATACTTCATGATGCTGCAACTGCTACTACAGAATATATAACTCTTAACAGTGAGTTAGCTGTGAAATACACTCTCAGATAATTGAATTAATGTATATAATTATATAGAAATCACTATATAATCCTTATTCAGTGTTCAAGAATGCTTGCAAAATGCAATAATTTTAGTTTTGATACGCTTACTGTTGAGTTTGTCATATTGGTATAAGTGAGAATGATAGGGACCAGATGTCCACATAGCTAATAAGTTGTGAAACTGGTATTTAAACCCGTGTATACAATACCATGTTTTTTCTACTACAGCAATTAGAAAGGCTTCCTGGTATTTTATACATACAGCAAGCTGGTTAAATTTAACACAGTTTGTTTACTAGAAGAAATTCTGGCAGTGTTACAGGATTTTGCTAATTAGTTTATAGTTTTAAAAAAAATCTTAAAAATTGAGGGCCCCAAAGAGCTTTTGTTTACGTGGATTAGATTTTTCAGTATTTAGCATATTAGAATTTAAAATTGGGAAAATTAAAAACTCATAAAAATAGTAAACCTATTATATATTAATATAAATAACTCTTTCCTACAACAAAAACACTTAGTGAGAAGAGTGGGACGTTTTTACATTTTTGTAAATCTCTTTAATGTGTAGCTTAATAGACACAGCTGGGTTCCCGTATCTGCTCTTGCATTCAATCTGACATATGTTGTTTTGTTTGAAGTACATGAAGAAAATCTACCCTTACACAGATACGTACTTGGAAAACGGAGACCTTGTGAAACCCCTGAAAGGTTCTTGGGGATCACCAGAGTTCTTTGGACCACACTATGAGAAGTGCTGCTTTAAAATATTGTCATAAACATTATATTATACCTTCATAATTTGCACATGATAAAATAGTACAGTTTTTGCATATGCGTTATTTTGATGTCTGCATTCGATTTTAGCTTCATGTATTATGGAAGACTTTTAACTTGTAGATGTGTAATTAAGTTTATGACAAAATTGTAATCCTAACCTGAAAACATTTAACTAAAATTATGGGGTATATTAGAATATAAGTTTCTATAAGATGGGAATTTTGAACAAGTGTTTATCTCAATCAGAAAAATCAATAGAAAATAAATTAAATATATTATTATTAACTAACACAGTTGTAATAATGCCAAAGAATTCTAAACTTCAGGAAAGTGTTTATCCCATAAATCCTTTAATCTAGATCTCTATCCATCTGTCCATCTTTTTCAGTTCTTTCCAGCTTTCCCTCCCTCTTCTCTCTTTCATTTCCATCTTCCTCTGCAAAATTCATTCAATAAATATTTGTTGGAATCTTTAGAGGTTAGGGTAAGCACTAGCTTGTATAACAAAGAGAGGAAAATGGGTAACGGTTCAGAAGTTTATTTGTTGCTTCATTTAATGAGCGTGTTTCTGTTTGGGGAGGGGCTGCTCATTGAGAGAGGTGGCCAGTCAGCTGGGGAGCTGCAGTTTGCACAGTTGAGGAACTGTCTAACGACTGCTGGCTCTAGGACCACATCATCTCTGCCATGATTCACACTGGTTAAGTGGACGGCTGGCCCTGGCTCTCGACACTCCTGAAAGTGGGAATTGGACTAAGATCTATGCTGCAGAAAAATCAAACTTCTCTGACTGATTCTGCGAGTAAAAACAGCAGAAGCCACAGCAGCCAGCCTGGCCTCTGCCTCACTGTGTTTTAACTCTGACTTAAAGTCCTGTCGGTGCATCTGCTGGGCAAGAGCTGGATTATGTGCCAAAGTCTAGCTGTCAGGGAGTTCTGGAAGTGAACTCTAGCCTTCTAGCTTAGCTTTCTAGTTTGGCATGCATTAAAGAATGCAACTGGAATGGAGTTGAGGGAACCAATCTGTATACATAGGAAAAAAAACCCTAAAATGAAATGTTTTAAAATGTTGACAGTGAATATTTCTGGCTTATTAAATCAGAGCACCTACTCCTTCCTTTACTGTCTTGATTTCTGTCCCCATCCATGTCAATCTTCTTCACTTTAAAAGAACTTTCACATTTCTCCCCTGGTTTTACTTACTGTAAGACCATAAGACTAACAGAATTGGTCATTTCCAGCAGCTGCAGGAAGACTACTTCTAGTCTGAGAACTTTTCATAGTTCTCATGGGGATGGGGGTCACACAGTGAACTGGCTAAAGGAGCCTTTCAGTGCAACTACTATACATGTTGAAATGAGTCTAGATCGTTCTCATTTTGCTGCCAGCTGTGGATGCTTTGGCTTTCTAACGCCTAACTGAGCTTGGGCATTATGGTATATCGTGTCATGGAGGAAATCAAGATGATTTTATGCTTTGTGGTTTTTTCTTGAGCAGGTCACAATTTCTTTTATCTCTTATGTTCTGCTGCCTGTTGAAGACTCTGTATGGCATATAATGGGAAAAGATACTTTCATTAATGCTTGGGAGTTGCCCTAAGTAACTGGTGGAGTAAATAATTTGTCCTCAACTCTGGGTGGCATCCTGGTCTTTGAGTGACAAGGGAATAGAGGGTAATAAGATAATGTCCTTATTGTGTAGGTGAGGAAAGGTGAAACAGTTGTTCAGGAAGGAAGCCAAATCCAGACATGCTGGGTGTTCAAATCAAATGGTTCTAGAGAGTGAGGCACCCAGGGGGTGTAGCAGAAACAGGCCAAATGGTTTTGTACTCTGAATAAAAAAGTAAGTGGTTGACAGGCCAGTAGAGAAAGGTTATCCAGAGCTGAGGTAGGGTGTCCAAAGGGTCTGGATTGCCTTACGGTAAAAAGCTTAGGGATTTTATGGACCGCAGAGATCAGTGAGTGTGGGGAGGGGTGGGCGTGTGTAGGAGTGGTACAGCAGTAATTCTAACACTGGCTGGTGCCTTTGCTTATCTTCAGTTTCCTAGTTCATGAGAAGATGAGTATGTCCCAGATGGTTAAAGGTACAGATAGAAATGGACAACAGCATTTATGTATATCTTTTCTATACATTCTTCATGATGACTCATGCTGTAGGAGGGTAAGAGACTTTTTTTTTTTAACACATGGCTTACCTCATGACAGTCAGTTTGATGGATTTAATTACATTAATTTGTTTAATAAAAATATTTCGACATAATAGCTAGAGCTGGTGAATGTTACCAGTATTATAAATTAAAAAACCAAGTGCAACATTCAGACAAAACAAGTTAATTTAGTTGACACGATTCGGAGTAGTAAAAGCACGGACCAGCATCTGAAGGGATTTTAGGATTTTAGGATGCATTTAGGATTTTTAATGTGGCAATTAAACATGGTTAGGGGGCTGTGTAAATTAGCATGTTTTTAACTGCAGTTATGGTCATCTTAATCTGATATGGCTGACTTAATTTCATAGTCATTTGAGGATAGTTAATTCTGCTTTATAGTTGCTTACCAGGATAATGTCTCATGCTGTGTGGTGAGGCTTTGTAAATGAATCTAAAGAAAATTAAAAAATTCTTTTTTTAAGTACCATCTAACATTGCTGCCTCTAAGGGATTGTTGCTGCATGGTATTTAAAAAAAGATTTTGAATGTGTTTTATATCTTGTCAGTTTTTGAACAGAAAAACACAGAGGTGTGTGTTTAGCAAAAAACTTAAATACCACTTTGGGGCCAGTCTGTGTCCACATCTTTCTCAAGTGTTGGTGATTAATCCCATGGCATAGATGAGTTTGCAGTTTATGAAGTACTGTACCATTTAATAATAATCTTATGGTTTGTACATACATGCTTTAAAAAAGATTTGACATTTTAACAGATATTTTATCTTTTAAAGTCAAGATTCTTTTAATCCCAGCTAATACAGAATGTTAATTAATTTACTCATAAATAGCGTCATTACCAAAAGCTTGGCCTCTCTGTATACCGGTGCTGAATCAAATCCCAGAGACAGAGTTCTGGGTGAAGTAGAAAAAGATAGCTTTATTGCTTTGCTAGGCAAGGGAGACACACTGGGCTTCTGCCTTGAAAAACTACGTATCTCCACCCCAGAGGATTTGGTGAGGGGTTTATAGCAGTGGTTCAAAGTGGGAGTCCTGACAAGATTAGGGTGTGAGCAGGGCTTGCGCTCCTTTAATCTCACCTCAGGTGGTCATCTCTGTTTTTTTTTAATTTAATTTTATTTTTTTAATTTGCGGTACCCGGGCCTCTCACTGTTGTGGCCTCTCTGGTTGCGGAGCACAGGCTCCGGACGCACAGGCTCAGCGGCCATGGCTCACGGGCCCAGCCGCTCCTTGGCATGTGGGATCTTCCCGGACTGGGACACGAACCCGTGTCCCCTGCATCGGCAGGCGGACTGTCAACCACTGTGCTACCAGGGAAGTCCCTGTTTTTTTTTTTTTTAATTTATTTATTTTTGGCTGCATTGGGTCTTCCTTGCTGTGCACAGGCTTTCTCTAGTTATGGCGAGCGGGGGCTACTCTTCCTTGCGGTGCACGGGCTTCTCATTGTCGTGGCTTCTCTTGTTGTGGAGCATAGGCTCTGGGCGTGAGGTCTTCAGTAGTTGTGGCTTGTGGGCTCTAGAGCCGCAGGCTCAGTAGTTGTGGTGCACGGGCTTAGTTCCTCTGCAGCATGTGGGATCCTCCCGGGCCAGGGCTCGAACCCGCGTCCCCTGCATTGGCAGGTGGACTCTTAACCACTGCACCACCAGGGAAGCCCTCAGGTGATCATCTCTTAATCTTGATGAGTTTCTCTGGTGCCTTTAATCTTGCCTCAGGTGATTTTTTGGCTGCTCCTCCCATGATTAGCAACTGTTCAAATCTGCCCTTTAGAACTTGGGGAAAGTCATGGAGGCTGGAGTCTTGCCTATAAGAAATGGTGGACAAAAGGAGGACTCAGTGCCCAGGCCCCATTCAGTTTCACTGCCTCGGAGCCCCATAGGGCCCCACTCAGTTTCAGTATTACTTATATGAGAGAAGTCTGCAAATTTTCAATTCTGTGTTAGAATGCAAACATTCTGGATCTGATATCAAATAAGGCATTATTTAAAGATGTTGAATGAATCAATTAGTGTAAAAAGGAATCTGGGTCTATTTATTCTATAACGGATTATATTTTATTTAAAATATGGCTCTGTGTGTGTATGTAGTGTGTGTGTCTGATTTTCTGAATTCTGTGTTAAATCCCATGTGACTTAATTATTGTCCTTTGGAGTTTGTTTTTCAGATAATCATTGTTAAAAATACTCACGGAAACAAGTATTTTAAGAGTTGTAAAATTTTCGAACAGAATTAAATATTTTCAGATGATTAAAGACCTATTGATAGAAAAATAACTTGAAAAGTACTATTAATAAAGCTTAAACACAAATCTTTGAAATATAAAGCAAAATTAAAATAGGGGCTTCCCTGGTGGCGCAGTGGTTGAGAATCTGCCTGCCGATGCAGGGGACACGGGTTCGTGCCCTGGTCTGGGAAGATCCCACATGCCGCGGAGCGGCTGGGCCTGTGAGCCATGGCCGCTGAGCCTGTGTGTCTGGAGACTGTGCTCCACAACGGGAGAGGCCACAGCAGTGAGAGGCCTGCGTACCGCAAAAAAAAAAAAAAAAAAAAAAATTACAATAGATTACACTGTATGTATGTTCTCCTTAATTAAAAAAATTTGTTTTGGGTATGTTTCAATCCTTCTTCAGAAGGAGGGTGATTTGTTGTATTACAAGATGTAGACTATACTTGTTCTATAGGTGAAAGTTTAAAAGGTTACTGTCAACATTTTTGTACGTCTTATGAGTGAGTAGAGGTTTTAATTTTTTTTTTCCTATTTTAAAAACTATTTTTCTGTTTTGAGTAGGTTTTCAAAAATGGTTTTTAAAATGCTGAAGGAAATTTGTGTAGGAAACTGAAGAAAAGCAAGAAAGTTTGGAAAAATATTGAACTAATAATTAAGAGGATGTTCATGGGTTGTGTAAATTAAGTAATATTATGCAGCACTGCAGTTTACATTGAAAAGTTTTGAAGACTCAGAGCACTTTGCATTTGCACAGTGCCTCTGGTTAAAGACTCAAAGTGTATGAATTACTTATTTTTATAATTTATGAAAAGAAAACAGTTTGCCAAACTTAATTTATGCATTAGTATTATCACCTACCTTATGTCCTCCCGGGCCAGGGCACGAACCCGTGTCCCCTGCATCTCAACCACTGCACCACCAGGGAAGCCCTGTTTATTCATTTTTGATATCAGAGATAGACTAGTTTTATATCTCTATTACTCATAAATCTAAAGCTCTACGCTCTATCCTTAACTTTATATTCTCCGTAAATAGTACCGCTTCTCACCACTCCAGTTACATGTCTACCTGTACCATCTTACCACCTAGGATCCTACCAGAAGACTCTCTGTAGGAAATAATATTTGATATTCCAAATGTTTTCAGAAAAAGAAAGAGGGGAAGGGGGAGAAGGTGGAGGAGGAGAAGGAATATTATCAAAATTTGTGGATAAAACCAATTTTTTTCCATAATTAATGTAATACATATAACTGAATATATTTGTGTTTATGGAACCTATCATTATACAAATGATCATAAGATTGTCTTTTGATATATTGATTTGTGCAATTTCTTTTTAGTAAATTATTTTTGGTTTACATATGTATATCAATATACATGTTTGTTTTTAATATCCACAGCCCTTTTCCCATTAAATCAGGTTGAAGCTTATTACCATTACTACAGTTTTATGTTGGAGAGGAGAGTTAAACTTTTAAAGAAAAGTTAAATTCTTATTTTCTGTGTTCTAGGTAGACTGCTAAAATTTACAGTTGATGCAGTAGTCTTGAAATCCAAGCTGTTTGAGTTGCAGGAGCTGGACTGTATTTGATAGAAAAGGTCGTGTTTTTAAAGCAAAGCTCTGAAGATACCAGTGCATAAATTTATTTATTTAAAAAAATTTAAACAATAGATTGGAATGAAATTAGCTAAAAAATGAGATGATCTCATTATTATGTTAAATAAACATTGTCTTGGCTAGAAAGAGATTTGTGTTAGAAGTGAGATTCAGTAGACACAGTGGCCCTGTACCTTACTTTCCTTTCCTCTTCAGGATGAGGTGTGGGAGGGATGTGATAGAAACTCCTTTAGGTGAAGATTTGAGTAGGGGATATTTGAGCTTCGCTCTCTAGGTGAAAGCCAGGGAGATGGCAAGACTTACATAAAAGCGTATATGGTTCTGTATGACCATGGGTGTGGTAGCAGTAACGTTGGAATGGGTGAATCCCTGCCCCTTCTGGAACTTTATGAAGCAACAATCTCATGGATGTGTCCCACATTAAAGTGACATGGGGTCAGTAGGGTAGAGATGCCTATGAGAGGAGCCTGGAGGCAAAGAAGATGTAATATTAATCCCCGGTTACCTGTGGATCAAGGGAGGCAGCTAGAACTTCTTAAATTCCAGGACAGGGAAGTTCGCTCAGAGAACCAGTGCTCTCTGTTATGATGAGGGGGATACAGCCAAGAATGGCAGTGTAGGGCACATGCTTGGAGGCCAGCGGGACTACAGATACATCTGAAAACCAGACTGCACAAACGTTGAGCAGGGCATTGCAGATCTGATGCCTCCCACTGATGACACAGGGTGAATTTGCCCCTCAGCCTGTAACCCTCACCTCAAGGACAAGAAAGATGAGGAGGCCTGAAATCCTGAATTGACCTTATACAGAAATTACTGAGGAAACCCAGAAGTGATTAAGTTTATCTAGAAAAGACTAGATTATGGCTTCTGACTTTAGGTGGAACAGGGTCTTGAGCAATAAGTATTAAGTTCCATTGCAGAAAACAAAAATTCTATATTTGCATGAACTTGTATTTTATATAGTAATGCATATGCAGTATCAGTAATATACTTCAGAAAGTGGTGTTCTCAAAATGTGAGAGATGTGGTTGAGGGTATGCCGATGGATCCCTGAAACACTCGGTGGGGGGGCGTTTATGAGGTCAAAATAATTTGCATAATAATACTAAGAATTTATTTGCCTTTTTTTACTCATTCTCTCATGAATGTACAGTGCAATTTTGCTGAGACTAAAAGACATGTGACATCACAACAGATTAATTCAAAAGCAGATATGAGAATCCAGTTGTCTCTATTAAGATTCGCAAAAATGTAAAACAATGCCACTCTTTAAACTCTTTTGGGGAAAATATAGTTAGTTTTAAACAAAAAAGTGTTATTTGTGTTGACATGTAATGGGTTTGCTATTGTTAATTCGTTTAAAAATAACAAAAGTTTTAGATTGTCAAATTTAGTTTCTAATATGTTATAACTCATGGATACAGTCCATATAAAAGAAAGGCTTTGGGGGATCTTTAGTAACTTTTTAAAATGTTAAGGGGTTCTAAATCCAAAATGTTTGACAATCATTGGCTTAGACTACAGCCAGCACCTGGATTGGAGGCTGGAATCTGGCCCCTGTATAACATTGGGTATGTTTCTCAAATTTTTTTTTTTTAATAAATTTATTTTTATTTTATTTTTGGCTGTGTTGGGTCTTAGTTGCTGGGCGCAGGCTTTCTCTAGTTGCGGCGAGAGGGGTCTACTCTGTTGCTGTGTGCAGGCTTCTTATTGCGGTGGCTTCTCTTGTTGCGGAGCACGGGCTCTAGGTGCACAGGCTTCAGTAGTTGCGGCACACGGACTGAGTTGCTCTGCGGCATGTGGGATCTTCCTGGACCAGGGATCCAACCCGTGTCCCCTGCACTGGCAGGCAGATTCCTAACCACTGCGCCACCAGGGAAGTCCCTTCTGTTTCTCAAATTTTGAGTCTTACTTTCCTCATTTATAAAATTGGGATAATAACGTTTAACTCGTGAGAACTTGTGAAGATTAGAGATATGAACATTGTCCACTCTAATATCCTGCCCATATTAAGTGCTCAACACTTTTTGGATAGGTGGATGATTAGATGGATAGTTATATTCCAGATGTCTTTGGGGACTTCTGTGTGGAGATAGCCTATAATTTTCTTTTCTACTTACTGTCTTTTTCTTACTCTTGAATGGGTTTCAAAGGTTGAGAAGATTATTAATTTTCTTTCCTAAGAGAAATAACCAAATTTATAGATACGGATGAGTCTATCTTACCCTAGCATTTTTGAACCAGTCATTCATCAAGTGTTACGTTTCCCTATGCCATATATTGTTAATTCTTTATTCTACATTTTCTCCTCTAACTGCATGTCCAGATTTTTGTCACCTCTATAGTATGCATATACTTTTTGTCTATTTTTTAAACACTTCTTCCATATCCTGCCAAGCATTACAATTCATGTAGGCTTTGTCATGCCTAAGGTGTTTATGCTCATGATTGCAAACATCTAGCTGATTGATTGCACTTACACGTTTTACTCATAAGTCTTGGTGATATGGATACATTTGTTGTCTTAATGACAGATAAAAAAATGCTACTTAAAAAATATGACACAGAAAAAGGAACTATTCCCAGTCAAATGCCATGTTTAAGTGAATGTCATTTCACTGAAAAGCTGAAGCCTAATCAGATTGAGTTTTATATTAATAAATCAAATGAAATATATTGAGGTACTCTGTAGCAGCCGTCTTGAAATACACAGGTCAGAACCTCCCTGAAGGGATGTTCATTGGATACGTGGTACAACATGGATGAAATTGAGATGGGACAGTGTGTCTGCATTTACTCATCTCAAAAGGATGGCTTAAAGTTTAACATCATAATGAAATAATTGATAAAATGATAAAGAATAGTGAGAGGATGCCTCTGTTTTTGCAGTCTCATGTTACTCCAGCTACTCTTTTAGCAATTTTTATCTCTGACACCTGTTTGAAACTTACATATGTCAAAAGGAATATATATATATTTTTGGTTGGTCAGGAATGGAAGCAAAACTTGATGACAAAGTGATATTGGTGATGAATTGCTCCCATTGTTAGTTATCTTCCTGAATTGGTAGTTATCTACAGTGCAATGGAAGAAAAATAGATGTCACCCTCATTCATTTTGATTTAATGGGTTGGTATAGAATACAAGATACAATTTTTTTCCCCCCAGCGCATATGCAATAGTGAATTGAGTAAAAAGTGTATTAAGTAAGCTTTTTAGTCTTATATCAAAATCAATACCAGACTGTTGTTGAAAATTTTAAGATTATGATTTCCTCATCAATTTGTGTTGTACTTTAATCTCTTAGAATGTAATAGTTGGCCACCTAACCTAATAATATTTAACGTCATGATTGAACATATACAACCAATTTTTCACCTGTTTCATCATCCTGGACAATGACAGTGTTCATCGTTCTGTTCTAAGTAAACAGAAGCTCTGTGAGGTAGTGTAGTGTAGTGTGGACTGAAATTAAATTAAATTGGAAGTAGATCAAAGGTGTAAAAGGTGAAAATCTTCATAGTGACTGTGAATAAACTGTTAGATGTTTTGGATTATTTTTGAAAAAGTGTTAAATTCTGTTTCTATTTACTATAAAATATTCTGCAGAGAGGAAGTGAAAGAGTGAATGTTCCATGGTAAAGTGAAGCTGAAATCTCCTCTCCTAATCAATTAGCCACTTCATATAAAATATTTTTCTGTTGTATGATTACTTATGGAGAATAATCTTGTAAGATTCAGATAATTAATAATCTAGACCCTCCTAGTTGTGGGAGGAATATTGTCTCATTGTAATGTATTGAACATCTACTATGTACTTCTAGACTCTGGGAATCTAAGATGACCCTGCCCTCAAGGAGTTCATTGCCTAATAATACAGTGTATTAATAAGTACAAAATAATAAGTCCAGCAATATATCTATATATGCAAATTTAATGATATGGAATATATTTTATTACTTTAACAATTGGTATCAGGAGTTCCCCTTAAGAAGGAAATATCTTTGAATAAATAACATAATCAATTCACATGCAGTAGATGATATTTGAGGGGGGTTGGGTGCAGAAACTTCATTTTGATTTGGACTGGGGGTGGGGCGGGGGAGGGTTCTGTGTGACCTAAGGAGAGAAGAGGGAGAGGCCCAGGAATGGATTTGGGAGGGTGGAGAGTCTGACCCTACCTGGAAAACACCCGTGGATTTCCCTGGCCTGCCTCTCCTTCTGTTTCCCTTAGCAGTGCTTCTCTCTCCTTAAGTCAGGGACCGCCCTCTACTCCCCTCCCTGGCACTAGATGACCACCCTTCTTCTAGAGACATTGTTAGTTAAAGCCTATCACAGAGGTTTATCTGTTAATGTTTTAACACCTGCGTAGGTAAGGCTCACATGGCTCTATGAAAGCCAAGGCAAATTTATTTGCTTTACTAAAGTTTAGGGGGGAACGCTGATATTTAACGTTGGTAAAGGCACCTTGTTGTAAATTAACTGGCTGCATTTGTTGACTTCTTGATCAAAAGTCTTTCAACTATTTTGTTCTCTCATGTACTTTCCATCCCACTTGCCTGTATAATTCCTGGAGAGTAGGAATAACATTTCCTGCAGTTTTGTTACCATCCCAGTACCTAACATAGCAGCTGCCCAACATAGGTGCTCATTCATATATGTCACATAATTTATTATTCTTAATATCAGCAATTAATCTTTTTTGGTTGTGTTTTTCCTTAAATTTTAGAGAAAAATAGAATTGAGATAGTAATTCTATGTCTGATTCTGGAAATTAGGGTTCTAGGAGGCTCTTCTACTTTGATAATGTGGTTGTAGCTCAAAAATCATTCTTTCCCTTATGGCATACTACTAAGGATGCAAGAAAACTGTATCTGGGGGGAAACGCCTCTGATGTGTTCAGCATGCAAGACCAAGCTAATAAAGTATTAACTGGTACACACCAAAATCTGTCTACTTGGGAAGAAAATAAATAGTCGAAAGGATTTTTGATGAAGAAAAGATTTCTTTGCTAGTTTAAATTCATTCTAGGTAGGTCCTTAGGAATTTATGATGTGTATACATAAGAAGGAAAGAAAAAAGTATTCCTTGCTTTCAGGTATCAGAACCTTTAGATGGCAAGTCAACTAGTTAGTAAATGGCAGAGGTTTAGTTTCTACAAGGAGAACATCTAGGGCCAGTGAGACATAGTTTAATGCTATCTTAATAGTTTCCAAAGACTATCCCACAATTCTAGTTCTGTTAATGATACTAATAATACCATTTGGGCATATTGAAAACAAATCTATGGGCCCAATGACCGTATTTGTAGGGCAGATTCATGTGAACTATTTGCTATTAGAAAAATACAAATTTTCTCTAGTTTACTGATTAAAAAACTGCATTGTTTGGTTTCTAACATTCTAACATGGAGAAGTATGTGGAATTACAGTATAATTAGATGGATCGATAACTGGCTTGCTTCTTTTAAGAAAAAAAGAGCACCTACTGTGTTTTAGAGAATGACTGGGAATTTTAGCATTGAACAAAACATGATCTAGTGGCAAAATAAACATATAACTTTTATCATAATAAGTGCTTTAATAAAAATTTAGAACCAAATATTGTATGACAGATAAAAGTTCCATTTATGGGAGGAAAGTAGGGGGAAATTTCACAGGCAACAAATGAATTGGGCTCTGAAAGTTAAGTTGAAGTTCATCGTAGGAACGCCTTTCCCTTGTCATTCTCACTCCATTCCCTTCAAATAATATCCTAAAGCTTTGCCGCCATTCTCAAGTTCAATTCCCTACTCCCCCCACCTCCCTCTACTCCCATGGAATTGACCTCAGGTTATTACAAGATGTGAAATTGGAGAGAAACTTCCTCAATTTCTTGCTATAGGACATATCTACCTCTGCATCTATAAATTTTTAAAAATTGAAGTATAGTTGATTTACAATATTAGTTTCAGGTGTACAACATAGTGATTGAATATTTTTATAGTTTATACTCCATTTATAATTTGTTATAAAATATTGGCTATATTCCTTGTGCTATACACTATATCCTTGTAGCTTTTTTATTTTAGGGGTAGGGGATTAAGAGGTACAAACTATAATACTATCTCGCCACTCCCACCTTTCCTCTCCCCACTGTAACCACTAATTTGTTCTCTATATTTGTGAGTCTGATTCTGTTTTGTTATTCATTCACTTGTTTTATTTTTTAGATTCCACATACAAGTGATAACAGGAGTATTTGTCTTATTTCACTAAGCATAATATCCTTCAGGTCCATCCATGGTGTTGGAAATGGCAGAATTTCATTTCTTTTAATGACTAAGTGATATTCTGTGGTGTGTGTATGTATATATATGTATATATATCACATCTTCTTTACCCTTTTATTCATTCATGTGTTGATGGACACTTAAGTTGCTTCCATATCTTAGCTAATGTAAATAATGCTGCTGTGAACATTGTAGCGCATGTACCTTTTCGAATTAGTGTTTTCGTTTTCTTTGGATATGTACCCAGAAATGGAATTGCTGGGTAATATGGTATTTTTTTTAAGTAATTTTTTTGGAGTATAGTTGCTTTATAATGGTGTGTTAGTTTCTACTGTACAGCAAAGTGAATCAGATATACGAATAGATATACTCCCTCTTTTTTGGATTTCCTTCCCATTTAGGTCACCACATGGTATTCCTATTTTTAGTTTTTTGAAGAACCTCCATACTGCTTTCCATTGTGGCTGAACCAGTTTACATTCCCACAGATAGTGTATGAGGAATCCCTTTTCTCCACACCCTCACCAACATTTGTTATTTGTGTTCTTTTAATGATAGCCATTCTGAGAGATGTGAGGTGATATCTTATTATGATTTTGATTTGCATTTCCCTGATGATTAGTGATGTTGAGCATTTATTCATGTGCCTGTTAGCCATCTGCATTTCCTCTTTGGAAGAATGTCTGTTCAGTTCTTCTGGCCTTTTTAAAATCAGACTGTTTGTTTTTTTATATTGAGTTGAGTTGTATATGCTGTTTATATATTTTGAATATTAACCTGTTACCGGTTATATCATTTGCAAATATTTTGTCCCATCCTGTAGGTTGTCTTTGCATTTTGTTGGTGGTGCGTTTCCCTTGATGTGTAAAAAAAGCTTTTACATTTAATTAGGTCCCATTTAAAGATTTTTGTTTTTGTATCCTTTGCCTGAGGAGACAGTTTCCAAAAAAATACTGCTATGGTTTATGTCAAAGAGTGTTCTGCCTATTGTTCCTTCTAGGAGTTTTGTAGTTTCCAGTCTTAACCTGAATCTCTACTTTGCCTGTTTCCTGCTTTTCTAGGAGAAAGAGGAACTCTTGTTTCTGTTTGAGGCTTGTCCTTGTGCTCTGGACCCATTTCTCTCCAACTGCTCGGAAACTGGTTTCACCAGGTTAACCCCTTAATCCTTTGTACCTTTAGTCCCTCCCTGTCTCCAGGCTCTTCTCTTTCAAACTCTTAATTCTTGTGTCATCCATCAAAATAAGTTACTTTCCTCCCCTGGCTTTTACATCCTTTCTACTTGCCCTCATAGCCAAATTTCTTTAAAAGGCTAGACTACATCCAGGCATTTAATTTCTTACTCTTCAACACATTGTTACCTGGATAACGCTCAGACATCTCGGGCTCATCATCTTTGAAAGTAAACTCCTGACCTTCCTTCTCATGCCTGACTTTCTGCCCGTGTTCCATCTCTGAGTTCATCCAGTTACCTAAGCAAAGACATGGAGCCATCGTAGACTGCCTTCTCTGCCTCTCTCCTCTCCCTCCTTGTCATTGCTAACATTTAGTGAGCATTTATTATGTGACAGGGACTTTTATAAACCTTCTACATCTATTATCACAGTTAATGTTACGATCATCTCCATGAGGTAGGTACTCTGGTACCTCTTTTACAGTTGCAGACACTGAAGTACAGCGTCAATCACACAAATTAAATTGTGGAGCTGTAATTCATATCCCAGTCAGACCAGAGCCCACATTCTAAACCTGTAGTATACTACAGCTTATAATCTGAACCATCATTGAGTACTGTCAATTCTGCTTTTTAAAAATCTCTTGAAACCATGTACTTTGTTCCATCTCCCTGTGACTTATCTAGTTCAGACTCTTGTGCAGGGTTCACTTGGAATATTGGGAGAGTTATCTTACTGCTCTCAGCCTCCAGTGTAGCTTTCTTTCCATCCATCCATACATATCACCTCTTAGAGTTAATTTTTAAAGTCACTTCAGTAAATTATAATTCTATCACTTAAAATACTCAATGGCCTCATAACCCTAAGGTAAGTTCAGACATCTTCCTGTAGCATTTGGATAACTCCATCTTCAACCTTGCGTGGTTTATACTTTTTCTTCAATTACTTGGAGAAAAATGGTTGTTATATTGAACACATAGATGGTTCAAGTCAGTTTGTGTATTAAATAACATACTTAGGAGTTAATAGATGTTCAGAAGCTTCTCTTACCCCCATCCCCCCTCCACTCTGCTCAGGTCTCATCTGAAGTAAGTAGTCCAGGACAGGGGTTAGGATTTGCAGTCAGACATGTGTTCAATTCCCATACTTGTCTCTAACTATATAGGCTCTAGCAGGAATTTCTATTTCTGTAATCCTCCATATCTTCATTTTACGATGATGATTATAATTCCATCCTTATTAGGATTTGGTGGAACAAGACATGTTGGTTCTTTTTTTTTTAAATTAATTTATTTAATTTATTTATTTTTGGCTGTGTTGGGTCTTCACTGCTGCACGTGGGCTTTCTCTAGTTGCAGCGAGCGGGGGCTACCCTTTGTTGTGGTGCGTGGGCTTCTCATTGTGGTGGCTTCTCTTGTTGTGGAGCATGGGCTCTAGGTGCGCGGGCTTCAGTAGTTGTGGCATGCAGCCTCAGTAGTTGTGGCTCACGGGCTCTAGAGTGCAGGTTCAGTAGTTGTGGTGCACAGGCTTAGTTGCTCCGCGGCATGTGGGGCCTTCCCAGACCAGGGCTCGAACTCGTGTCCCCTGCAGTGGCAGGCAGATTCTTAACCACTGTGCCACGAGGGAAGCCCCTTATGTTGGTTCTTAATGTTAGGTTAGTGCATTTGGCTTTGATTGTTGAAATATAGCGATAGCAACATATTTAGAAGAAAGTGACTCAACACCGTGCCCTACAATCAAGGTTACAATTGAATAAGCTCCAGCAGTTTAATCTGAAGACAAGGAAAATGAGGCATGAGGGTATGTAATAGCTTCTTCCAAATTTTTGTAGGAATGTTTAAGGTGAATTTGATTTATTCTCTTGGTTCTAGGGAGTATAACCTACTGAATGGGAATAAACTAAATAGTTGAGAGATAGATTTTCACTTAATATAAAGAATTCTATAAGAGAGCTGCCTTAAAACAATCTGCCCAGTATAGCAGGTGTTCTGGTGGAGGCCAGGGTTGTCAAATGGGACATTAGCCCTTTGACTAGCGATTCAGACCCATTAACCATTAGTCAGAACGACCACCAGCTAATCCGCCTGGTGCCCCTCATCTCTGCTGTTCTGTGAGTCAACTCAGTTTTTGCACAACATACTATTGTTCAGCATATCCCACCTGGGCCATTTACAGATCATAGTTTTGTGGTAACCAATCCCTGTAATAAGTTGCAGTCCTCAAATAATCAAGCAACATGCATTATTTCTCATTCTGTAGTTTCTTGCTGGCTTTTATATTTACCCAAAGTGTTAAATCTGGCCTTTAGGAATCAACATGCTGTAAGCCCCAGGAGACGGTCTAATGTTGTCTGCAACATGGGGCTTATTGCAAACAGCTGCTTATTGCAGAGTGGTGGGGAGCAAATTGTACCTCTGGTGACCAACGTAAAATAAACCTGAGTGCATCCAGCTCTCGTGGAGCACAACTGAAACAATTTGCTGTGAGTAGATCTACTTGGCATTTTTACCCGACCTCAAGTTAGTAATATTACACATTCAGTAATATTAGACTGGCCTAGGAGTTATAAAGGAATTGATTGACTCATAAAATTGGGATTACATTCTAGGTGATCCTATATGAAATTTCCAATTTTCACGCTTAATATTTCTGTGCAGGGAAAATTCTAGGAAAAAACCATACGTGAGGGCTTCCCTGGTGGCGCAGTGGTTGAGAGTCCGCCTGCCGATGCAGGGGACACGGGTTAGTGTCCCGGTCTGGGAAGATCCCACATGCCGTGGAGTGGCTGGGCCCGTGAGCCATGGCTGCTGAGCCTGCGCGTCCGGAGCCTGTGCTCCGCAACAGGAGAGGCCACAACAGTGAGAGGCCCGCGTACCGCAAAAAACAAAACAAAACCGTACGTGAAATGTGAGATAATGAGGGTTTATGTTTGTTACTCTGTCTGTTCCCATCAGTATTATTCCTATTTAAAATCATGTATTTCTGGGACTCGAATGTTGTTTTGCCTCATTTTTTCCTCCAAAACCTTATCATGTGGCGGCTTCCTGATGCCACCACCCTTAGGTGGCACTTCAGTTTCAGAACTTTCTGGATTTATTTCTCTTACCAAAACTGTCAAGTATTTTATTTTCTGTTTCTCATGATCATATTTCATCCTTTCTGAGGTAATAGCTATCTACTTTTATTGACCCAATTATATCAACCCTTGCCTTATCTCAGGTAACTTATGCATTAACAGTAGTCTTGGGCTTCCCTGGTGGTGCAGTGGTTAAGAATCCGCCTGCCAATGCAGGGGACACGGGTTCGAGCCCTGGTCGGGGAAGATCCCATATGCCGCGGAGCAACTAAGCCCGTGAGCCACAACTAGTGAGCCTGCGCTCTAGAGCCCGCGAACCACAACTACTGAAGCCTGTGCGCCTAGAGACCCTGCTCCGCAGTGAGAAGCCACCGCAATGAGAAGCCCGCACACCCTAACGAACAGTAGCCCCCCAACACGTACACTAAAAAATTCAAATTTCTGTAAATATATATGCTTGAAATGCTGGAAAGTATAGAATCTCTGAGTGATAAGACTTGTCTTTTTTTCTTTATCTTTATTTTCATAAAAATTTCTATAATGTGAACATTTATATATAAATGCTTATATTGTTTTAAATCTGTAAAATTGATCAGTAAAGTTATTTTTCATTTACAAAAGTAATAAATTCTTGTCATAAGAAAATTTAAAAAAAAAAAAATTAATAAAGAGTAGCCCCTGCTCACCACAATTAGAGAAAGCCCGCGCACAGCAACGAAGACCCAACTCAGCCAAAAATAAATAATTAATAAATTTTAAAAAAGCACACACATGACCCCCCCTAAAAAAAGAATTAAATAAACAAAAGAAACAGTTGTCTTCATAACAGAAGGCATTTATCCAACTCTACTGATGGATGTCAGACTGTTGAAGGTGAAATTTAGAGAAAACAGAACCCATGCTCACATCAGAATAGACTGTACATGTTCTGCCCATGTACAGCTTCCCTTCTTTTCTTCCTTCCCGAAACATTTTTAGTCTGTTGCTGTGTGCTGAGCCATGGCTCTACACATTGGGAAGTTGCTGAAAAGGGAAGAAGGAAAGTGTGGTAATAGAGAATAACAGGATTGCAGGCTTAGGGAACAATTTGGATACAGTGTTCAGGGAAAATCTCTCTGAAGAGAAATAACATTGAAGCTGAAGGAGGTAAAGGAACCAACCCTACGAAATCCAAAGGGAAGAGTGTGCTAGGCAGAGAGAACAGCATATGCAAAGGCTCTGAGGCAGGAAAAAGCTTGATAAGTTGCAAGATCTGGAAGGAGGCCAGTGTGTTGTGTGTTGGGAACTTTGGGCAAAGTTGGATGAGATGAGTTTGGAGATGTTGTTAGGGGCCACATCATTTAATAGGGTAGTAGAACGTCACTGAGGGAGATTTTTTTTTTTTTTGCAGTACACAGGCATCTCACTGTTGTGGCCTCTCCCGTTGCGGAGCACAGGCTCCGGACGTGCAGGCTCAGCGGCCATGGCTCACGGGCCCAGCCGCTCTGCGGCATGTGGGATCTTCCCGGACCGGGGCACAAACCCATGTCCCCTGCATCGGCAGGTGGACTCTCAACCACTGCGCCACCAGGGAAGCCCGAGGGAGATTTTAAGTAGAGTGACAATTCACCTTATAGTTTGATAAAGGTTCTCTGACTGCTCTGTGATAAATAAGTTGGATGGGGCAAGAATGGGAAAATGTACTTGAAAATATAATAGAGAAGCTGGACTACTGTGGGGATAGAAAAAAATGGAGAGAAGCAGACAAATTGAAATATCTCTTTGGAGGTGGATACACAGACTTGGTTTGGATTGGGTATGATAGTAGAGGGAGAGAGAGGAAACAAGGATGATGACAGGTTTTCTGGTTTGATCAATGAGTGGATGGTTGTACCATATGATGAAATGGTGAAGGTTCCCCTCTTTAAAGTAGTGGAAGATAAAGCTTGAAGAGGTTAAGTAATTTGCACAAGTTCACCTACTCTTCTACTCTGCTTTTTCAAATTAAGCAAATGCCCAGACTAGGAAACTATTTGTGTGGGAAATATTTTATTGTGTGTAGTGTTCTAAGAACCTAGAACTCATATTACCTATATCAAGGACTGGCATTTATATTATTCACTCAATCCAACAGATAATGAATTTTCTAGGTATCATTGGGTACAGAGTAGTGACACAGAAATGATCTCTGTCTTGCTGTTTTGGGGGAAGGTAGGCCATTAAGTGGTATAACCCAGCTTGAGATTGCTGTAGGGGTGAAGCACTGGTATGTGGGGAACCAGGAAGGTCTTCTCCATGAGGATCATTCCTTCTTGCAGGTGAATATTGAAGACTCAGTAGAAGTTAGGGTGAGAGATCAGGAAATAGTGTTCTAGGTGGAAGTGACAGCTCATGTTTAGAACTGGGACTCCAAAAAGTTCAGAGAACCTGAAATTAAAGCCATGTGGTTGAAAAACTAAGTTCACATAGAGTGGGGAGGGGTAAGGCTGCACAAGTAACCAGGACATGCCACCTCAAAAGTCCTTTTAAGGAACTTAGATGTGATTCTGTGGTAGCAGGGAAAGCATTTATGTCTTTTAGAGGGGGCATGAGTTTATAAAATTATCATTTTAGAAAGACTGTTGTAACTGTAATGTGGAGAATGGATTAGAAAAGGCTACAACCACTCAATAAATATTTGTTGGTAATATTCTACAAATGTCTAGTGTGTATAATAGTCAGTTGCAAGGATTTTCAGCTTGGTTGCGTTTAACTGATGAACGATAATTTGAAGCCACTAGGGAGTGGCATAAACAGAGCCTCAGTAAGTTTCATTGCTATTTTATTCTGTTATTTGAATTTTCAGGCAGTTTGATTTTAGTGTATACATTCATAAGTATTTTTTTCAGTTTGCTTGTTTTTTGCATTTTTGTCCTAGAAGGATGTTAAAACAGATTAAAAGAATTATGTTGCTTTTTAGAAATGTATGTATCTTTTTCTACTTAAAAAGCATGTATTTACTGATATAAACATTGTTGGTAACCTAGCTAGAATTACAGTAAAAATTAACGTATTAAAAATACTTGGAGATATAATGCTCACTAAAAAAGGAATATAAAATTTTATTTTTGTTATAATTATACCATATATGTATAATTATTATAACATTTTTAGATCTATAATATAATAGAGTACTTTAAATGTCAGTTTATTATGAATGTAAGATTATGTATGACTGTTATTCTTTTTACTATTGTATATACACAGTAAGCATTTAAAAGTGTGCCATATTTTAATGTACTTTCAAAACTCCTAATTGATAATTCCTGTTCTTAGAATTAAATCCTTCCTAGAAGGGTCTTACAGGTCAAATCAAACCTCCTTCCCAAGTACAAATTATTTCTTGTCTACAATCCAGTATCAAGTTTCTCTTTTAACACTGCCTTTTAAAATATTTTGGTTGGGCTTCCCTGGTGGTGCAGTGGTTGAGAGTCCGCCTGCCGATGCGGGGACACGCGTTCGTGCCCCGGTCCGGGAGGATCCCACATGCCGCAGAGCGGCTGGGCACCGTGAGCCATGGCCGCTGAGCCTGCGCGTCTGGAGCCTGTGCTCCACAACGGGAGAGGCCACAGCAGTGGGAGGCCGCGTACCGCAAAAAAAAAAAAAAAAAAAAAAAAAATATTTTGGTTGTTTAAAGTTCCTTTTTAATTACTGACCTAATCTCTTTCTTTGAAAAATCTGCCTCTTTGGTTCCAGCTCTGTCCTCTGTGGTTTTAAGGAAATGCTTAAATATTTCATGTGTTATAAAGACTTATTCATGAAGATTTATGCTGGAATATTAACCCTGGGAGAGGATTTACTTCACAGCATAATGAAATAGTTATTTAAAGCTAGGTTCCCTTTTGTGTTTGTGTGTTCAGATGGGTTCACACTGGATGGAGTTTCATTTGGTGTGTATATATCTATTAATATAGCTATACTTTCTAATTACCGATTACAGTTTACATCTTCCTCCCTCCCTCCCTTCCATCCTTCCTTCCTTCCTCTGTGTGTTTTCTATTTCTTTCCACTAGAGTAAGAGCAATAAGTGCCTACAACACTGTCCTACATATAGTAAGCTCACATGAATATTTGTTACATGAATAAAAATGATTTAAATTCTTTCAGTAAAATCTCCAGAAGATCTCTGAGATTTATTGGCTATTAGAATTATCACTGGGAAGTTAAGTTATGTTAAAGATCACATAGTTAGTTAGTAGAAAGTCATTACTAGAATATTATTATTCTGATTAATACTGCTAGGATGAATTCACTACTCCAAGATATAATCTTAGAAAAATTCTTTTTTTTTTTTTTGTGGTACGTGGGCCTCTCACTGCTGCGGCCTCTCCCGTTGTGGAGCACAGGCTCCGGACGCACAGGCTCAGCGGCCATGGCTCACGGGCCCAGCCGCTCTGCGGCATGTGAGATCTTCCCGGACTGGGGCACGAACCCGTGTCCCCTGCATCGGCAGGCGGACTCTCAACCACTGCGCCACCAGGGAAGCCCATTAAGTGATGATCTTAAATTGAATTATAACATTCAAGCAGAAATGAGTACACATCCTAAGAGTACAGCTTGGTGAACTTTTCCAAGGTGGTTGCACTTGAAACCACCACTCAGATGAAGGTAAAGAACATTATCTTTCTCATGCTCCCTTCCTGTCATTATCTCACTCAGATAATTATATCTCCATAGACTAGTTTTGCCTGTTTTTAAAGGTGTATGTAAGTTGAATTATATAGTATGTACTCTTTTGTGTCTAACTTCTTTCACTCACCATTATGTAGATGATGCTCATCCACACTGTGTAGTGGAAGTTCAGTTTTATTGCTGTGAAGTGTTCCTTTGTAAGGTTACTCCACAATTTATTTTTCAGTTGTACTGTTAATAGACATTTACGTTGTTACCTTTTGGATACTACAGATAACTGCTTAAATTTTCCTGTATATGTATGAATTTCTCTTGTCTATCGACCTCGGAGTGGAATTGCTGGGGACATAGGGTATATGTATGTCTAGCTCTAGGAGATATAGCTAAAGATTATTCTAAAGTGGTTGTATTATGTATTAGAATATGGTGAATATCAGAGATGTGTTGTGATGAAATAGGAATCATATTGGCAGAAAATATTCAGTTTTAAATTTTAAGAAATCTAAATAGTATATAATTTTTTAAAAAACAACTAGAATAATGTCTTTTATACTTTGTACCAACTTTTTAATTTGATATAGAGAAAACTTGAGTGGATAAGTATATTGTCTTGCAATAGTAATCTTGATGTACAAAGAGATCTGTAATGGAACTTAAAAAAAAAAAATGTTCAGGGAACATATTAAATTACCAAAGAGGTACTTGATGCCCAGTACTAATGGTTTTTCTTGTCCTATGTATACTATAAAAAGTGACTCTTGGACTTGAAATCAGGAAAAGAAAAATTTGAAGATTTCAGTTCATTTGATAAGCAATAAATTTTTCTTTGTTTGTTTCCCTCTACCAGAGTTTCTTGGTTATGTTTAACATGTTACAGACAATAAGCTGTGTCTACAGTACTCTGTATACAGAATGGCAGTATCAGTGATCAACCTATGCTCTTTGGCAATTATAATTGCTTTTTAATCCCAAATTAGCACTTTGGAGGGTATATGCAGGTCTCACCATGCATTTTAAAACATAGGCATCCTTAATGTGATTATTGAATGCTACTTCAGTTACATTAAGTATAGTGTTTGGAAAGTATTTTGATGTATTGCAGAGGCTAATTACTCAGTTTTCACCAAATTCCTTTACTGTGCAAGTGTAGGCCCAGAAGAAAAAGTTGCGTTGAATTTTTTAAATGACATAGAAGAATGAAAATATCAGTAACTTTCATATCTTTGTTTCATGTTCAGTTGTACCGAATGGCTTTTATCTAGCTGAGAGAAGTGGTATAATATTTTTACCCCTCTTTATTTGTGGTTCTTTCAATCAGTATTTCTGCAGCTTTGATTGGATAAACCCTTTACTGAGTCTTAGTTTCATTATCTGTTAAATGAGGGCATGGGACTAAGCTGGCTCCTTCTAGAGCTAATTTCTCTGTGTGTGTGCTGTATATATTAATGCAGGGTATTAGATGTATATTTAACAAAGTGTTGCTTAGGAAGGGCTCTCTGGTTTTCTTTCTTCTTCCTTACAAGTGAAAGGAAATATTTCAGAGAGAGAATAACTATCCTGCCCCTTCCAGATCTTCATAGCTGGTGCTAAATGAACCAGGGAGGAGAGAGATCTGCTGATTCATGGCATTGAACTTGGAGTTATAACCATTATAATTTCTAATGAATGGTGACTCAGGAGACTTCTTTAAAATGATACATTCTGACATCCAGTGACCTTTAAATTAATATTTCTATTATGTAACTCAGTTGCTTCTGTTTCCTGGAGGTAATAACATTAGTTTGTGCTGAGGTAGGTAATGATTTTGTTAGCAATTTCCTTTGTGGTAAGTGTTTTTACTGTAATTCAGTTTGAAGGAAGGATTGTTTGTACAAGTAAAATCTAGAAGAACTCACCTGTAGTGTACTGTGATCAAGAAAAAAGGTGGTCATTAACTTCTGGGACAATATTCTTTTTTTGTGTGTGTGGTTCGCGGGCCTCTCACTGCTGTGGCCTCTCCCGTTGCGGAGCACAGGCTCAGCGGCCATGGCTCACGGACCTCCTCCCGGACCGGGACACGAACCCGTGTTCCCTGCATCGGCAGGCAGACTCTCAACCACTGCGCCACCAGGGAAGCCCTGGGACAACATTCTTGACACTCTGGATGAATAGTCACATTGACTGAATTTATTTTGGTGAAAACTTGTTGCCAACTACAAATTTTTTTTAAATCACAAACACACACAATGCTATGGCAAAGGAATGAGGCTGTGGAATCAGACCTATTGCTAGTTCTTTCATTGATGAGTAAGCAATATTACAAACTTGGGTTTCTTTATCCATAAAACAAGAGTAATAATACCTCACAACAGTGTACAGTAAGTATTAAGTGAAGGGATAACCTCATCAGATCTAATTTCTGTTGGGCCACTTTACCTTATCCACCATAAATGACATAAAAAACATGAAGAAATCTACTTTTGAGAAAGACATCTTGATAAATAGCACAAACAGGAATTTGCTTTATATAAAATTAGTGTAATGGATGGATCTACTAAAAACTTTAAAATAAGTATGCTTGATTTTTTTTCATGGGAATAAGTGAAAAAATAACTTCCATTGGACTAGAGCAAGAAATTATGTAACCAAACAGGCAGAACCAAATATGAAGGTGTATATGAAAAAAGATCTAATTAGAAATTGAAGAATTGAAAAATGTTGTCACTAAAAGTAAAATACCATTATAGACAGGATAAACTTTTTAGAAAATTCACTGTTAGAATTTTTGAACTGGAAGATATTGTGGAATCCATATCAAAATCAAAGGTAGATTAAAAAAATGGGAAAGTATAAAAATACTGAGACCAAAGAATAGGTTGAGAAGTGCCATTATAACTAAAAGTATTTGAAACATTCTAAACACACACTATCTTCATTTTTTTAATCTACTATTTTCTTTAAAAATAACAAGAGGAAATTATACAACTATGTGTGAAAACATTCTTGACATAAAAATTCAAGCGTCAGGTAAGAATATACTGAAGTAAAAAGTAAAAGTACCTCTTTGCTCCTTTTAGCCATGCACAGTTCCCACCCCATAGTAACTGCTATCCATTTGGTGTATATCATTCCAGACCTTTATTCCTTTATTTACATGAAAATATATACACATGTAGAAATATATAATCTGATTTTTTTTGTAAGAGACATGAAATTGTTCATATTATTACACACCTTTTAAAAAATCACTATTAAGGGCTTCCCTGGTGGCGCAGTGGTTGAGAGTCCGCCTGCCGATGCAGGGTACACGGGTTTGTGCCCCAGTCCGGGAAGATCCCACATGCCGCAGAGCGGCTGGGCCCGTGAGCCGTGGCCGCTGAGCCTGCGCGTCCGGAGCCTGTGCTCCACAACGGGAGAGGCCACAACAGTGAGAGGCCCGCGTAACCAAAAAAAGAAAAAAAATCACTATTAAAAATGTCTTTGTAATTAAGTGTGAGTGTTTAGAATAATAGATGTTTAGATATGGGAATAAAATGGTATGTAGATTATTAATTTTGATAGGTATTGGCAATGTTGCCCTCCAGTAAAGTTGTGTAATTTTACATTCTCACCAGCATTTTAAGAGAATGACTATTTTCTCATATTCTCACTAATACTGGATATTATGAAATTCTTAAAATTGTAATTTCATGGCAAGGATATCCTGATTTTACTTACATTTCTTAAATTATTCATGATGTTGGAAATCTTTTAAATTTTTGTTTTTAATGTTAATTGATAGTGATAATTTTTACCTATTTGAGTTCTATTTATTAAATAGTAACCTTTATCTGTTACATGTGCTCTAAATGTTTTCTTCCTGTCCATTTGCCATTTAGCTTGGGGTTTTTCTCTTCTATAGACACTTGGCCTTTTCATGATGTCCATTGAGTTTTTACAACTCTCCAGGTTTATATCATAGTATATGTACTTAGTTTATTTCTCCTTAAAATTGTTCTTATATAAAGATATGCATCATTTTATCAAATATGGTTTTAAATATTTAAGATATCCATTAAAAAGAGAAGGTAAGGGAGGCTAAAATACTGCTCTAGTTTTCTACCTTTTCTATTAGAAGGCCATTCTTGTCTCCCTTGCTTCTTGTACAGTACATGTGTTAAAAGCTTAGATTCCAGAAGTGTATTAGTAAGTGTGAATCTCTGCTGAGCTTATGGGAGTTGGCTCGTAACCTGCTCCTGCCACAGGGTGCAAGGACAAGGAAAGCTGCTTGTTAGAGGTCTATATAACATGAGTCCTTAAAAGTAGAGAGCCTTTTCAGACTGGGTCAGAGCTGGTATAGAAGAAGAGAGAGATATAAAGGATGAGAGACTTGAGAGATATAAAGTATGAGACATTTCTGGCTCTGCAGATAATTAATAAGTTTTTACTCTTTCAACTTCATTAAAATGAATGTTTAAGGCTATCAGTTTTCCTCTGATCAGTGCTTTAAAAATATCTGATGTGTAGGGTTTTCATTATTATTTTTAAAAGACATTTTTTGTTTGTATTTACTCTTTTACCCAAGAATTGCTTTAAAAAAATGTTTTTTAAATTTCCAAGTAGGAAGGGGCTTTTACAAATCTGCTTAAGTAATTTCTAGTTTTATTTCATTGAAACCAGAGAGTGTTGCTTATAATATATCTCTTTTATAGCACTTTCTGACATTTTCCTTGTGACCTAATACATGATTAATTTTTGTGATGTCCCATATAGAGTAAGGTTTATTTTCTATTTCCAGGGTGTAAAGTTTAATATATATTCATAGAGTCTTCATAATTCTATTTGTAGTGTTAAAAAGTGTTTTCACATTTTTAGTCCACCTGATCTGTCAGTAGTATGTTAAAGTCTCCTATTGGTTTTGCTCTGTCTGTGTCTCCTGTCATCTCTGAGATTTTGCTTTACAAAGAGAAATGCTGTGTTATTTGTTATATAGATATTCATACTTATTATATCTTCATTGAGACTTTTGGTTTTTAATATTAAACAGTGTCTTCCTTTTTTACATTTGTTTTTGTTTTGTGTTTTACTTTGTTTATCAGTGTTACTATCCCTGCTCATCTGTTTAAAAATTTTCGTGGTATATTTTTGTGTAACTCTTTATATTTAGGCTTTTCACTCATTTTTTTTTAGGTATATACCTTATATATTGTATAAAGTGAGGTTCTGCTTTATGAACCAGAATAGAAGTCTTTTCCTTTTAATAGGTACGTTAATGCCTCTAAAGTTATTGGAAAGAATGTTATGTTTGGTCCTAATTCTATCATATTATTTCATATTATAATCATTCTGCATTTATGGTATATTTGCTGGGTTTCTTTTACTACATGAGTTTTTATCTCTCTCTTATGTCTCTCTATTTGAACTTCTTTTCTAGCAGTGTTTTATTTTTGTTTTAGTAGTCACATTGTAATTATGGCTTTATTCTCAACTTAAAATTTTAACTCTTTAATGTCTGGTTTGTCAGCTTTTAATAGTATACCTATTGCCTATACAAGTTTATTCTACTTTATTCTTTCCCTTTCCTTCTTATTCCATTGTTTTATCAGCATTGTTTCTACTTTGTGAGAACATTTAGTACATAATATATTTGTGTATATCATATCGCATGTTATTTTCCTGTGTTTACCCTGTCTTTGTTTTATATATACAAATAAATATATAAATACACACTGTTAATTTTTGGCTTAACTTTCCCAATAATTGCTTAGTTGAATTAAATTCATCTTCTAATAGATTTCTCAAGGACTTGTGGACACAGAATTCCTTGAGTTATTACATGTTTAAAGCAGTTTTTCTATAGGCTTGATACTCAAAGGTAGCTTGGCTGGATATAAATATTTAGATTCCACTGTATTTGCTGGAATTTTATGAAAATGTTGCCCATTGGGACATCCCTTGTGGCACAGTGGTTGAGAATCCACTTGCCAATTCAGGGGACACGGGTTCGAGCCCTGGTCTGGGAAGATCCTACATGCTGCGGAGCAGCTAAGCCTGTGGGCCACAACTACTGAGCCTGCGCTCCAGAGCCCGTGAGCCACAACTACTGAGTCCACATGCCACAACTACTGATGCCTGCGCACTTAGAGCCTGTGCTCCGCAATAAGAGAAGGCACCACAGTGAGAAACCTGCACACCGTGATGAAGAATAGCCCCCACTCACCACAACTAGAGAAAACCTGCGCACAGCAACGAAGACCCAGTGCAGCCCAAAATTAATTAATTAATTAATTAAAAAATACATTAAAAAAAAAGAAAATGCTGCCGATCAGTACTTTGCACTGAGTCTTGTATTTGATAAACCTGCTGCCAATATAATTCTCTTTCCTTTGTACATTATTTGAATTTTTTTGCCTTGATACCCTGAGAATTTTTCCTTTAATGTCTACTAGTCTTACTAGGAGTTGATCATTGGAGGTCCTTTTCCCTTGATACCCAGTGTCCCCTTTCAGTGTATAGATTCAGCTCTTTCATTTTTTAATACTTTAGTGAAGTAGAGTTTCAAATATTAGTTCTATTCCATTAAAAAAATCTTCTTTAGGAATTCAATTGATATGTAAATTGGATTTTATTTTGCCTGTCCTCCATTTCAATCACTTTCTCTGTGACCCTTTAATTGTTTCTCTCAGTTTCATTTTATTCCCTTAGTTGTTTCTGTTGTTTTTCTACTATCCCTTGTTATATTTTCATTGAAATCTATTTTTTGTTTAGAATTTTGTAATGTAGTTTCTATTTGTGGTATAGTTTTGTATATTTCTTTTTTTTTTTTGAGTTCAATCAACTCATTTGTTTTTCTGATCATGCATTTTCTCTTAGTTTTAAATGTCTGTTTCATCTACCTAAATGCTTGTTTGAGTATATTTAATTAAGGTTTGAGTGTTATGTTATAGTTTCCTTCTGTTTTGGCAATTTGTAGGGAGGGGATGGAATTTCTATCAGATGAATTGTTTGGCTTATCATTCTCAATTTTCTTTTTTATAGCAGTTTTTTTGTTTTTGTTTGTTTGTTTTTCCACTGTGTTGGAATGGTTATGACATTCCTAGTTCAAGAGCACTCTCTTCTGTCATTGCAGACAAAGTACTGCTTCTTTACTGGATGGCATGGCTTTCGAATAGTTATGTGTCACTGGATTTTAAAATTTTGTTTTGTCGTAGGGGATTCTAAATATTTCCCCTTGCTTCTTTTCTTCTCTATGTATAGTTCCCAAAGAAACCTTTCCTTTTGTGCTAGCTCTCTTCTCCCTCCAACACGAAAGCTTTCTGAGGTTGCCTTGTCATCTCTAATATACCTTTTCAAGTCCCTTCTCTGTGTCAGTGCTTGTATCTAACTGTGGACTTTCAGTATTTTCACATATAGGATTGACTTTCTGGCAGTGGTTTTAAATCACATTCAGGTCTGCCATTAGCTCCCCTCTTATTTCCTTGTATTTCTCCTGAATTGCTGTTGGTTTCCATGAAGCCTGGTGGCAGGAGCACCAGTGAGAGCATGCTGGAATTTAATGTTTACGTTTATACTTACAAGTAATTGGAATTTGAGAGGTTTCTGTCTTCCATTTATGTTGAGTCACGAGTTTGTGTAGTTTTATTTGTCCTCCCTGTTTTTTTGTTTTATTTTTGTTTTTTCGGATATGTTGCAACTTTGAGATTTACACCACTCCCACTGCTTCGGCAAACCAGAATCTTCTGTATACATTGCTATCACTCAGTATCCTGTAGCAACTTAAATGTTTTAAAATTTTGCTTTGTATGAAATTCAAATATTGAATATATATGAAAACTTTCCAGAAGATGAGAAGATATTTTAAATAATTAAATCTATACATCATAGGCTTTATCAGACACATAGTTTGAGCAGGTTAGAAAAAAATGGATTCTGAGGTCTTACCAAGGTCTTACTAATGTAAAAATCAATGGCTTTTTGTCTCTGTGTTATTAATGTTTAGAGTCCCTATCGTGTTTTGTGGGACTAAATAATAAAACAGCGATCTTCTTTTTAACTGTGATTCACTGCTGATTCTTTTTGCTAAGGTTATCTGAAACAACTATCTGTGTTTAGTAAGTCCAAGGGCACGTTGAAGTTTCATGTGGAATAGTTACATGGGAATTTGCTGAAGCAATTACTCTGCTATTTCCTAAGTAATTATCCACATCACTTCCCAAGCTATACATCTCTCTCTTGCTCTTTAGCATTATGAACATCCCACCCATTGGTACACACATTTATTCTTCACAGTATCCAGCTGTTACCTACTCCAAGACATAACACACCTCTAATTTGTATAGCTAAATCTTGCTTCACTGGGTCTTTTAAATCTGAAGGCTTAATTTTTTTGATGGCCAATTTTTTTGTATTCTTCAGACTTTGTAACGCTTTAAGAATCTGTGGCCCCTGAAATAAATTTTGTACCAATAAGGAGCAAGAAGGAACAGTAATTTTCCTACTTGGGAAAACTGAGTAATCTTGTAAATGCATTTCTAATTATCATTCTGTGAGCTCCTATTCATTTCTAGCTGCCATGGATTTCATTGTAACATATCATAATTGTGTAATATAGTTAAAATTTTCTTGTATTATATCAATTTTTAAAGCATCTTTAATATTCCTTTGTAACCTGCAGCTGAATTGAAAAGAACCCAGCCATATTGACAATTTTCAAAATAACTTTTAAGAGGTTATAGGAAAGTATTCTGAGAGAGCTGTTCCAGTGGTACTCTTTTTAAAACTAATACAAGTTCTCTGAGTAAGATTGGATCATTGTACTTTCATTAGTTCTACTATGGCTGAGAGATCATCAAGTGGCTACCACAGTTCGCTTTTATATTCTCCAGCCTAGCAATGAGAAGATGGAAAAATATGAGTGGTTCCTGTGCTTAATAGTGCTTTATTCCTGTATTTATCTCCATATATCATATATGGCTATATTTACCTCTCCTCTCCAAACAAGTGATAATGTATGTAGTTAAACCCCATTTTCACATTGAGATCAGGAGCTTTTTCATACATAGACATCTGGAGAGTTCAGAATTGTTCATATTATATGCTCCATGTTTTTCTGCTTCCATTTCTGACCTAAAGCAATTTGTGGCTCTCTCCTTCTACCTCTGCACTTACCTTGGGTAAACCAGAGGACTTTATGATAGCATTTAAGTTATCAAGATAACGTAAGGTTGCTTTCTAGCTTCTAACTTATCTCTGAAAATAGTTAAATATTTTACTCTTGTATTCAGAAACAGTGCATCGATGAGCTAAGTTTTCCCATATTTCTTTAGCTTTTGTTTATTCACATATTGGAATATGGGATTTGGAATAGATTATTTTAGATCATGTCCGTAATAAGTACCAGTACCTTCTTTTAAAATGGGATAAGAAATACATTGCAAAAAGGTAAAGTTTAAACTGTAATGTCATTGTGAACCCAGAATGTTTACCATTTGTCAGCTAATTTAGGAGGATTAAAGAATTGCAAATTAACAATTCAGGTATAGGGATCACCTTTCTAAATTTTTCTAAGTCAGTTTACTTGATAAGACAATAATCTGTAGTTGTCTATGTATAATTTAATATTATTTAGACTATGGCTTTTAGTGTTAATATTAACTAATTTATACTGGTCCTCTCCCCTCATATGCAAGATAATAGTAATCTTCATTTTCACCACTCTGTGAATATTATTACTCTTTCTAACTAATTTTGCTTTTCAGTAGAGCAATTTGGGATTAGACATGTGAAGACCAATACTTAACATGTTCATACTTACAGAAAAGAATAAAGCCATTCTTCTACATAAAACTAGGATTACCTCTTCACACCTAAGAAAATTAACAGTAACTCTGTAATATCGTCTGATATCCAGTCCACAATTTTCCCCAAAAATGTTTTTGGTAGTTTTTTTTTTTTTTTCTGGTACTGAGACCAGTGAAAGTTCATAAGGTTGTTAAGTCTTATGCATCTTCTTGAATCAAATCCAGTGCTTTCTGTTTGATAGCTGTGACTGTGACAAAGAGAAGTGGCTCTCTTGCAGTGAATATTCTTTCTCTGGAAACAGAAAAAAATAGGTTGGGAGTGTTTGCCAAAAAATCACTGTGTCATGTAGTGCTGAAGCCCTTGACTAGTCTCCTTTGTTGATGGAAATGGAATTAACCTTGGAGGAAGCGGTATCATTGGCCTCCTTTGTTTTTTCTCCCCTCTCCAACTTTTCTCTCCTTCTCTTTTCACTTTGCCCTTTGACTTCTGCTATTCCATATTCATGAAGCAGGAATGTTACTGGAGACTAAATGTGGCTATGAGAATTTTTGAATCGGGCAGTATAGGAGACAACTGAAAACCGAGCCATCTTGTAACTTTTACTTCTGGAGGGAGATTATGTATTACAATTTTGGAATTATTATAACTTTGTCTAAAATGAAGAGATATTTTATTTATTACCTTTGGTCTTCATTAAAAACTGTTTGCTGTGGTTTTGAAAACTTAAAAACCTTCATTAAATTTAACAATTATTGACTAAGCACTCTTTTTTGCAGTCTCATTGTTAAATATGGATAATTCATGTTGTTAATTGAGCTGTGATGATGGACGAATTGCTTTTAAAATAACTAATACATGAAAAACTCTTAAGTAAAATTTTCTTCGTATCTGTATAAACTTGAAAGAAATTAGAAGTGAGGAGATAAGATATTTACTCTAACTTGCTTTGGGAGATTTTATGAAATGTAACTTAAAAAAAAAAGTACATAATTTAAGCACACCGTGTTTTACTGTATGTGACTTCAAGCAATAATAAATTAAAAATAGCAGTGTTGCTCACAGTTCAGGTATAGGCAGAACTACATTATAGTTTAAATTCAAATTCTAGTAGATTATTACTACGGTAAAATTTCACAAGGAGTTCAACCTTTCTAATAAAGAAATACAAATGAATCAACTGTGAGATGCTATTTTGACCTACCACATTGACAATGCTGAACAATAATATGTAGTATGGGCAGGGGTTCAAGGGAATAGAAGTTATATCCTTGTAGTGGAAATGTAAAATTCTTAAATCTTTTTGGAAGGAATTAGATGATATGCATTAAGATTTACATCCTTTGATCTAGTAATTCCACCTCAAGGAATTTTTCTTAAAGAAGTAATCAGAGAGCTACACAAATAATTACATGAAGTGTTTTATTACAGAAGGTTTCATAGTACTAAAGCATTAAAACAAAAACATAAACACTGAAAAATAATGGAATGATTAAAATTATTTTGGTAGGTCCAAATGATTATCACAATATGCATTTATTTAAAATGACATTTTGGAATTTATTTACTGATACAGTAAAATACCTATAATATTAAATGAAAAAAATAGAATAGAAAATTGTATTTATTTTGCTTGCTTTCACATTTGTATTGTTTAAAAATATATATCTATCTCCATACAAGACTATTGAAGTAAAATTTAGCAAAATGTTAACAATTATTACTTATAATTTAAAGATAACAGTTTTTTTTAATGGTCCCATTTTACGTACTTTCTTGAGTCTTTGAAAGTTTCTACCATTAACAGGTGTTATTTTAAAAGTAAAAATGTATTTGCTTGAAAAAGCTATCACAATTAGCTCAAAGAATATACATCTTTAAAAATGCATGTAAATTATTTTGTGACTAAAATCTCAGATTACCATTTTTTCCTGTTGACTAAACTATTGTTGGATTTTATGCTAGTAAATTAATATTCACCAAATACTGCATTCTCTATGGGACAGCATTTGCAAAACTCATATATTTAGAGAACACAATTATGTCAGTGAAATGAAATTAATGAAATGGCATCCCACACAGGCACCATAATTTGCATATTAATTTCAGTTAATGTTTTTATGGATGTGACAGGCTTATTCTAGTCATATTTGATTAAAAAAAAAACAGATTATGAAGCAACCAAATGTTGAACAATTGTTCCAGTAGATTCACAGTATTCCAAAAAACAGCTTTAATATGTTATTTTTTGGCACTTTGACTTTGGTTTATTTACCTTTTACAGCTTTTTTTTAAGTGCAAATTTTGTCAATAAATAGGTAGTTGCTGATGCTGAGTATTTATTTTTTAATAATAATCCCCCCTGCCCCCAACACACATAACACTCCGGCAACCACCAATCTGTACTCTGTATCTTTGAGCTTGTTTTCTTTCTTTGTTTTGTTTTTTAGATTCTACACATAAGTAATATCATAAAGTATTTGTCTTTCTCTGTCTTATTTCACTTAGCAAAATCCTATCAAGGTCCATCCATGTTTGTCACAATTGGCAAGATTTCATTCTTTTTTTATGGCTGAAGAGTATTCTATGTGTATATATATCACATCTTCTTTATCCATTTATCCATTATGGACACTTAGGTTGTTTCCCTATCTTGGCTATTGTAAATGATGCTGTAGTAAACATGGGGGTACATATATCTTTTTGAATTAGTGTTTTCATTTTCTTTGGATAAATCCCCAGAAGTAAATTGCTGGGTCATGTGGCAGTTCTACTTTTAATATTTTGAGGAATTTTCATACTGTTTTCCACAGTGGCTGCAGTAAGTTATGTTCCTGCCAACAGTGCACAGGGTTCCCTTTAATTCACACCTTCACCAACACATTACTTCTTGTCCCTTTGATAATAGCCATTCTATGATGGTGATGAGTTGATATCTTATGGTGGTTTTGATTTGCATTTCCCTGATGATTAGTGATATTGAGCACCTTTTCATGAACCTATTGGCTATCTGTATGTCTTTTTTGGAAAAAAAAATGTTTATTGAGATCCTCTGCCCATTTCTTTAATTGATTTTTTTTTTGCTATTGGGTTGTTTGACTTCTTTATGTATTCTGCATATTAACCCCTTATTGAATATATGATTTGCAAATATTTTCTCCCATTTGGTATGTTGCTTTCATTTTGTTGTTGGTTTCCTTTGCTGTTCAGAAGATGTTTAGTTGTCATCCCACTTGTCTATTTTTGCTTTTTTTGATTTTGCTTTTGGAGTCAGATTCAAAAAATCATCAAGACTGATGTCATATGAAGCTTATGACCTGTACTTTCTTCTAGAAGTTTTATGGTTTCCGGTCTTACATTCAAGTCATTAAGCCATGTCGAGTTGATTTTTATATATGGTATAAGACGGTGGTTTCATTTCATTTCTTTTGCATGGGACTGTCCAGTTTACCCAACACCATTTATTAGGATACCGTCCTTTCCCCATTGTATATTCTTCCCTCCTTTGTTGTAAATTACTTGATCTTACATGTTTGTGTTTATTTCTGGGCTCTCTATTCTTGTTTTTTCTTTTTCTTTTCTTTTTTTCTTTGATCCATGTGTCTGTTAACAAGAACCAGCTTCTTTATAAGTTTTACAGCTTTTCTGTTTTTATTTTCATTAATTTCTTCCTTCTGACTTTGTTGATCTATTTCTAGCTTTGGAGTGGAATGTTTAAATCACTTTTTTTTTCAAAATTTATGTACGTAAACATTTAATGCTATGGATTTTCTTCAGAGAAGTGCTTTTGCTATGATCTATAAATATTAGTTGTTTAATAGCTTGTTTGTTAATTTCCAGGTGAAAAGGTTTTACATTATTATTAATTAGGGGTTTTTTTGGTTATTATGTGGTGATCAGAGAACACTATTGGTGTATTTGTGTATCAGTATTAACACACTAAAATATAGTATCAGTATTATTTTACTAATATTAGTACAGGTGTACCTCGGAGGTATTGTGAGTCGGTTTCAGACTACTGCAATAAAGTGACTATTGCAATAAAGTAAGTCACACAAACTTTTTTGGTTTCCCAGTACATAGAAAGGTTATATTTACATTATACTGTAGTCTATAAAGTGTGCAATAGCATTATAACTAAAAAGCCAATATACATACTTTAATTACAAAATACTGCTATTGAAAAAATGGCACAGATAGACTTTCTTGATACAGAGTTTCCACAAACCTTTAGTTTGTTAAAAACGTAATATCTGGGAAGTACAATAAAGCAAAGCATGATAAAACAAGGTATGCCTTTACTGGTATATTTCTTTTTTTTTAATATAAATTTATTTATTTAATTTATTTATTTTTGGCTGTGTTGGGTCTTCGTTGCTGCGTGTGGGCTTTCTCTAGTTGCGGTGAGCGGGGGCCACTCCCCCCTGCAGGTTTCTCATTGCGGTGGCCTCTCCTGTTGCAGAGCATGGGCTCTAGGCACGTGGGCCTCAGTAGTTGTGGCACTTGGGCTCTAGAGTGCAGGCTCAGAAGTTGTGGCTCACAGGCTTAGTTGCTCTGTGGCATGTGGGATCTTCCTGGACCAGGGCTCGAACCCATGTCCCTTGCATTGGCAGGCGGATTCTTAACCACTGTGCCACCAGGGAAGGCCTATTGGTATATTTCTAAATTTCTGGATTCAATTCTTATTACCAACCAGACTTTGAGTTCTTTCTTCAAATTTGGCACCCAGAGATTTCTCTCCCTTGGTTTCAAATTTGTCTATATCCCAAAATTCTTTTGTTATCCCCTCTGCCTTAGCATTTCATTGATTTGGAGGAGAAATTGATGATTCTGTCTGCATAATCCACTGTAAAATTGTGCTGAAGTTATGCTTGTATTTTCTTCAGTTTCAGGGGATCTTTACAATGTAAACTAAAATTCTGCATCTAACCGGTCAGTTCGACTTCAGTGAATATTTACTGAGAATCTGTTATCTTGTGATGTACTATTCCAGTGGGTCAGGCATAAAGGAATTTCTGCGACAGCTTCTTATTTATTAGTAGTTGCTCAGTAGATATCAAGTCCTAGAGTCATGGCATCCATGTTCAGTTCAATTATTCAGGCAAAACTATAAATTGGAAGCCTTTATCTTAAATTCCTACAGGGATATTTCTTGGCATTGTTTTCTCTTGCAGAAATTATGAAGGTTTGGGCTTCCCTGGTGGTGCAGTGGTTAAGAATCCACCTACCAGTGCAGGGGATACGGGTTCGAGCCCTTATCCGGGAAGATCCCACATGCCATGGAGCAACTAAACCTGTGCGCCACAACTACTGAGCCTGCGCTCTAGAGCCCGTGAGCCACAACTGCTGAGCTCACGTGCCACAACTACTGAAGCCTAGAACCTGTGCTCCACCACAAGAGAAGCCACTGCAATGAGAAGCCCGTGTACTGCAATGAAGAGTAGCCCCTGCTTGCTGCAACTAGAGAAAGCCTGCACACAGCAACGAAGACCCAGCGCAGGCAAAAATAATAAACAAATAAAATAAATTAAATAAATAAATAAATAAAAATAAAGCTTTAAAAAAAATGATAAAGGTTCAAAAATGAAGGAATGTACTTTTAAGTACTGTGAATGAAGAATGCTGCTTATTGTGCTTTCGGTTTTAACATACTTTGGGTTTTAACATAGGCATTTTAGGCTTAAGGATCATAACTGAAGGTATTTTAAGGTAAGTTACTTAGTCACAAAGGCAAAGATGAAAGTAAAGTTTTAGAAGTGTTTTACACAGCCTTTGAAAAGCCTTTCTATACTAATTACTGTACAGTTCTACATCTCTTAATTAAATAAACTGCTATTGTTTTCCCATTATTCTTGGACTTTGAAGTTTTTGAGTCTAAGAGGATACTGAATTAATTCAAGGATTTCTAAATTTAAAGATTTAGGGCATAGTAACACCAGGGTTTGGATTTAGGACTACAATTTTGATTCACAGATTTTTTAAGGACTTATTTTTTATCACCCCCAGGATACGTTGCAAATACCTGAAAAGCTCAATTTTGAAGGTAAATAATTTAGGAAAAAAAGATTTTTGTAAGTTTTCTTCCCCCAGTCGAGAATATTTGCATTTAACTTAAGACATTGAGTACATTATCTCAGATCAGAGATCTGAGCAGTTGTGAGCTTCCAAAGAGTACTTAGAATGGATGGAAAACATCCTTTATAATTACTGTCATTTATTTAATCAGTGTGCAGTGATTAAATCATGTAAGGAAGCAGGATTTTGATTAAAATCCTTTTCTTTCAGTAGAGGTTATAATCTGCTGACACAGAGCCCCTTGGGTCCTGACTTAAACTCTCATAGTATGGACAGGTGCTTATTTGGTATGATGGGGAGACAAACAAGGGTAAGTCAGAGCTAAAGGCCTGCATCACTTGATAGATTCTCCATCAGTGAACTTTCCTGGATTTATTAGGAGTGTCCTGGAATTTCAGACAAACTCTTAGTTGTTATTTTTTTCTTTGGGCAGACCTAGTGAGTAGCTTAGCATAGTTCATGTACATTTTGGTAGCCATTTTTTCTTGAAGGAAGCACAGATTTGTGTACCCTCCCATCCCCATATTTATTTATGCATTCTTTTATTCAGTTAATATCTATTGAGAGTATCATGGGTTCCAAGTACTGGGCTAGGCATCATGATACACATATGAATGATGTCATTTCTACTTTTTAGGATCTTATAGTCAGGGATGGAGAAAGGGAGAAAAGAATGTGAACAGTACAATATAGTCTGATAATTGTAAGCTCGGGGTGCTTTTGGAGCACATAGATGGGCCAAATATGAGAGGTCTAAGAATGTTTCCTGGAGGACGACAAACTGAATTAAGCCCTGAGGAATAAGGAATGGTGGGGCTTGGTGCTGAGAGAGTATGGATTACTCTCAATATACTATCAATTTAAGCACTCCAAACTTTTAGTATTGTTGGGTATGAAAAGTAGCAGTGGTAAGAGAGGAGGCTTGAGAGTAAACAGTCAGATCATAAAGGACCTTGTAAGCTGTGGTAAAGAGTTTGAACTTGATCTGAGGATGGTGGGGAACTGCTTAAAGGTTTTAGGAAGATTACTCTGGCTGTGTTTTGAGGCATGAATTTTGGGGTCATAAAACCAGAGGCAGAGAAATGAGTTGAGAAACTGATTAAACAACCTGAGTTGGAAATGCTTAAGCAAACACTGAGGCAGTCAGTTGGAGAGAAATGAAGAGATTAAAGAGCTAACAAGAATTTGGACTGATTGACTGTGGGATGAAAGGGAAGAGGCAGGCATGACTCCCAAGCTTCTGATTTGGGTGAGAAGGTGGATGTATGGTGATGACATTGACTGAGGTGAATGAGTGGAAGGCAGTTTGGGGGCCTGGAGTTGTTCAGATTCATACTATAGAATTAGCGGCTGTCCTGAAATGACTACCTGAGCAGATGTTCTCCACTTGGCAGCAGTGTGCAGGCCAGGTGTGATCTGCTGTTTTCAAAGCTTCACATGACTTATGCCTGCGGATCAATGACTTGTCCTCTCTTTCTGAGTAGATGCCTTCCCAGGATGGAGGATGCTGTGGTGATGAGGGTACTTTTTAACAGAGGCCTTTATATACAGAAATAAACAGTAATGAATAGCTTACGAGGGAGGCAAGAGTTTCATTTAATAGTACTTAATTAAAAATATAGATGAAAGAGAAAAATAGAAGCAATTTTCATATAAAGTCATTGTTATCACCTATAAAATGTTGCATCTGAAATATTACCCATTAGTTATTCCCTAATAAGCCTTGGGCATTGCCTGGAAGTGTGCCCTGAAGGTATGTTTTCAGCCAACGTTCTGGCCTTCCTTTAATCTGTTTGTTTCCTTTTTTTACACTTCATGCTATTTTAACTTTCTAGGAAAACTTAGGTTTTAAATGATCTACACTGGAACTAAAACTGTCTGTTTCTTAAAATAGTACCTATCCCTATAGAATATAGTCTCCCTTGAAACAGATTATGGGATTATTCTTGAGGGCTGGTCATTGGGACAATCAAATATATAACATTGGTAGATAATGAGAATTTCGGTAGTTTACTGGTAACATACTCTTCTGCCTTTGCTTCCTTACCTCCTTCCCTGATCCATTCCCACCATCTCACCGGCAAAATGAGTCCTGCTTGGATCTGCTTTTCTGTGAAGTTTTTACTCTTTTGAAAATAGCACCATATCACATTTGGAACATATTGGAGAAGGCTATAATATGTAGCACATTAGTATAGAAGGATATTCTACTTCTTGTGTAGAGGTGGCTTTTAGTGCTTGTGAGGACTTAAACTATGGTCTTTATGCCATAAAACATCAGGGTCATGACTTGATACTGCTGAACAGTTCTCTGGATTCTGTGAGGGTGAAAAAAAGAATGCTCTCAGAACTTCATCGTTGAGTGTTATATGATTACAAATGATTCTGCACAAATTCCTGAAAGTGTAAGCATGCCGTCAGCCTTGCCCTCCCACAGACATATTTGGTAGCTTCCACTCAGATTCTCAGTCTAATGGAGTCTTACCTTAAGGCATATGGTGATTTTCTGAATAGTATGATGGTATGGAGGGATATATTTGTTACCACAATGTGTGAACAAAATTTAAGATAATGATACAGAGAAATAATTGTTGTAGATGGCTAACCTCTGGCTAATTAGCAGACTAATCTTTGAGTTATTCAGTACAGTCTGGGTAACCCTGAATCTTGTGAAGAACAGACAATATATTTGCTCTGTAATTAGTTTGAAAGAATTATTTCCATACTTGAAATGTAAATAACAGCAGATATTTAATAGTCCTGCGTTAGTAATGAAATATTTTTAAAAGAGTCTATTAACTAAGAGAAATCTTTCTTAATTATATTATAGTTAGTTGTGGTCAGTCCTCCATATCCATGGGTTCCACATCTGTGAATACAGAGAACTAATTGTACTTCGTTGTGTTATGTAAAGGACTTGAGTATCTGCGGATTTTGGTATCCACAGGGGCTCCTGGAACCAATTCCTGTGGATACTGAGGGATGACTGTATTTAGTCTTAAAGTGGCTTGGTAAGGTATTGCCTTCAAAAAGTGCTGTCTTCCAAGTTTGCCACTTTTCTAGTTTCTTTTCTGTCAGAACTAGGAAACTATTTTGTGGTTTGATCTGAGCCATACCAGTGTTTCACAATAAATATTTTGGTTGAGGTTTAGTCATGTTGAGCCCTGATGTAGTTTTGCATCTGATCTGAGGCTTCTTGTGATAGCTTTTGGGGTAAAATCTTTCATGGGGAGTGGGTTCCCAGACCTTCCTTTCTCTGCTTCCTTCGGACATCCGTATGTACCTGCTATCTGTTACCACCAGACTTCAACCCCCTTCCCTTGTACTCAACCTGGAATATTGTTTGTGTGCTCAAACCCTTTGCTGGTCTTTGTAAGGAACCCAAGTACCCTCTTAGCTCTCCCATCTGTATTAACCAGGCAGCTTGGGGAAAGGCTGCCATCTGCTTTGTGGACAGAATCAATCTGTACACTGATATTCAGGTCCCTTAAAGGCCCTCTCCTGCCACCTGTGGCCCTCTTTCACACTTTAACTTATTAGATTCTGGCCTATATTGGAAAGCATAACTGCAAAATCAAAGCCAGCATGGTTTCTATGTCTCTAATCCTCCGTAGTTTGGTCAAGTATAGTATTATAAGTACTGTTTATATTCTGTAAATGCTTATTTAACATATTTGGTGCTCAAAGGGTTGGAGCAAATGAAGATTTTTAAAATGTAACTGCCTACTTGATATTCTTTAACAACAACAACAAAAGGAACATATAGAACCTATAACAAATTTTATTCAGCCTTTCCTGAGATTTTTAAAGTTTGATTTAACTCTGAGAGGATTAGGAAGTAATGAAATGTTAAGTTCACAAACTTAAAAAAAATCTTATTTTTAATAGGTTTAAGGAACTGTGTGAGGGTCTTAAATTTTCCTTAATTTGACAACAAAATAAACAGCCTTTACTAACCTCATGAAATCAATGACTGACAGGCTGTTCCAAGCAGCCTTATAATGGTCTCTTTTGGGGCCATGATAATTAGACTTGAGAGATTGAAGATGAATTGTTGATTTTTGTGATTTTTTTAAAAGTTCCAAATTTAAGAGTTAAATAAAATCCCATACACTCTTTGCTAAGAATGTTTGCTTTTAATTTTTAGACCTTTGAATATTTTATTACTAGTTTACTCCTCTGATTCATTACTACTTAGTTCTTCAAAATACTGAATATCTAGGGTCTCTTTGAGTGATAAACCTCAATTTACAGGGAGTCATGGAATATTCTTTGCATATTTAATGTTGGATCTTAACATACAAATCTTGCATTCAGCAAAATCACATTGAGCTTGGCTAAATCTTTGTTTCTACATTAGGTGTGAATAGTGATGCACTGACAATTGGAGTCTTCATTTATCTCTAAATCAGAATGGCTTTAGATATTGTTGAATTTTGTATCATATGTATCTCTTAGATGAAATCCTGGAGTGGGTAAAGGATTGAGGGTCTGAGGCCTGAGTAAGAATCTGGGTGTTCCATGTCCATTTAACCTCTTGAGCCACTTTTCACACCTGTATAAAGAGCCAACAATACTTTTTTAAAAAAAAATTTTTATTGGAGTATAGTTGATTTACAATGTTGTATTCATTTCAGGTGTACAACAAAGTGAATCAGTTATACATATACATATATCCACTCTTTTCTTTTAGATTCTTCCAACAATACTTCTGTTTCAAAGTTGTGAGAATTCAGAGATAATATATGTGAGGTCCATTACAAATGCTCCTTTATAATTGCTTATAAATATGAGGATATAATTTTTCTTACTTGAGCATATAAATATATGAGATAATACATACTATCAGATACACTCATTCATTTCTTCATTTCCCTTTCTTCCATCTTTTTAAAAAAAATTGCTTATTTTTTCTACTCCTTCATAAAGGAATTTGTTAAGTTGAAGTCCCTGGTAGCTGGAGTCTTTTAAGCTGTAGCCCTTCAGAATGGAGTCTTAAAAGACTAATAAGAATAATAAGAATAATAAAAGAATAACAAGAATAATAAGAACCACTATAGTGGTATAATTTTATTCATTGCTAAAAATTTGAAGAGTTTTGTCTTTTATCTCTATTGATGTGTTCATCCCTAAATGATACATTTAGATCACAACAAAGAATTTTACTTTGTTGGCTCTTACAACAATGAAACATGTATACTGGTCTTTAGATTCTTGTTCCTACTAACTTTTTGCCATGTCTTCTCTTTGTCTATAAATCTTTCAGTTAGGGTGGCTGGCCTGTGCTTTGAACACATCCGACACCTTCCAGACTTTATGTCTCGTATGCCTTTGCTTATACTATCCACCCTCTTGCAATTCCTTTCCACTCCAGGTACTTTCCTATCAGTAAGGCATGGGGCATGGTGTGAGTCTTACCTCCTCCACGTCTTTCCAGACTACTGTAGCCAGAGTGGTTATTCTGTTTCTTACATTCCTACAGAATGATTAGCTCTAACACTCATTTTTGCATTAGCTGAAAGCCTTTTTTCCCCCCTTTTTTTCTAAAAGACTGTAAGATACCTTTTCTTGTGTATTGTTTGCCTAAACTGACTTAGTTTCATTCTCTGAAGCACTAGTTGGTGGTGAAGAGGTAGTACCATGATCAGTTTAGATTAAACAGAGCTTAACACTAAAGCTGGGTTGGGATGAATTTGGGGGAGTATACTACATTGTATATGCAAATAATCTGACAACATTCCACCCTCCACCCCTCTGCCCCAGAAAATATCCATGTAAGTTTTTAAGAAACCTAAGACTCTCAGAAATAGTTTAAAAATCAAAGTCATTTCTTTTTACGAATGCATTATGTCCAGAATCCCACTGAAGAAATTTTAATTTAATCTTTGATACTTGAAAGGAAATGCAATGTTTATATATGAGTGATGATAACTGTGAACGGGCTAGCTTATTTAAAAAAAAAAGTATTGTTAGAAATTGGATTGCCCTGGGCAATACAGAGTAGTAGGCATATTTTGTCTTTGACCTTTTCCCACTTTGTCTTTCAGTATCTGTCCCTTTTTACCACTTCTTTTCACTTCCCTTCTTTAAACATTCTTTGCGTGTTTATTGTGTGTCAGTCTTGTGCTTTGTGCAATGAAGACAAGAATGAATAATAATTATTCCTGCTATCAATGGCTTTCATGGACTACTCTCCAGTTAGATAATTTTGTGGTCAAGTATCATTAAGTACTATGATACAAGTATAAGCAGGATGTTAAAGAAACACCCATGTTCTATTTTCCTCTCACCTGTCAAGGCTAGTTCTCTATTTCTTGCCCTGTTGTTTGGACCTCCTCCATAGCAAGAATTTAATAAAAGAAGTTTTGTGCAAAACTGTTGATTACAATTGAAGATGGCCACTTTTCTGGTTGGCAATATAAAATAGGCTGTGATAGCATCACAAATGATTGCCTCTTATTATGATATAAAAAAGTCAATGCTGTTCTGAGGGAGAGTGACCATAAAAACAATAAGAATCGATTCTTAATTTTTCTATGGGTGGGTTTTGCCACTGTACTTTAGAAATATTTTCCTCTTGGTTTGCTTTGGGCAACTTCTAGTTCTTCTAGTGATTATATATGAGGGAATATGGCAGAATTTAAATGATAACCTAAATAATATAATATTAGGAGGTAGATTTGCTGTAAAAGAAATAAAACAAAATAGGTAAATAAAAAATAGCATATATGCCACACTTACTTCAGATTACTTTTTACTAGCTACTCTTTTCAGTTACATTCCACAGGTTTCCATCTTTTGTTTAGAAGAATCTATAGGATAATTTTATTAATCTCTATAGAGAAATAGGGTTATTAAAGTGGTCATTGAAAAATACATAAATAGTTTTGAAATGAGCTTAACTGACAGATTGATTAGAAGCTGGGGAACTTACAAAAGGAAGGAGGAGGAGAGCCAGGCTTTTCTTAGACTATGAATATAGGACAAGTGGGGATTATTTCACTTTATTGTACCTTTAGTTCTAGTTTCTCTCACTAGAATAGAGAACTACTCTTCCATTCCCTGAGTGTTATCCTCTCTAATCAATCCTCCACTCCTCTAGCGGTTATCTTTCTAGAATGCAAATCAGATCTGACAGTGCTACTGTATAAAGCCCTAAAACACCATCTGATAAGCTGTAGGAGATGCAGAATCATACTCTGCTCACTGTAACCAGTCCAGCCTTTTTTTCCAGTTTACCCCTCTCCCCGCCCCCAACTCGTCAGTTGATATTCCAACCACATAAAATTCTGCCACTTTTCAGGCATGCTTTGTCGTGTCTGTATGCCTCTTCACATGCTGTATTTCTGACATGGAATACCCTTTTCTTCCTGTATTCTGACCAAGCTCTAATTTTCTTCCAAGTGTCACTTCTTTCCTGAAGCCTTCATTGACTTATCTGTTGGTCGTGGTTCTCTCTTCTCTGTGCCTGGTACACATACATAGCCTAGTTCTTGTTACACTGTATTTTGTTTCTTTCTTCAAAGTAGAGGAAAAACTCCTGTAGTTGATTTTGCATATTTAACTCCAGCATTGGATGCAAAATCAGGTTCAATAAACACAGTAAATACTTGTTGAATATTGAGAAAGCTAAGATAGAATGAAAATAGCATTTTGAGTACTTCTGTGCTACTTGGTTTTCTTTACATTTCTTAATTTGCCATTTAACTTTGTGTATGGTTGAAGAAGGATAAAATGGTCATACTTTATTTAACCATTAGTGTTTGGTTTCATGCCAGCTAGGGCAATTATCTCTCAGCTCCAAGCCTGCCCTATTACACTCCACTGCAGAGATACAAAACGTGTAAAGCACGTATGTCAGACACCACTGCTAGCAAGTTTTCTGTTAGGTACAGCCAAAGGAAGGCAATGGTGAAAGATGGGAGGGTGGGGGGAAAGAGCAGTTGTTTATTTCCTTTTATTGGACCACCGTACTTCAGCATGCAGCAGGAGTATGATGGCTGATGGTGATCACAGGTGGCTGGATGTTTCACTAGCGCTGGGGTTGGTTTCATGAGCATCTCTGTCTATACTGCTGTAGAGTAATATGGACTCCACTGAACAAAAACAGAGCAGTCCCAGTGGCCGCTGTGGCAGTGTTTCCAGAAGGTGAACAATGATCGTAGGCTTATGGGCCCCAGCCCACCATAGTAGAACCCTGGCTTTGCTTTGCAGCCCTGTTTTTGTTGTATGCCTCTGGTTATGCCCCCTTCTCCTTTCTGTTCTTCTAATCGCTTCAACATCTGCATAATAGATTTCCTGCATTAACTGCCCTATGCTTGAAATGCATAGAATACTTCCATTCTAGTGGATAATAACCAGGAGTGGTCTCAGAAAACAGATTTCAAGGATGAGAATTTACTTAGCTGAACTGACTGGGATTGAACACAGTAGGGTCTTATTGCCAGTGGAGAAGTGCCCTGACATGCACCTTCAGTTACTTAAATTATCAGCTTTCTTACTGAAAGTGAAGTGTTCTCTAAAGTCAAAGCTTTGGGAAATCAAATGGAAGTTGTAATTGACTATTATGGTGGGAATAATGGCTTCTAGGACTCTTGGGTGGGTCGGCTGCTTTTGACTGCACAGAAAAATTTTAGCAAGGAAATGATGAGTTTAGGGCTTTAAACTCTCAATTCAGGTGTAGCGAGAGAAACAGAGAGCTCCATGATGGATTGTCCTGTCTTTTACTGTTGCAGTTCTGATGAAGCTGAAAATAAGACCCCAAATTTGACCCTGAAAGTTGTAGAATCACACATTAAGTTGAATTCATAGCCTCCCAAGCTTTTTGATGTAAAAGATAAGAATTGATCAGGTAGACATGGGATCATGAGAATTGAAATGAATATACTTAGGTAAACTTAGATGAATCTGAGAATTTTAAACCTCAGTTCTCTCTGTGCTTCATTTGCTGTTTCACCTACGTTTTATTGTGGAAGCAGCCCCTCCTTATTTCCCTGAGGGGGTTAATTTTTCCCAGCTTGAAGACCATATAATGGCCTCAACCTTGCTAGGAAAAAATCTAGGGAGAAGCATGGATGTATCATGTGTGACTCACAAATACTCCCTTTGTTGAGACATTGGGAAATGCATTGGTGAAGGGAGCATTCAAATCCTGGAAGAATTGTGGGATGCCTATGCTCTGATTGCCTTGGAATATGTTATGTGCCACTATTGAAATGGGCTCTCTCATTTAAATGGAATCATGGCATCCTGGAGTGACAGAGGCTGGGCATCTAGGTGTAACTGCCAGAGGCGTACAGTTACTCTAATGGGCAGAAGAGCCAGGGTGACAATCAGAATTTTGTGACCCCAATGTTGTTATCATTGGTGGTGGCTAAACCATTGAAGTACAGCCTTTAGGGTACAGAAACTTTTGGGTCACGTGAGTAGAAACCTCATTTCATTCACCATCATGGCCTCTCACTACGTTTCCAGACCTGAGCCAGTTCACAAGTCCACAGCCCTTAAATAAAGTGGGAGAGCTAGATCCCTTTGAGGATAAACTGTTGCTATTGTGAAAATCTTCCTTTAGGTTCTCCCTAGGGGGATCTCAGTTATTTACCAGAGTGACTGAACATTATGGAAAGGGAACCTCTCAGCTCTTTTAAGGATTACTAGACATGGCCCTTACTTGATACTAATCTTTTGAGGGAACCAAAACACTACCATCGTTCTTGGAAAGATGAGACCTTATGGTGAGCAGATGATGGATTTATTTCGCTTCCTCCCTCCCTCCTTCTCTAGATTGAGTTTATCTCACTGTAGTTCCAGGGAGACTGTGTATCTACCTTATGATCATTGACCTAGTTCTTCAGTGTTTACCCTGAAGAACATCTACATTGTCTCTGAGTCATGGAATGAGGGATATTATGGAAGGGGGCCAAGCGAAAAGCCCTGGAAGTGTTGTCTCATCCAGGAGAGTAATCAAAAAATAATAACTGTATCACAGGAATTGCAGAGATTAGAGCCACCCTGAAATACTCAAGAAATGCAAAAGTAGAGATTTTTATCACATGCTCATTTTACTCACCTTGGCTTGTGCAAAAGGAGAGCAGACCTTGGAAGCTGTTTTATTATAAGCTGAATCAGGCTGTGGTTCCAATTGCAACTGCTGTTCCAGATGTGATGTTTTTACTAGAGCCAGTCATCTTGGTCTCTGGTCTTCGGTATAGTACACCTATTGATCTTGCAAATCCTTTCCCCCACCCACATCAATCAGCCAGGATTACAAGAAGCTGTTTACACTCACCTGGCATAGAAAGCAGTATACTTTACTGTCAGGGTTATGTAAAATCTGCTATTGTAATCTAGTATACCTTGAAGTTATTTTTTAAATGGCCAAGTAAGGGTAAAAAAAAAATTCATACTTTTCCCATTATTACTGTAAAATTTTAAACCAAAGAGCGTTTCTTAGAACCAATAAAGAGTGGAAGAGGAAGGTGTGAATTAGTGCTTAAAGCAGTCTTTATTTGATTGACTTCAGCTAGGATGATTGTTCTTGCAGAATTAAAAAGTAGAGCAAAACTAAACAAAAACAAAAAGTTAATATGAAGTGTAATTTTAAGCTCCAGAATTTCTTGTCTTCTTACCCTTTCCCTCACCTTACCTTTTTAGACTAAAAATCAGAGGTGGTTAACAGTTTTTTTGTTTGTTTGTTTGCTTTGGTTCAGTGGACTCCTTTGCAATCTGGTGAAGTCTGGATGTCACAGAATGTTTTCAAATGCACAAAATAGCTTGCATAGGATTATAAAGTAAGTCAATTAGTTGAAATATAGTGAACAAAATATTTTAAAATCTCCAGTACAGTAACACATGTATAGTAATAATAAGTAAAAATTAGTATTACTTCTAGTAAGTATTTTAATGTTGGAGTTACTGATGAGTATAACAATATGTCAAATTATCTGTCAAATTACCTGTGATTACTGGTCACAGGTACTCTAATACTACTGTCATTTATTGTCTGCATTCTTAATAGAGGGCAATTTAAACCTTTAGTCAGATGTGAGTGAAAATAAATGTATGGTCTCTTTTCCATTCAAATACATGGACCATCCCTTCACCCTCCGCTCCCTAAGTCCTTCTATTGAACTTTTTGGTGGATGAGGGAGGGGTACATGAATCTCACTTAAATCTGTTTAGAGCAGAAGCTGTTTATGTAAAACAATGGCCCTGAAAAAAGGAATATTTATTATCTTTTGAATGTATTTGCTTAATCATATATTTTACCACAATGTTGTATTTACTGTATGGAGAAATAAAATACTCTAACATAATGGAAAGTGGAGACCAGAATGAGTCAATGTGAATAAGTAGTAATTCTTTGGTCAGTGAGTTACCACATAGTAAATTAACTCCTCTCATATACTAGATGGTGCCTCACGGACCTTTTGAAGTAAAACTATTTCAAGATTACGCTGTTTTCCTCCATTTTGTCAACTGGTTCAAGCCCATTTACTTAATGCTCAACTAGACTGCATAATATCTAAAATTTTTGTTTATTTCTGAAAGATTGAGTTTCTGCAATAATCTGCACTAATTGATTGGTGTGAAATTCTTACTAGAGTATTTACAAAAGTATTACTTTTTATACATTTGTCAGCTCACTCAAATAAAACTGCACATAATGAAAACAATTGCATTTTTGACCACTATATCTACAAAATAATTTCTGTATTTTCTTCTTCCTTCTCCACATTTTCAGTCCCAAATTATGACAATTTCACTAGCATTTGAAAAATTATTATGTTTATTGGATTATTTGCAGGTGGGGCTCTGGGCTTTGGTCTACAAATCAGTGGTTAATTTAATGATGCACTAGTTTATATTTAGCAAAATGAAGCATAACAGGCTCAGCTGAAAAAATGATTCTTGTTTTAACCAGTGATCTTCACACAGCTGTTTAAATACCATATTGTACTTGTTTTTTGCCTCTTTCCTTATTTAGGATGGCACATGGTACTTGTGTAATCTTTGCTTATTTTAAGCCGGCATAAAAGAATGGCTCTCAGCAAACCGGAGGCAATTTGCAAAACTAAGGGATATTCTTATGAATTCAGGCCAAGTTAAATTATTATTGAAGAATACAGCTTTTCTCCCCAAAATTTTTCCTGAGACTTTTTTTCATTATAATGTTATGTTTCAAAGTTTATGACAGAAGTACATTATTTCACATGTTCCATATAATTTTCTTTCTTCTGTATAATGATACCATTAAAGTAAGATTGGCCTGGAAAAGTCAGATGTTTTAAAACTGTAGTAGTTCCTTTCTGTGTTATCAATGTTATAATATTTTTCTACCTAGAAAAGATTGTGGCTCTTTGTATACAGATGGAAATGCTGACTTAAAACATAACCAATAGATGGAAATTTAAAATAATTTTCTATGACTTGTTTTTCACTGCTTCCTCATCTTCACTGCCTGTCTGATCCAGCCCCCAACTACTACACCACCAATAACAATCAGTTCCTTTCCTTTTATATTTGTTATCAGGTGTACCAAATAAAACTTTCTCGTACGATTTCATGATTTTATTCACCCTTATATTTATGTAACTTCCATTTTTTCATGAAATGTACTGTAAATATTATCAGATGGTACCATTTTATCACAATACCTTTGTGAAGTAGGACACTGTGCCATGTGTAGATCTTATATCTGCTTTTTTTTGTGGAACTCTTTGCTGTCTATTTACTAACAAGCATATGATCTTGTAGACAATGATCACAATTGAGATTGGAAAGATAAGGAATAGAGATGCAGGAACATACTTATAACTTCAAAGACTATGTTGAAGTACACCAGTGTAATTGTTCTACTTAGTAAAACAACTCAGTCTGCCTCTCTATTTCCTGGAATGTGTGGTGTTGCTTAAAATGCTCAAGTATATTCTATATATTTATTCTGGATTCTCTGGATATCAGACCTGATTTTGGTTGATTGTACTCTTTTTTATTAGGTAGAATTGTTATGTTTTTGTCTTATTACTAGATTTAAATCCAACAGTTAGAAGCACTGTCCTAGGAACTGTTATACCAAGAAAAGTCGTACTGCTATGGGTTTTTAAAGGAAGTTAGAAATGCAATGAGAACATATAGGAAACAGCTATGAGTAAGAAAAATAAATCTGTCAAAGAGTAAAGATATGCTGTGTAAATTATGACTATGGGTAAAACTTAAGAAAAACTTGTGACTTGATAGTTATTTTTTTGAATTAATAAACAATATAGGTATAGTTACATTTTATAGTAATACATTAAATTTTCATACAGAATTAAACTTTATGTACTGTATATAGCACGTAGAATTTGGGAAACTGAGTATTACTCTGGGACCATCTATATTTTGACCTGCTGTGAGGTAGATAATCAAAGCTTTTTGTAAGTGTTTTTTTATAATTGAATATAGCATATATGATCATGTTTTGGACAAAATTCAGGACTAAAATACTGAAGTGAAATTAGAAAGAATGGAACCAAAAATCAAAACTCAGTGACTTGAAAGTAATGGTAAATGCTAATAAAATAAGAATAAAAAACCAAATGGTAACATTTATGATACAGCTCTCAGCCAAATAAGCAAATGTTTAAAAAAATTAAAATCTCTAAATTGTGAGCTACATCGATAAAAGACTATTTAGGGTTAAAAATTAGAATAAGGTGGGGGCTTCCCTGGTGGCGCAGTGGTTGAGAGTCCGCCTGCCGATGCAGGGGACACGGGTTCGTGCCCCGGTCCAGGAAGATCCCACATGCCGCGGAGCGGCTGGGCCCGTGAGCCATGGCCGCTGAGCCTGCGTGTCCGGAGCCTGTGCTCCGCCACGGGAGAGGCCACAACAGTGAGAGGCCCGTGTACGGCAAAAAAAAAAAAAAAAAAAAAAAAAAAATTAGAATAAGTTTTTGTAACATAATTTAAGATGATGGTATATGCTATTTCTTTTCCTTTTTTGAGTTTTCCATCTTATTCACATGTGAAAAATGGGCTGAAATGATAAACTAAGAACTAAATGAAAAAATGTATTTAAAAAAATGCTTCTTGGGCTTCCCTGGTGGCGCAGCAGTTGAGAGCTCGCCTACCGATGCCGGGGACGCGGGTTCGTGCCCCGGTCCGGGAAGATCCCACATGCCGCGGAACGGCTGGGCCCGTGAGCCATGGTCGCTGAGCCTGTGCGTCCGGAGCCTGTGCTCCGCAACGGGAGAGGCCACAACAGTGAGAGGCCCGCGTACCGCCAAAAAAAAAAAAAAAAAAAAAAAAAAAATGCTTCTTACAGTTAATCAGATTTTTAAATATCAGAAAAGCTCTTTTAATAATGAGCAATCAATTCCATAAGCATACATTTTAAAAGTATAATGCTAATATATACTGATAATTCATACAGTTTTCCCCTCCATTTTGCTGAGGGTAGCAGGCTGTTAATCCTATTAACTTCTTCATTTTCACTGATTCAGCCTGAGGGATAAAAGTTAGGAGACATCAGCAAATTGATAGAGTAACTTGGTCAAGAGCTTGATCATTACTCCCTGAAATAAAAGACAGGTAGCATTCAACATCCAAATGTGACTGTTGTTTAGAGCATAGTTCAAAGAAATAGCCAGCTGTTTGTGAGTTCCACTTAAGATAAAAGACACGTAGCAACAGGGTGATAGGCCGTATCTCATTTGGCTTTTCCTTTCTAGATGCTGTCATGAGATTGTAGATTCTGATCTTAACGAGCCACCTTGAAACTAGTAATAAACTTTGGCAGTTTACTGTGCTTTGTCCAGTTCCCCAAAATTCGCATCAAAATCCCTTTACACAACTGAGAATAATTGGCTCTATTTTTATCAAGCTCAACAAACGGCAAAAGTGCTAGATAACAGTTGTCATTTCATTCAATAAACATATGTTGGTAGCCTATTATGTGCTAGGTACTCTGATAGGAATACAGAGATGAATAACCCTTGGATTTTGCCCTCAAGGAGTAAGCAGATAATGGGGAAAACACACGCATGCATGCATGCACGCACACATACAGGCACACACATGTACTCTGTACAGGGTACAGTCCTGGGTTTTGAAGCCTGTGTAGGTCAGCATGTGGAAGAGAGGGGAAGGGGACCTATGTGCCATCATGTGAACAGGTGGAAGAAATATTAAAGAATTTTAAGTAGAAGAGTAATACTAATTTGTGAGCTGATACATTCTGTGAAGATCGAGTAATATATTTGAAACTGAAATTACCTCTGAAAATTCTAGATAAATTGATATAACCATGTTCCAGTCCCTTTGACAGTGTGTCTACAAAGATGAATGAAGTACATTTCTTGCCTTCTCCAACTCACTGTTGAATTGGGGGAGACAGATAATGCAAAACAAACCACAGTTCAATGTGGTAAGTGCTGTAGTAATGTTAGAAACAAAGTGCTAAGGAAAAAGTTCTAGGTGATTAACTTTTTCTTTTTATAAATTTGCTTCTCTTAATGGATATTTTTAATGTCTTCTCATCTTTGAAAATAAACTTTGTTGAGGTAAAATTATATAAAATACAACATACCCTTTTAAAAAAGAGGTGAAAAATATGTAGGAACATTTTTCCTGGTGAAGAATGGATGATGTAATCTTATTCTTTGTAAGGAAAAGATTCGAATTTGTTAAGGCCCAAATTTGGCTTCCTGTGTTTCGATTTTTATCACAATGAAAGTAGGCCTATATTTCAGAAACAGGCCTTTTGCTTAGAAGGTAGTTTGGGGGCATCAAACTGAGGGACAGTTTTTAGCAAGAATAGCAATCTCTGTAGTTTTGACTGGGAGGGATAAAAGAAAAAGCTCTAATTTTTATGCTAGTTTTAAAACAGTGAAGGGAAGAATACTTTTAAAAGATATCAATTATGAAAAGACATTAGTTCTAAGAGTATCAAGGGAATCAACAATAAAACACTTTTAGGTTTCTCCAGTTAATCAGTTAGGCTGAAGATTAGACGTATTATTTGTCCATTATATACCTCTTTATGTATGAGACCCCAATAACTGAGTTATTACATTCTGAAGATTGGCTTGGCCACATTATTTTATCAGAAGAGCCCATCATTACAGCACCTCAGTCAGTAACCTCTTTTCTGAATTAAAGGAAAAAAAACAAGTGTCCATCCCAGTATCATCAGTATGATTCCCTATACAAAAATGAAAAGCTTTTAAGTGTTTCTGAAAATGGATTGATGCTGCTACCAGATAAAGTGAGATCTGTGCTAGATTTTTAAATAATTTTTTCTTATTAAACTTATAGGTGTTCACTTTGGAAAACTTAGAAATATAAAATAGAATGAAGAAGAAAAAGAAAAAGTAGTCATTACACACATTTTGATCTAAGTCAGTTTTATTTAAATAAGGACAGCATGGGCTTCCTTGGTGGCGCAGTTGTTGAGAGTCCACCTGCAGATGCAGGGGACACGGGTTCGTGCCCCGGTCCTGGAAGATCCCACATGCCGCAGAGCGGCTGGGCCTGTGAGCCATGGCCACTGAGCCTGCGCGTCCGGAGCCTGTGCTCTGCAACGGGAGAGGCCACAACAGTGAGAGGCCCGCGTACTGCAAAAAAAAATAATAATAAATAAAAATAAAAACAAATAAATAAATAAATAAGGACAGCAAAGTAATCCTTGAAAATTTGGCATACTATTTTATTGTACATTTCATGATATTTAGAGATCTATATATGCCTGAAATTTTTGATACTTTTTAGAAGGTATCTGAATCTTTCCTGCCCTACTCTTTCTTTCACCACTTTTCCTAGGAAACTGCTTCTTTAATTCTCAACTACTTTTTGTGTAAAACATTGCAGAGAGAAACCAATGGAATGGAGACCTCATCTAGGGTAGTGACAGTCTCAGAAGGAGGCTGTTGTTTCAAGGACCAAGTTCTGGGATTCAGTTCTCAGCTTTGCAGGTACTGAAAGTTGATTCTTCAGTGTCTAGAAGTTCATCAGTCTTTCTGGGCTAGACCCACCAAAGAAATGAATAAACCTGTATTTATTAATTAATTTTTTATTAATTTGCCATTCTAGTTTAGCCCTAAGGAAGTGGATTTTTTTGAAGCCCTGAAACCTATTGACGCTGTTCTAAGTTGCTGCCAAAATGCCAGTTCTTTTCCAATAATCTGGCCCTCTCCCTTGCTTAATTCATGCTCTGATTTTTCCATAGCCAACTTCCCACTCTCCCCCCACCACCTCGCCACCCTCCAGAGACCCCATTTCATAGCAAAACAGAAGAAAACAACCTCCCAAAGCAGAACAATTTTTTTTTTTCTACATTCTTATAATTGTCATGGAGTTCTCCTGTTCTACTTCCTTTCACAATTAACATCTGCAATCTGGAGCCACCTTCCTCATCAGAAGACTCTTTCTTAGACAGTCATACTTTCAAATTCTAATTTCTGGGGCTTTCCTTTTATAGATGTCATGTAGATCATTGTTCTTGGAGCACACGTTTTAAAAATTTTTTTATTTAAGGAGAACAGGAAGGGTCATGTTTAAGCTTTCTTATTTATATGTTCCTTCTATCATGCTTTATGTGTGCGTTATTTTGATTTTGGATATTGATGTCCAGATAGTTTAACCTCCTGTTTCCTGACTTTTTCAGAAAATATACATATATGTTATATATATAATTGTAATATATTGAATAAGATGTGTATTTAAAATTTATACATAAATACATATTTATGTACACATATGTGTATATATGTATATGTGTGTATGTATATAAATGTATATACATTTTGACTCACAATATTTATACAAATGGCTGAACATTACATTTTGATTCTTTACAATTAATTCTCAGAGCATTAATTTCATTTTCGTTTGTGGCACAACATTTACTGTTTTTCTCTTTCTCCACCCTACCACCACTAGTATGTTTTTGCTTTGGAAAAAGCTATCTTCATAAATACTCTGGCATTTGTTTTCTGTAATAGCTTTATCTGCACATTTTACTTGAACATTGATTTCTCATCACATGACAGAAATGGCAAGGTTAGCATTTCAGGAGAGCTTCCCTTCTGTTAACAATATCTTCATCCTCTCATTAGTTTAATTCATGGTACTAACCGAGACAAACTTTGACCATTAAATCCTTTTAGGCAGCACAGTTTCCCAAAGGCCATTCTTTGTTTTTGAATAATAAGTTTCTTCAATTCATTTTAGTGTATGAAGTTAATACTATATGGGAATTCATTTCCTTTCTGATGCAATAAACTTTTCATAAATGTGTGAGGTTAACTTTTAAGTTTTTTCTTCTCTTATATAGCTGATGGTTAGAGTATCCAATAGAATATTTTGTTCTCTTCCAACTAAAGCTTTTTTTTTTGTGGGGGTGGGATTGTGGTTTTGATAGTTGTTCCTGTAACTCTGTTTCTTCTATCACAACTTTTTCTTTTATTGTGCAGGAAAGGATGAGGTCTCTCCAAAAAGCATTTATGAAATCCCTGAAGAATCCTTGTGAAGGCGCTGAGATTGATTTTTTTGTTTCTTTTAAAAAAAAAAATACTCAAATTTGAGAAGTTCATATCTTCAGGAAGCTTAATATTCAAAAACTGTCTATTCAGTTCTGAGGAACTGCCTGTTATGCCATTATTATTTCTGACAAATAGATCAGGTACGGTTCCAAAGAACAGGAGAATCAAATATAAGTTACTTCTTCCCCAGATTAGAAGGGAGTCTCACAGAATAAAATACAGGATATTCTAACTTTGCATAGTCATGATCATAGAATTGAAATCCCCAAGCACTTTCTAGAGATAAGGAGAGGCATTGCAGAAATAAATGGATACTGGCTGCTTCCAAACAGCGAGTGTATATAAGTACATTAAAAAAATTTGCTTTATGAGGCTGAGCTTTTTAATTTATTCAGCCAAAGATCCATTGCTCCGATTTTTAAGTAATTTTCTGTTGAAGGAAGGACTGAGAACATATTCATACTTCAAGAGTTGCTAATGTTTACTGAACTAATTCGTAAATAGTAAATGTTTTAATTTTTCAGATTCCTGTACTTTGCTTAGTGGGGAAAAAGGCAGTACTTTGAGGATGCTTAGTAAGGAGCAGAGCAGGGCAATCAAAGGCAGAAGATGTTACTTAGAAATGCACTTGGGTTTTTAAAAGTTTGTATCTGGTTTCAAATTTTGAAACTTGTTTCAAAGGTTGAATTGTTTCAAATTTCCAAAAGATATTTATATAAGGCCATTTTTTGCTTTCTAAAACCAAGGGTGGGGGGCAAACAAGGCAGTATAATCAACTCTCTTAAGGCTGGTATGATATGATTGGGTTTGAGGAGTGAATTTAGTGAATACTCTTTTTGGGGTTTAGGTCACTGAAGTCAAGTGAAAAGCTAGGGGTGTTGCAGCCCAGTAATTATCTCGTAAGTGAGTCACACTGAGGGAGTTCTCTTTAAAATCTCTTCTATGTCGCGTCCTTTCCTGCTATAGCAATATTTTTCTTTAGGACTGGAACTAGAAGTAATCAAATAAAAGGTGCTAAGCAGTAAAGATTTGGGCAGTTGTCATAATCTCCATCAGAGAAGCCAAAGAGAAAAAAGAAAACAGTCTTTATTTCACTGCTTCTTTTTAGTGTGATGACTAAGCACATAAACATGTGTAACCTTGGTTAAATATTGAACATGGCTGTGCCTCAGTTTCCTCATTTATAAAACGAGGACAGTATAAGACCTCTTACGGTATCGTCAGGACTGAATGAGCATATATACGTATGGCTTTTTAAGGGAGGTGATATTTAATAAATTGAGAGCTGACGACAAACAAAACAAAACAAAAAAAACCCAGAAAACAATGTTGTGAAGATATGGAGGCAAGAGCGTTCGCGTGAAGAGTTTCTAATGTGTTCAGAAAACAAAAAGAAGACTCGTGATGCAAATGGGTGGCAGTGAGCAGTATGAGATACGAATGGGAAGCTGGATGGGATCTGGTTTTGTAAGGCTCTGTGAGCCTGGATAAAGTATTAGGATATCATTTTCCATGCAGCAGGGAACTCTTGGAAGGTTTTTAAGTAGAAGACTGGCACATTTTTATAACTATTTTGATTAAGGCCTACAATAATCAAGACAGTGAGGTTTAATGGTGGAGGGATAGACACATAAGTAAATAGCACTGAATATTGTCCCGAGAAGTATACCTGCACAGAATTTTGACACACTGAATTTGACAAAGGGGCAAAAGCAATTCAATGGAGGAAGGATAACCATTTCAACAAATGGTGCTAGAGCAATTGGGCATTCACAGGTAAAATAATGAAATTGACCTAAAACTCACACCTTATAAAAACAATTAACTCCAAAAGGATCATTTGCACTTAAATGCAAAAGTATAAGAATTTTACAAACAAAAAAATAACAGGATGAGATCCTCAGGATCTAGGGCTATGCAAAGAGTTCCTAGACTTCGTTACCAAAAACACAATCCATAGAAGGAGAAGTCAATAAATTTGACCTAATTTGTTCTGTGAAAGACCTGTGTTAAGAGAATGAAAAGATAAGCTACAGACTGGGAGAAAATATTTGCAAGCCACATATCCGACAAAAAAACTAGTGTCTAAAATATGTAAATAAGTCTCAAAATTCAGCTGTATAAACAGTCCAATTAGAAAATGGGCAAAAGACATGAAGAAACACTTCATCAGAGAGGATGTACACATGGCAAATAAATACACGAAAAGAGCTGCCTTTCTTTAATGGCATTATTAGCCACTAGAGAAAAGTAAATTAAAACCATGGTAAATTAATACTGCACAGCTACCAGAATGACTAAAATAAGAAAGTGCAACACCAAATGCTGCTGAGGATGTGAGGAAAATGCATCACTCATGCATTGCTGTGGGGGGGAATGTAAAATGGTGCAGCCACACTGGAAAACAGTGTGGTGGTTTCTTATAAGTCTAAACATCAGTTACTGTATGACCCAGCAAAAGCACTCTTAGGCATTTATCCTAGGGAAAATGGCAACCTACACAAAAACCTGTACATGAATATTCATAGTTGAACCTGTACTTGAATGTTCAACTTATATTCACACAAAAACCTGTATATGAATGTTCTAGCCCAAAGTGGAAATATTCCAGATGTTCTTCGAAGTTGATTTGTTACACTGTGACACATACGTCCTGTGGAATCCTACTCAGCAACAAAAAGGAATGATACATGAAGCAACTTGGCTGAATCTCTAGGCAGTTATTCTAAGTGAAAGAAACCAATCCCCAAAGGTCACATATGAATGACTCCATTTATATAACATTCTTGAAATGACACAGTTATGAAATAGAGAACATTAATGGTTGCCAGGGTTCAGGACCAGGGGTTGGGTGTGGGAAGAGGAAGGAGGTGATTGTGTCTGTGAAAGGAAGACAAGAGGGATCCTTGTGGTGATGGAATCCCCCTATATCTTGACTGTTATCAGTGTCAGCATCCTGGTTGTGAATTTGTGCTGTAGTTTTGCAAGACGTTACCACTGAGAGAAACTGGATAAGAGGGTATGTGGCATCTGTTTGTATTATTTCTTACAACTGCGTATGAATCTACAATTAACTCAAAATAACAAGTTTAATTACAGAAAAGCCCAATTATTTTAGCAAATCAGTAGAGAATATATGGCCTCCAGCCCTAGTTTTTCTGATTTAACTGGTCAGGAGTGCTATCTGTGTCTTGTACTTTTAGGAAGACTTTCAGGTGGTTCTGTTGTGCAGACAGGATTGAGGAGCTCTGCAAAGCTGCACACAGATCCCTCTGGGCTTTACATGTAGGATGTTACTCATGCCTTCTTTAGGCTGTGATACTTGTTGCAGGCATTCGACTCTGCGTGTCTGTGACCTGATCCTGGGGGACCAGTGTCACTTTCTCAGCTGAGACCACCAACTGAGAATGTTTGAGATCTGTATATCTATACATATCTTAATATTTTCCTCTTCAAAGTACAGTTTACTCTGTTTCTTTCCAAGGTCCATTCAGCTTTTATTTCAGACACCTGTTGAAATAATTTCGTAACTTGTAGTTACTGTAATTTTGTCAGCAAGGATGCAGGAACTGCTTATTCATGCTTGCATGTTGCTGTTTGTCCTTTTGTCCCCCCTTCTCTTGCATATGGGCCCTGGCTGGGCAATAAAATCCTGTGTGTAAACACAACATGTGCAAGTCTTTTTGCATGGCAGTTGCAGGAATCTATTTAAAAACAACAACAGCAGTATTTAATTCACATATGAGGTTCCTCTTTTAAGTGCCTGCTGCTTATGATCAGAAACCACAGTAAACTGTTACTTCATAAGTTTTATACTTTATTTTCCATGAGAACTTCTTTCTTTTGTCTTTTTACAGTAGAGAAGCATGCATTTTTTCCCCTTTGCTTCAGCTACACTTTTAAAGAATACTCTGGCAAAACCCCACTGGTAATAGGTTTGTATTTGCTCCTGGAAATTCTAATCTCTTGTTTAATTATATATTGACCACTTAATTCTGTGTTGCATTTTGAAGATTATTTATTTGATGCAGAGTTCAGCAGAATGCTTAACACATAGTAGGTGTTCAGTGATTGTTATTGAATAAGATTAACAATTGTTTAAGGGTTACTGCTGTGTATCAGCCCTGTGGACAGTTCTGTCTTCATGTAGCTTTCGATTTGGTGATGAAATATATAAATAATGAGAATGATTCAAGACTTGTTATACATGGCTCTACTATTTACTTATGGTGTGACCTTGAATAGTTAATGAATCTCAGTGTCTTACCTGTAACATTGCGATAATTCTTACTTCATAAAGCTACTGTAAAAATTCAAGGCAGTTGTAAAGCATTCTGTACATCATCTATGCTCCATGAACGGTAATTTCTTCAGGTGACTCTCTTTTTTTTTTTTTTTTTTTTTTGCGGTACGCGGGCCTTTCTCACTGTTGTGGCCTCTCCCGTTGCGGAGCACAGGCTCCGGATGCGCAGGCTCAGCAGCCATGGCTCACGGGCCCAGCCACTCGGCGGCATGTGGGATCTTCCCGGGCCGGGGCACAAACCCGGGTCCCCTGCATCGGCAGGCGGACTCTCAACCACTGCGCCACCAGGGAAGCCCCCATTTTTTTCTTTTATCATTAGTGCTTTTTAACATCCTTTCTAACAAATCTTCGCTTACTCAAAGGTCATGAACATTTTCTCCTAGAAATTTTATAGTTGTATGTTTTACATTTAGGTCTAAGTTCTATTTGGAAGTTAATTTTTGTTCACGTGCACATTTGTGTTATCCAATCCCCTATTGATTGTTACTTAGGTTTACTAGCATAAACAACACTGATGACACACTGTCACGTATGGCTCCTTGTGGCTATATGGAAAAGTATCTCTGGCTGGTAAGGCATATATTCAATTCACTAAGTGTATGCAAATTGCTATCTACAATGGTAACACAAGTTTATACTCCCATCAGCATGGTGGGAGAGTCCCTGTTTCCTTTATTTTTACTTCTTATGAATAATTATTTTTTCCTTCACTTCTAATCTCAGATTTTATATTATGTTGCTCTCAGCGTGCTTCCTTATGACAATCTGTGACTCTTTTCTAATTCACTTACTCTGATCTTTTCTGGAGGGAAGGGGAAACCAGTACTCTTACCCAGTTCAAATTGTGTCTGAATTATGAGTACATAGGCTGAGAGGGAAGTCCTTAGGTTCTGTAGCATTAGTTCAAGGTTCTGTACCATTAGTTCAGTGCATAGGTGTTATGATAGGTGTTTTGTCAACTTGACCACTCTTATCTCCATTTTCATTCTCATCTTTCGTTCTTATTTTTCATGATGTTGAACTAGTGACCTCAGATAAGGTAGGTATTTCTTTTTTTTTTTACATCTTTATTGGAGTACAATTGCTTTACAATGGTGTGTTAGTTTCTGCTTTATAACAAAGTGAATCAGTTATACATATATTCCCATATCTCTTCCCTCTTGCGTCTCCCTCCCTCCCACCCTCCCTATCCCACCCCTCTAGGTGGTCACAAAGCACTGAGCTGATCTCCCTGTGCTCTGGGGCTGCTTCCCACTAGCTATTTTATGTTTGGTAGTGTGTATATGTCCATGCCACTCTCTCACTTTGTCACAGCTTACCCTTCCCCCTCCCTATATCCTCAAGTCCATTCTCTAGTAGGTCTGTGTCTTTATTCCTGTCTTACCCCTAGGTTCTTCATGACATTTTTTTCCCCTTAAATTCCATATATATGTGTTAGCGTACAGTATTTGTCTTTCTCATTCTAACTAACTTCACTCTGTATGACAGACTCTAGGTCCATCCACCTCATTACAAATAGCTCAATTTCATTTCTTTTTATGGCTGAGTAATATTCCATTGTATATATGTACCACATCTTCTTTATCCATTCATCCGATGATGGACACTTAGGTCGTTTCCATCTCCTGGCTATTGTAAATAGAGCTGCAATGAACATTTTGGTACATGACTCTTTTTGAATTATGGTTTACTCAGGGTATATGCCCAGTAGTGGGATTGCTGTGTCATATGGTAGTTCTATTTGTAGTTTTTTAAGGCACCTCCATACTGCTCTCCATAGTGGCTGTACCAATTCACATTCCCACCAGCAGTGCAAGAGTGTTCCCTTTTCTCCCTACCCTCTCCAGCATTTATTGTTTCTAGATTTTTTGATGATGGCCATTCTGACTGGTGTGAGATGATATCTCATTGTAGTTTTGATTTGCATTTCTCTAATGATAAATGATGTTGAGCATTCTTTCATGTGTTTGTTGGCAGTCTGTATATCTTCTTTGGAGAAATGTCTATTTAGGTCTTCTGCCCATTTTTGGATTGGGTTGTTTGTTTTTTTGTTATTGAGCTGCATGAGCTGCTTGTAAATTTTGGACATTAATCCTTTGTCGGTTACTTCATTTGCAAATATTTTCTCCCATTCTGAGGGTTGTCTTTTGGTCTTGTTTATGGTTTCCTTTGCTGTGCAAAAGCTTTGAAGTTTCATTAGGTCCCATTTGTTTATTTTTGTTTTTATTTCCATTACTCTAGGAGGTGGGTCAGAAAGGATCTTGCTGTGATTTATGTCATAGAGTGTTCTGCCTATGTTTTCCTCTAAGAGTTTGATAGTTTCTGGCCTTACATTTAGGTCTTTAATCCATTTTGAGCTTATTTTTGTGTATGGTGTTAGGGAGTGATCTAATCTCATACTTTTACACATACCTATCCAGTTTTCCCAGAACCACTTATTGAAGAGGCTGTCCTTTCTCCACTGTACATTCCTGCCTCCTTTATCAAAGATAAGGTGACCATATGTGTGTGGGTTTATCTTTGGGCTTTCTATCCTGTTCCATTGATCTATATTTCTGTTTTTGTGCCAGTACCATACTGTCTTGATTACTGTAGCTTTGTAGTATAGTCTGAAGACAGGGAGCCTGATTCCTCCAGCTCCATTTTTCTTTCTCAAGATTGCTTTGGCTATTCGGGGTCTTTTGTGTTTCCATACAAATTGTGAAATTTTTTGTTCTGGTTCTGTGAAAAATACCAGTGGTAGTTTGATAGGGATTACATTGAATCTGTAGATTGCTTTGGGAAGTAGAGTCATTTTCACAGTGTTGATTCTTCCAATCCAAGAACATGGTATGTCTCTCCATCTATTTGTTTCATCTTTAATTTCTTTCATCAGTGTCTTATAATTTTCTGCATACAGGTCTTTTGTCTCCTTAGGTAGGTTTATTCCTAGATATTTTATTCTTTTTGTTGCAATGGTAAATGGGAGTGTTTTCTTGATTTCACGTTCAGATTTTTCATCATTAGTGTATAGGAATGCCACAGATTTCTGTGCATTAATTTTGTATTCTGCTACTTTACCAAATATATTGATTAGCTCTAGTAGTTTTCTGATGGCATTTTAAGGACTCTCTATGTATAGTATCATGTCATCTGCAAAGAGTGACAGCTTTACTTCTTCTTTTCCGATTTGGATTCCTTTTATTTCCTTTCCTTCTCTGATTGCTGTGGCTAAAACTTCCAAAACTGTGTTGAATAAGAGTGGTGAGAGTGGGCAACCTTGTCTTATTCCTTATATTAGTGGAAATGCTTTCAGTTTTTCACCATTGAGGACGATGTTGGCTGTGGGTTTGTCATATATGGTCTTTATTATGTTGAGGAAAGTTCCCTCTATGCCTACTTTCTGGAAGGTTTTTATCATAAATGGGTGTTGAATTTTGTCGAAAGCTTTCTCTGCACCTATTGAGATGACCGTATGGTTTTTCTTGTTCAATTTGTTAATATGGTGTATCACATTGATTGATTTGCGTATATTGAAGAATCCTTGCATTCCTGGGATACACGCCACTTGACCATGGTGTATGATCCTTTTAATGTGCTGTTGGACTCTTTTTGCTAGTATTTTGTTGAGGATTTTTGCATCTATGTTCATCAGTGATATTGGCCTGTAGTTTTCTTTCTTTGTGACATCCTTGTCTGGTTTTGGTATCAGGGTGATGGTGGCCTCGTAGAATGAGTTTGGGAGTGTTCCTCCCTCTGCTATATTTTGGAAGAGTTTGAGAAGGATAGGTGTTAGCTCTTCTCTAAATGTTTGATAGAATTTGCCTGTGAAGCCATCTGGTCCTGGGCTTTTGTTTGTTGGAAGATTTTCAATCACCATTTCAATTTCAGTGCTTGTGATTGTTCTGTTCATATTTTCTATTTCTTCCTGATCAGTCTTGGCAGGTTGTGCATTTCTAAGAATTTGTCCATTTCTTCCAAGTTGTCCATTTTCTTGGCATAGAGTTGCTTGTAGTAATCTCTCATGATGTTTTGTATTTCTCCAGTGTCAGTTGTTACTTCTCCTTTTTTATTTCTAATTCTGTTTATTTGAGTCTTGTCCCTTTTTTTCTTGATGAGTCTGGCTAGGGGTTTATCAATTTTGTTTATCTTCTCAAAGAACCAGCTTTTAGTTTTATTGATCTTTGCTATCGTTTCCTTCATTTCTTTTTCATTTATTTCTGATCTGATCTTTATGATTTCTTTCCTTCTGCTAACTTTGGGGTTTTTTTATTCTTCTTTCTCTAATTGCTTTAGGTGCAAGTTTAGGTTGTTTAGTCGAGATTTTTCCTGTTTCTTAAGATAGGATTGTATTGCTGTAAACTTCCCTGTTAGAACTGCTTTTGCTGCATCACATAGGTTTTGGGTCATTGTGTCTCCATTGTCATTTGTTTGTAGGTATTTTTTGATTTCCTCTTTGATTTCTTCAGTGATCACTTCGTTATTAAGTAGTGTATTGTTTAGCCTCCATGTGTTTGTATTTTTTATAGATATTTTCCTGTAATTGATATCTAGTCTCATAGCATTGTGGTTGGAAAAGGTACTTGATACAATTTCAATTTTCTTAAATTTACCAAGGCTTGATTTGTGACCCAAGATATGATCTATCCTAGAGAATGTTCCATGAGCACCTGAGAAAAATGTGTATTCTTTTATTTTTGGATGGAATGTCCTATAAATATCAATTAAGGCCATCTTGTTTAATGTATCATTTAAAGCTTGTGTTCCCTTATTTATTTTCATTTTGGATGATCTGTCCATTGGTGAAAGTGGGATGTTGAAGTCCCCTACTATGAATGTATTACTGTTGATTTCCCCTTTTATGGCTGTTAGTATTTGCCTTATGTATTGAGGTGCTCCTATGTTGGGTGCATAAATATTTACAGTTGTTATATCTTGTTCTTGGATCGAACCCTTGATCATTATGTAGTGTCCTTCTTTGTCTCTTGTAATAGTCTTTATTTTAAAGTCTATTTTGTCTGATATGAGAATTGCTGCTCCAGCTTTCTTTTGGTTTCCATTTCCATGGGATATCTTTTTCCATTCCCTCACTTTCAGTTTGTATGTGTCTCCAGGTCTGAAGTGGGTCTCTTGTAGACAGCATATATATGGGTCTTGTTTTTGTATCCATTCAGCCAGTCTGTGTCTTTTGGTGGGAGTATTTAATCCATGTACCTTTAAGGTAATTATCAATATGTATGTTCCTCTTCCCATTTTCTTAATTGTTTTGGGTTTGTTATTGTAGGTCTTTTCCTTCTCTTGTGTTTCTTGCCTAAAGAAGAACCTTTAGCATTTGTTGTAAAGCTTGTTTGGTGGTGCTGAACTCTCTCAGCTTTTGCTTGTCTGTAAAGGCTTTAATTTCTCCATCAAATCTGAATGAGATCCTTGCTGGTTAGAGTAATCTTGCTTGTAGGTTTTTCTCCTTCATCACTTTAAATATGTCCTGCCAGTCCCTTCTGGCTTGCAGAGTTTCTGCTGAAAAATCAGCTGTTAACCTTATGGGGAGTCCCTTGGGTGTTATTTGTTGTTTTTCCCTTGCTGCTTTTAATATGTTTTCTTTGTATTTAATTTTTGACAGTTTGATTAATATGTGTCTTGGCGTGTTTCTCCTTGGATTTATTATTTATGGGACTCTCTGCTTCCTGGACTTGATTAACTATTTCCTTTCCCATATTAGGGAAGTTTTCAACTATAATCTCTTCAAATATTTTCTCAGTCCCTTTCTTTTTCTCTTCTTCTTCTGGAACCCCTATACTTAGAATGTTGGTGTGTTTAATGTTGTCCCAGAGGTCTCTGAGACTGTCCTCAGTTCTTTTCATTCTTTTTTCTTTATTCTGCTCTGCAGTAGTGATTTCCACTATTTTATCTTCCAGGTCACTTATCTTTCTTCTGCCTCAGTTATTCTACTATGGATCCCCTCTAGAGTATTTTTAATTTCATTTACTGTGTTGTTCATCTTTGCTTGTTTCATCTTTAGTTCTTCTAGGTCTTTGTTAAATGTTTCTTGCATTTTCTCTATTCTATTTCCAAGATTTTGGATCATCTTTACTATCATTATTCTGAATTCTTTTTCAGGTTGACTGCCTATTTCCTCTTCGTTTGTTAGGTCTGGTGGGTTTTTATCTTGCTCCTTCATCTGCTGTGTGTTTTTCTGTCTTCTCAGTTTGCTTATCTTACTGTGTTTGGGGTCTCCTTTTTGCAGGCTGCAGGTTCGTAGTTCCCATTGTTTTTAGTGTCTGTCTCCAGTGGTTAAAGTTGGTTCAGTGGGCTGTGTAGGCTTCCTGGTGGAGGGGACTGGTGCCTGTGTTCTGGTGGATGAGGCTGGATCTTGTCTTTCTTGTGGGCAGGTCCACGTCTGGTGGTGTGTTTTGGGGTGTCTGTGGACTTATTATGATTTTGGGCAGCCTCTCTGTTATGGGTGGGGTTGTGTTCCTGTCTTGCTAGTTGTTTGCCATAGGATATCCAGCACTGTAGCTTGGTGGTCGTTGAGTGAAGCTGGGTTTTGGTGTTGAGATGATCTATGGGAGATTTTTGCCATTTGATATTAACGTGGAGCTGGGAGGTCTCTTGTGGACCAGTGTCCTGAAGTTGGCTCTCCCACCTTAGAGGCACAGCACTGACTCCTGGCTGCAGCAACATGAGCCTTTTATCCACACGGCTCAGAATAAAAGGGAGAAAAAGTTGAAAGAAAGAAAGAAAGAAAAGAAAGAAAGAAAGAAAGGATTAAATAAAATAAAGTAAGGTAAAATAAAATAAAGTTATAAAAATAAAAAAATAATTATTAAGAAAAATATTTTTTTTAAAAGTAAAAAACAAACAAAATGGACAGATAGAACCCTAGGACAAATGGTGAAAGCAAAGCTATACAGAGAAAATCTCACAAACAAGCATACACATACACGCTCACAAAAAGAGGGAAATGGGAAAAAATCATGAATCTTTCTCTCAGAGTCCACCTCCTCAATTTGGGATGATTCGTTGTCTATTCATGTATTCCACAGATGCAGGGTACATCAAGTTGATTGTGAAGATTTAATCCACTGCTCCTGAGGCTGCTGGGAGAGATTTCCCTTTCTCTTCTTTATTCTCGCAGCTCCCGGGGTTCAGCTTTGGATTTGGTCCCGCCTCTGCGTGTAGGTCGCCAGAGGGCGTCTGTTCTTCGCTCAGACAGGACGGGGTTAAAGAAGCCACTGATTCGGGGGCTCCGGCTCACTCAGGCTGGGGGGAGGGATGGGTACAGAGTTCTGGGCGAGTCTGCGGCGGCAGAGGCCAACATGACGTTGCACCAGCCTGAGGCGCGCCATGCGTTCTCCCGGGTAAGTTGTCCCTGGTTTGCGGGACTCTGGCAGTGGCGCGCTCCACAGGCTCCCGAAAGGGGAGGTGTGGAGAGTGACCTGTGCTCGCACGCAGGCTTCTTGGTGGCGGCAGCAGCAGCCTTAGCGTCTCATGCCCGTCTCTGGGGTCCGCGCTGTTAGTCGCGGCTTGCGCCCATCTCTGGAGCTCCTTTAAGCAGCGCTCTTAATCCCCTCTCCTCGCGCACCAGGAAACAAAGAGGGAAGAAGAAGTCTCGTGCTTCTTCGGCATGTCCAGACTTTTCCCCAGACTCCCTCCCGGCTAGCCGTGGTGCACTAACCCCTTCATGCTGTGTTCACGCCACCAGTCCTCTCCCTGCGCTCTGACTGAAGCCCGAGCCTCAGCTCCCAGCGCCCACTCGCCCCAGCGGGTGAGCAGACAAGCCTCTCAGGCTAGTGAATGCCGGTCGGCACTGATCCTCTGTGCGGGAATCTCTCCACTTTGCCCTCCGCACCCCTGTTGCTGTGTTCTCCCACGCGGCTGCGAAGCTCCCTTCCTCAGCCACCCGCTGTCTCTGCCGCAAAGGGTCTTCCTAGTGTGTGGAAACCTTTCCTCCTTCACAGCTCCCTCCCACGGGTGCAGGTCCCGTCCCTATCCTTTTGTCTCTGTTTATTCTTTTTTCTCTTGCCCTACACAGGTACGTGGGGAGTTTCTTGCCTTTTGGGAGGTCTGAGGTCTTCTGCCAGCGTTCAGTAGGTGTTCTATAGGAGTTGTTCCACGTGTAGATAGATGTATTTCTGGTGTATCTGTGGGGAGGAAGGTGATCTCCGCGTCTTACTCTTCCGCCATCTTCTCCCTCTCTCAAGTTAGGTATTAATACATATAATGAAGTGCCAAATTGTGTGAAGATAATTTGTAATATAGTTAGGAAGGCTATATAGTGTTAGGTGAAAATATCTGTGAGCATATGGTGATGTGAGCAATAACTTCAGTACCTCAACATGGGTCACACCTTAAAAGTCTTTTACCTAGTAAAGGACAAAACAACCATGTTCAAAATATACTGGAAAATGCTGTAGTATTCAGTTTGAAACTTTATGATTTTAAGAAAAACTTGTGTTGAACAGATGTTTCAAGTCTTAAGGGCTGTAGTATAAACCAGTTAAATTTACATGATGATTTTATAGGCTAAAATATTAGTTGTCTTCTCTCTGATTGAAAAGTTCATTCACTGCTACATAACAGAAACACCTGGACTAATCTCCACTCTGAAATAACGACTGAAAAAATAACATGTGAAAATGAAAGATTCCTTTTTTAAGTTTTCTTTGCTAAGTTCTTTGAATACTAATATTAGCTTTAAATTATAGAAACTCTCACCTGCATTAAATGTTGCTTCCATCTGGTGAGCATTATTTCACAGTGTCAGCAATTTAGTTTGAATCTGTCCTTGCCAGTTTTGGTGTCAAAACTGGAAAACACTGAGAAATCTTTGTGCACCTTTGACAAAGTCCTGATAGTTTCTTTGCTATGCATAATGTGTATATTGTTTTCCTCCTATTTCTCTGGCAGCTTAGTGTTTAAATTATGTAAGTATTGAAAAAAAGGGGAAAAAAAATCACAGCATAGATATAAAGGCTATTACTTGATTTATGTGTAAGTTCAAACTGTTCTGCCTTGTTTAACAAAATGACTTTCACTGAACATAACTTTTTCCCCACCGTCTTTGATAGACAAATTGTTGTTTCTAAAGCCATATATTATACTTTCTGCTTTGCTCAGGACAGTTCAGGTTTATGCCTATGTTCTGGGTGTAATTATTGATAGCATGTTCTATCACATACTATTAAACGAAATGCTGGTCATGACCTACTAACTTGATTTCATGACCAGAACTGAGTTGGGTTGAGATTCATATCTTGATTCAGATATTCCCGGGTGTCAGTCTTAGCTGTGTGACCCTGAACAGTGGCTTACCTTCCATAAACTTCCATTTCCTCATCCAGCTCTGGTAAGGATGCTGTGAGGATTAAATGAGATCATCTGTATAAAGCACTTCATATAGTATCTGGTGAATGGAAGAACATACTGCGTGTTAGTTATTCTCATTATTTATTTATACTATAAGCACCATTTTCCTCTTCTAAAATACTGTTACACAGAATATAATTGATTTAAAGTTTTTGCCACATTATTGAGAAACCTTTTTAAATTATGGATAAAATTATATTCTTGTCAATCAGTAGTTTTAAAACATATCCATAAATGCTTTGTCAAATAGTAAAGTTTTTATACTACTGCTGTGAGGGAGGGAAATCTTTGGTTTTCCAGCTGAGTTGAGTTCCTCACTAAGTGGTCAAATGTAAGGGATGTCATTAGAGAAAATACATTATTTTGGTATTTCTTGTGCTGTTTTAGTTAGGATCCATTTGAATGTTTAAAAAAAATTAGAAAATTTTTCATCTTGTTTTGCATTTAAAATAATCTATAGCCTCTTGACATTGAAACATAGATGCCTTTTTGAAATATTAGAATCAAAAATTATTTTTGTAAAGCAAAAAGCATTAATATTTTGATTATCACTGAAACAATAAGCTGTTGACTTCATGTCTAAAATGAGGTGTTAAATTTATATCTGAGCAGCCTTTGGTCTAATATTCAATAATAACTGAGATAAATAGTCTAATTCAGATATTTGGCTTCTAAGTTTATTTTGCCTGTATCAAGTTACTGTTTTCTGAATTTCCCTGTGTTTCTTACCTGTGCATCATTGTCTGTATCCCATTCTACTTGTCATTACTGCTGTCTTACCTGAAAAGCAGGGCACGGTGAGGTATATGTGGAGAGTTAAGTCCTTTGACTCGTTAGTTTGACAAGCCTTGCATCCTCCACATTGCGTTTCATTCTGAGGAGGAATGAGTCCTCTTGACTTTGGCCATTGTGCTGTGAAAGTAGCTCATAATGGTTTGGATGGTTGTTCTATGAAGGTAAAATAATAAATACGTATCAGTATTATGGCAGAGTACTTATTACTGTGCCATATTCCTTTTTTTTTTTTGGCTGCATGGCATGTGGGATCTTAGTTCTCAGACCAGGGATTGGACCCACGCACCCCGCACTGGAAACGTGGAGTCTTAACCACTGGACTGCCAGGGAAATCCTACTCTGCTATAGTCTGTCCATTATTAAGTCATTTCTCATGATAGGCATTGCTATCCTCAGAATAGTTCTAGAAGATGACAGCGTTGAAATTTTAACTCAGTAGTGTCTGTTTCACATTATTTTAGGCTCCTCCTGGGAAGTTTGTGGAAGTGGTTTCTTAATAATACTCTCCAGATCACAGTAGTTAATTTAACCCTGGTGTTTTTCACTTTCATTAATGACATGTTATATGTCAATATCACCAAACCAGGCTAAGATTCCACTACTCTGAAAAACAAGAAAAGGATTACAATTCAAAAAAAATGTCGAATTGGCAAGAACTAGTAACTGTAAACAGACTATAGCTCAGTAGAGATGCATGCAGTGTAATTCCCATAGGGAAGGAAACAAAGTGTACAAGTGCAAGAGTGAAAAATTAAGAGGCTGCCAGGCAATTCTCTTTTTCTCCTGCAGCTCTGGTCATGAATAAAGAATATAATGATATTCTTTATTATATAGAATTTGGAGAGAATCTAGAGGAATCCAACAGAAATTGTTAAAAGGTTTGAGAAATCTGTAAGTCTCAAGAACTGGGTTTATTTAGCCTAGAGAAGTGAGGTCTGCATAGGGACTTAATTACACTCTTCAAGTTCAGTGAAATCATAGACACAGAAGCCATGAGTTGTTCCCAGAAGAATTCTCTTTTGACAGGAACTTTCGAATGTGGTTGTTTTCTTGGTTTTCACTGTGCATAAAAGGATATCATATGAGTGATGATGAGCAGCTGTTCTTTCTTCACTGCAGGGAGACAGGTAAGAAAGAGCTTAAATCACCACGGGAGTGATTTAGGGAGACCTTTTCAACTATCCTTGGAAGCTGGTGGAGATTCCTTCAGTAAAGACTTTTTTTTTCCTAAAGAGTTTTACATTTTTGTGTATGCTGCTGGAATTTAGGGAATGGATTTTAGACTGAAAGGAAGAAAAAAGTTGCATTGCCCTTTTTTCCTGGTTTAAAGGTAAATACACATTTTTTAGATCCCTTCTCTCTGAGCTCTGTAAAAGTGTGAGACACCTGTCGAAAATAAGCCTGGATGATAGACATGTTCATGTTATAATTTTAAGCTTTAGTTCAGTTTGGTAGAACCACTTAGGCACCTTCTGATTGTGAGCTAAGGCCCAGGAAGACCCTGATCTTTGAGAAAGAGGGCTTTCAGATGATGTAAGCTGCTGTGACACTGGTCACCTGCGAAGATCTCCTCATTTTCTTTCTCTGCCTTGTTTTTGTTGTTGTTCCTTAAAAGCTCTTTTCTGACTGAATCTCCCCAGATTGAAAAATATTATCTGTGCCTCTTCATTGCCTCTTTATATCTGGAAAAACATTCTTTTCCTTAGTGGCTAGTCTCACCTAGGTTTTAAGGGAGGGTTGGTTTCAAATTAAAGGGACATCATAATGTATGAAACGGAGGTAAGTAGCTCCTATGGGATCTTTATTTGGATTCCTTCCTTTCTTCCTCCCTCCCATGAAATCCTGCTAGGTGCCAGGTACTGTTCTAGGCACTGGGGATACAAGACAGACAAAACTATCTGCCCTGGAGAGGTGGATAAAAAATAACATATACGGTGTGATAAATGGTGATACATGCCATTGGGGGGAACAAAGGAACACAAAAAGGGGATTATACAGGACCCAAAGTTCAATGTGAAGTAGGTGTGTCAGGAAGGCCCCACATATCTAGGTAGCACAGATATGTTTGAGCTGCCTGTTCTGGGCTTCAGCTTCTTTCTGCACTTGCTTGCCGGAAACAGGAATCAGAAGCTTGGCACATCACTTCTGCAGGACTGCGGACCTCTGATACAAGTAGAGCCTGAAGGATTGAAGTCATTTAGTGTTTTTTTCCAAAAGAAGTCCATCGTGTTTTAATAAACGCTTACTATGTTTAAAAATTACCTCTGAAGACATTGAAAACATCCCAATGGCTGTAAATACGGCCAGAATTTAACAGTCGTAAAGCAGTCCCTTTATCGCTGTCAGTATATGGGAGAAATGTGTCTCCTCGCTTTATATTTCATCTCATGTTGTGTTTTACCGTTGTGAGCTTTGCAAAGGTCACTCGGCAGTGGAGTGTGAAAGGATTCAACAGCCCCAGTCCCAGAAAGCCCACTTAATGCACATGATCCACTGATGGTGGGTCAATAGCATAACCTTTATATTAAAAAAGAAGGCTTGTAAGACAAAATTAAGAATGATATGGAATTACTGATGTAAGCATAGGAAATGACTGAACTATATATCCTTGACTTTTTTGTATAGTGGTGAGTTGGGGAAGGGAAGACAATGAGAGACAGGGTATAGGTTAGGGCTTTGCAGTAATCGCTATTCTAGTATAAATTAGTAATTTGCAGTAGGTGTGTTTGAATAGGATGTGACCCAATTCAAAGCTTTACTTTTGAGGTGGTGGATATTAGGAAATATTTAACTGTGCTAATAGTTACTATGTTCATTAATATAATTCCAGTTCAGTTGGCCTTTAAAGTGATGTAAAAGCTGGAGCTGTGTCAACACCAGAATTCTGTGGGTACAGAACACTTAAATTCAAAGACACAACAATCAAGGATAAGGGTGGTGGGTGTATTTTCTATTTCTTTCCTGAGCTCTGAAATATATAGTTTGATCTCTTTCCTAAAATTTCCAGAATTTGTCTTCTGAATTGTATATCCTTTTGAAATCACTGAAAGAATAACATGGGATACTTACATAGTGTTGTAATTTAATGTCCAGGTTCAGTTCAACACTGTCACCATTGCTTAAACTGTCCCTCAACATTTAAAGCTATTTAATTTGTCACTAACTTGTATTTCCAAGCTTTTCCCTACTTCTAAACAAATTGCCTAAGTCTGGGCAAACAGGGATTGCCTCTTTCAGAATACTTTCTGAAAGGAACTTTGGACAAAATTTAGTGTCCCCCACTACACATCTTTATTCCTACTTATGGCTACTTGTCTGCAATTGGAAGTGATGTCCTCTTTCTTTGAAACTCCTGTAGCTCTTTCTTAACATACATATCTCAGTGCCTCAGAAACAACAGTAACAACAAAAGCAATAAGAAAAAATCCAAAATAAATTGCAGGGAAATCTTCAAGTGACTCTTCGAAATGTAATGTGAGCAGTTTTCAATATGTTTACCTATGGAATGAATTTGATTATTGTGCTTATGGAAACCTAGATTCTATTTTGTTGAAATTTGGATAGTTTACATTTCTCAGCTTCATGGACCACAATCAAATGTTTCAGACTTGATAGATGCCAAGTGTTCTTTCTCTTGCTTTCTTGTAACTATCCCTCATGTAGGAGGTGGCCCAGTGAATTTGCCCTGTCTGTGAAATTGCTTGAGGACCATTTCAAAGGGCTGGCTTCCTTTGCTCACACTGGTTGGCTCTACATTTCTGGTTCTCTGTGATTGGACACAAAAGTTTATACACTTTTTAAAAGAATGATCATCTTTCCTCCTAACTCTGGACACAAAAGAATGTATGGCAGCTTTTAAATGCATGCCAACTTTGAACAAAACTGGCAAGCTGCTTTTGCAGTTTTAATATTCAATACCTTGAGGGAAATCCCTTCTGAACATTGCAGCCTTTTTTTTTTCTTTTGTCACTTCACTTTTCAGTTTATTTCCAACATTATCACTTGTCTTTTTTTTTGTTTTGAATTTTTGAATTTATTTATACAGCAGGCTCTGATTAGTTATCTATTTTATACATATTAGTGTATTTTGGAAGAGTTTGAGAAGGATGGGTGTTAGCTCTTTTCTAAATGTTTGATAGATTTCACCTGTGAAGCCATTTGGTCCTGGACTTTTGTTTGTTGGAAGATTTTTAATTACACTTTCAATTTCATTACTTGTGATTGCTCTGTTCATATTTTCTATTTCTTCCTGGTTCAGTCTTGGAAGCTTATAGCTTTCTAAGAATTTGTCCATTTCTTCCAGGTTGTCCATTTTATTGGCATAGAGTTGCTTGTAGTAGTCTCTTACGATGCTTTGTATTTCTGCGGTGTCCATTGTAACTTCTCCTTTTTCATTTCTAATTTTATTGATTTGAGTCCACTCCCTCCTTTTCTGATGAGTCTGGCTAAAGGTTTATCAATTTTGTTTATCTTCTCAAAGAACCAGATTTTTAGTTTTATTGATCTTTGCTATTGTTTTTTTTTGTTTCTGTTTCATTTATTTCTGCTCTGATATTTATGATTTCTTTCCTTCTACTAACTATGGGTTTTGTTTGTTCTTCTTTCTCTAGTTCCTTTAGGTATAAGTTTAGATTCTTTATTGGAGATTTGTCTTGTTTCTTGAGGTAGTGTTGTATTGCTATAAACTTCCCTCTTAGAACTGCTTTTGCTGCATTGCTTAGGTCTTGGATCGTCGTGGTTTTGTTGTAATTTGTTTCTAGATGTTTTTTGATTTCCTCAGAGATCTCTTGGTTATTTAGTAATGTATTGTTTAGACTTCATGTGTTTGTGTTTTTTATGTTTTTTTCCCTGTAATTGATTTCTTTTCTTAATTAATTAATTAATTTTGGTCTTTTCGTTTTTCTTTTTTTTTGAATTTTATTTTATTTTTTTTATACAGCAGGTTCTTATTAGTTATCCACTTTATACATATCAGTGTAAATATGTCAATCCCAATCTCCCAGTTCATCACACCACCACCCTCCCTGCCACTTTCCCCCCTTGGTGTCCATACGTTTGTTCTCAGTTGTGTCTCAATTTCTGCCCTGCAAACTGGTTAATCTGTACCATTTTTCTAGGTTCCACGTATATGCATTAATATGCGATATTTGTTTTTCTCTTTCTGACTTACTTCACTCTGTATGACAGTTTCTAGATCCATCCACGTCTCTAATAATGACCCAATTCCGTTGCTTTTTATGACTGAGTAATATTCCATTGTATATATATACCACATCTTCTTTATCCATTCATCTGTCGATGGGCATTTAGGTAGCTTCCATGTCCTGGCTTTTGTAAATAGTGCTGAAATGAACATTGGGGTGTATGTGTCTTTTTGAATTATGGTTTTCTCTGGGTATATGCCCAGTGGTGGGATTGCTGGGTCATATGGTAATTCTATTTTTAGTTTTTTAAGGAACCTCCATAGTGTTCTCCATAGTGGCTGTATCAATTTACATTCCCACCAACAGTGCAGGAGGGTTTCCTTTTCTCCACACCCTCTCCAGCATTTGTTGTTTGTAGATTTTCTGTTGATGCCTATTCTAACTGGTGTGAGGTGATATCACATTGTAGTTTTGATTTGCATTTCTCTAATAATTAGGGGTGTTGAGCAGCTTTTCATCTGCTTCTTGGCCATCTGTATGTCTTCTTTGGAGAAATGTCTATTTGGGTCTTCTGCCCATTTTTGGATTGGGATGTTTGTTTTTTAAATATTGAGCTACATGAGCTGTTTATATATTTTGGAGATTAGTCCTTTGTCCATTGATTCGTTTGCAAATATTTTCTCCCATTCTGAGGGTTGTCTGTTTGTCTTGTTTGTAGTTTCCTTTGCTGTGCAAAAACTTTTAAGTTTCTTTAGGTCCCATTTGTTAATTTTTTGTTTCTATTTCCATTACTCTAGGAGGTGGATCAAAAAAGATCTTGCTGTGATTTATGTCAAAGAGTGTTTTTCCTATGTTTTCCTCTAAGAGTTTTATAGTGTCCGGTCTTACATTTAGGTCTCTAACCCATTTTATTTTTGAATATGGTGTTAGGCAGTGTTCTAATTTCATTCTTTTACATGTAGCTGTACAGTTTTCCTAGCACCACTTACTGAAGAGACCGTCTTTTCTCCATTGTATATCCTTGCCTCCTTTTGTCATAGATTAGTTGACCATAGGTGCGTGGTTTATCTCTGGGCTTTCAATCCTGTTCCATTGATCTATATTTCTGTTTTTGTGCCAGTACCATATTGTCTTGATTACTGTAGCTTTGTAGTATATTCTGAAGTCAGGGAGTCTGATTCCTCCAGCTCCTTTTTTTTTTGCTTCAAGACTGCTTTGGCTATTCAGGGTCTTTTGTGTCTCCATACACATTTTAAGATTTTTTTGTTCTAGCTCTGTAAAAAATGCCATTGGTAATTTGATAGGGATTTCTTGAATCTGAAGATTGCTTTCCGTAATATAGTCATTCTCACAATATTGATTCTTCCAATCCAAGAACACGGTATGTCTCTCCATCTGTTTGTGTCATCTTTAATTTCTTTCATCAGTGTCTTACAGTTTTCCTCATACAGGTCTTTTGTCTCCTTAAGGAGGTTTATTCCTAGGTATTTTATTCTTTTTGTTGCAGTGGTAAATGGGAGTGTTTCCTTAATTTCACTTTCAGATTTTTCATCATTAGTGTATAGAAATGGAAGAGATTTCTTTGCATTAATTTTGTATCCTGCTACTTTACCAAATTCATTGATTAGCTCTAGTAGTTTTCTGGTGGCATTTTTAGGATTCTCTATGTATAGTATCATGTCATCTGCAAACAGTGACAGTTTTATTTCTTCTTTTCCAATTTGTATTCCTTTTATTTCTTTTCCTTCTCTGATTGCCGTGGCTAGGACTTCCAAAACTTTGTTGAAGAATAGTGGTGAGTGTGGACATCCTTGTCTTGTTCCTGATCTTAGAGGAAATGCTTTCAGTTTTTCACCATTGAGAATGATGTTTGCTGTGGGTTTGTTGTATATGGCCTTTATTATGTTGAGGTAGGTTCCCTCTTTGCCCACTTTCTGGAAACTTTTTATCATAAATGGGTGTTGAATTTTGTCAAAAGCTTTTTCTGCAACTATTGAGATGATCATATGGTTTTTCTTCTTCAATTTGTTAATATGGTGTATCACATTGATTGATTTGCATATATTGAAGAATCCTTGCATTCTTGGGATAAATTCCACTTGGCCATGGTGTATGATCCTTTTAATGTGTTGTTGGATTCTGTTTGCCAGTATTTTGTTGAGGATTTTTGCATCTCTATTCATCAGTGATATTGTTGTGTAGTTTTCTTTTTTTGTAGTATCTTTGTCTGGTTTTGGTATCAGAGTGATGGTGGCCTCATACAATGAGTTTGGGAGTGTTCCTTCCTCCACAATTTTTTGGAAGAGTTTGAGAAGGATGGGTGTTAGCTCTTCTCTAAATGTTTGATAGAATTCACCTGTGAAGCCATCTGGTCCTGGACTTTGGTTTGTTGGAAGATATTTAATCAGAGTTTCAATTTCATTCCTTGTGATTGGTCTGTTCATATTTTCTATTTCTTCCTGGTTCAGTCTTGGAAGGTTATACCTTTCTAAGAATTTGTCCATTTCTTCCACGTTTTCCATTTTATTGGCATAGAGTTGCTTGTAGTAGTCTCTTAGGATGCTTTGTATTTCTGCAGTATCTGTTATAACTTCTCCTTTTTCATTTCTAGTTTTATTGATTTGAGTCCTCTCCCTCTTTTTCTTGATGAGTCTGTTTTATCAATTTTGTTTATCTTCTTAAAGAACTAGCTTTTAGTTTTATTGATCTTTGCAATTGTGTTCTTTGTTTTTATTTCATTTATTTCTGCTCTTATCTTTATGATTTCTTTCCTTCTACTAACTGTGGGTTTTGTTTGTTCTTCTTTCTCTAGTTCCTTTAGGTGTAAGATTAGATTGTTAATTTGAGATGTTTGTTGTGTCTTGAGGTAGGATTGTATTGCTATAAACTTCCCTCTTAGAACTGCTTTTGCTGCATCCCATAGGTTTCGGATATCGTGTTTTCATTGTCATTTGTCTCTAGGTATTTTTTGATTTCCTCTTTGATTTCTTCAGTCATCTCTTGGTTATTTAATAACTTATTGTTTAGCCTCCATGTGTTTGTGTTTTTAATGTTTTTTTCCCTGTAATTGAGTTCTAATCTCATAGCATTGTGGTCAGAAAAGATGCTTGACATGATTTCAGTCTTCTTAAATTTACTGAGGCTCGATTTGTGACCCAAGATGTGATCTATCTTGGAGAATGTTCCGTGCGCACTTGAGAAGAAAGTGTATTTTGCTGTTTTTGGATGGAATGTCCTATAAATATCAATTAAATCTATCTGACCTATTGTGTCATTTAAAGCTTGTGTTTCCTTATTAATTTTCTTTTTGGATGATCTATCTATTGGTGTAAGTGAGGTGTTAAAGTCCCCCACTATTATTGTTACTTTTAACTTTCTTTTTTATAGCTGTTAGCAGTTGCCTTATGTATTGAGGTGCTCCTACGTTGAGTTCATATATATTTATAATTGTTATATCTTCGTCTAGTATTGATCCCTTGATCATTATGCAGTGTCCTTTCTTGTCTCTTGTAACATTGTTTATTTTAATGTCTATTTTATCTGTTATGAGTACTGCTACTCCAGCTTTCTTTTGATTTCCATTTGCATGGAATATCTTTTTCCATCCCTTCCCTTTCAGTATGTATGTGTCCCTAGGTCTGAAGTGGGTCTCTTGTAGGCAGCATATAGATGGGTCTTGTTTTTGTATCCATTTAGCAAGCCTGTGTCTTCTGGTTGGAGCATTTAATCCATTCACGTTTAAGGTAATTATCGATATGTATGTTCCTATTACCATTTTCTTAATTGTTTTGGGCTTGTTTTTGTAGATCCTTTTCTTCTCTTTTGTTTCCCACTTAGAGAAGTTCCTTTAGCCTTTGTTGTAGAGCTGGTGTGGTGGTGCTGAATTCTCTTAGCTTTTGCTTATCTGTACAGCTTTTGATTTCTCTTTTGAATCTGAATGAGATCCTTGCTGGGTAGAGTAATCTTGGTTGTAGTTTCTCTTTCATCACTTTAAACATGTCATGCCACTCCCTTCTGGCTTGTAGAGTTTGTGCTGAGAAATCAGGTGTTAACCTTATGGGAGTTCGCTTGTGTGTTATTTGTCATTTTTCCCTTTTTGCTTTCAGTAATTTTTCTTTGTCTTTAATTTTTTTCAATTTGATTACTGTGTGTCTCGGCGTGTTTCTCCTTGGGTTTATCCTGCCTGGGACTCTCTCAATACAGCCTTTGTTTATTAATTATTTTTAGTGGAGAAGCCTTGATTTTGGGGAACAGAAGACTCTTAAGTTACGCTTGTATCTGTGATATGAGTGCCCCCATCTCTTCCATGCAGTTAGGGTGCCTGTACATAATGCTTATGGTGCTTAATAGCAGCGTCAAGTCCAGGGTTTGTAAATATTCTTTTGACAGCTTTGTACATACTTTTGAGTAGGTAAAACAGGAAATATGTTTGGAATTCCATTTTATATCTTAATAGCTTGGTAGATTTCTACATGAGCAGGATATATACACCTTCTCAGTTTTCTTCCTACCTAGAGATGAGAAAAATAAGGTCTTTTCTTATGCTGGTATTCTGAATTTATTTCCACAAACTGGGAGGCAGGTGGGTGGTGGTGGTCTTTAAAGAAAACTTTCTAATATCTAATTATCAGCATTAAGTTTAAGAATGGTGTCATTGAAGTTTCTCTAAAATCAGTGTCACGTGTCCTTTAACATTCTATTAGTTTGTAGCTGACAATCCTGTAGAGCAAGTTATCTCACTCATCTCGCAAGAATATGTTTTGCAGCCAGTTTATTTTGAAAGATAACTTTAAACACTCCCTAACATGTATTATTTTAAAGATGGTATCTTATCAAGTCTTTGAAAGTGATTGGGAATGCCTACTTTGAAAATTGGGTGTCCTAAAACCACTGGGGCCAGGCTCCAAGTCTCTGGGACCTCAAGCACCCATTGATGAATGTGTTAATGAGGACCTGTGACCATTTTCTGAGAGTGATAGTCTTCCTCTGCTTACCATTGGGATAATATCCACATACAGCTGTGAAGCTTTCATGAGATGATTGCAGCCTTCACTGTTGGTCAGCTGATGAGGAAGTTCAGTATGCCATTAACTGATTGCCATTTCTTCTCAGAGATCACAATTTCAAACTCTGTGCTGTTTTGTTCTTATCTGAACTCAGTCGTGATAAATAACGATAGTATTTGTGAAATATTACTGAAGAATATGTAATCCATCCATTCTGCTAGAGACTAGATCTTTTTCCTTAATTCAAGCCAGACCATCACAGAGCTACATTTTGCCTCCCTTGAGAATTGCTTTTACTGAGTTGTAATGTGGTGTTATGTTATTGGCCAGATTGAGGGTCATTATTAATAAGCATCCTCAGGAAAGTCATTATTGGATTCATCACAGTGGAGTGGGTAAGGAGAGGGTCCATACAACACACAGTGTTTGCTTTATAAACATTCATAGAAGAAAGTTCTCGAAGTTCTCAGTGTCAGGAGAGGCTGAACTTCTCGGGAGCAACTGTTGCTAAGAATCCTTTGACTAGTGTTTTTGCTGCCCAGCTCTAACTAAACTTCTGTTAAACTTTTCGTCAACTACACTGACCTCATTTTTTAAAAATTATTATTACTTTTCCTTTATGCCAATAACTAATCGTTTTAAATGTTATGGTGTATTTCTGTAAGTGGTCAAAAATGCTTTTGGAATGAGCTTGGGAATGAATTAAAACAATTACACAAATGTATGCTTTGATTGTACCTTCTTCCTTGATTTTGTTTCATAGTGACTTACTTCCTTACCTAATCTCCCTACCAAATGTGAGGTCTTTCAGGGTAGATATTGTGTCTCTCACTTCTTGATTGTGTAGAAATATTAAGAACAGTGCTTTGAATTAACCGGCTCTCCATGAATATTTTTGCATTAAATAAATATGCATTTATTGAATCTAGATGCTATTGAGTATACAAATATGAATTAACTATGGTCCATAGCCTTAGGAAATTTATGTACAATTCAGAGAGAAAAAAGGAAGATTGTGTTAAAAGTTGTCATATGCTGTAGAAGTCCTGGGGAGGAAAAAATGAGTTCCAATAGTGTGGGTCTAGAGTTGACATCAAGTGGTTCTGGAAGGGCGAGTGAGATTTTACCAGGGGAGACTACCTTGGACAAGTGGATTCTTAGCATTGAAAATTGAATTGTATGGGAAATTTATATAATTCTTATATGATCCAAAATCACTTTCGTTTTCCCTCAAGCTTCAAGGATTCTCCTTTAAGCTTGTGTTCTGAAATCTAGAGAATAAGCCCTTGATACCATGATTGTACAGACTTCAGTCCTCTCTAGTTCCAAACTGTAGAACCTTAATCTTTGCAGTTTGTCTTGATATATTAACCTCTTCCCTTCATTTTCTCATCATTTTAAAAGCTTTTCTCTGGACCTTCTCAAGTTTATTAGGTCTTTGCCAAGGAAACATTGTCTAAGCCATGATTTTATACATGGTGATTTCTGCTTCTTTTATAATTTTTGTTTCTATTTTTATTTTTCTCACAGTGCATCTTATTTAGAAGATCCTATGATTTGAGGGGTTGATCTTCAGGTCATGGCACTGTATTAAAGGCCATTGATGGTCTCCATCCTGATGACCTTTTCAGCCTGTGTGCCTTCACTGGCTTCTCATAAGCCATACTGTTTCATGTCATAGGCTCAGCTGCTGTCTCTCCCTGGGAGGCCCTTTTTGCCTCATGCTGTCTATGCAAATTCCTCCCCATCCTTCATGATGCTCATTCACCTGTGAAGCCTTTCCTGATCCCTCAGCACAGTCACTTCATCCCTGCGTCTCATGACTCTAGACACACAACTCTATCAATCCTCAGATTGCAGATAGTGATTTACATTTCTCCCTCTCTGTTAGACTTGAGCTCCTAGAAGGCCAGGGCTGCATTTTACTTGACTTTCTTCAATGGTTGGTAGAGTGAGTTTCTCTGTATTTGCAGTTTCCTGTCTAACCGTAAAGATGCACAGTCTTGCGGTATATGAAAAACCTCTTGACCTTTCATTGCCTCACAGAGCTTATCATCATGGTTGAGCTGGAGATTCCCCTCTGCACTTATCTGTAAACATGTTAAATAATCACTGTACTAGAAAGCGTCTCTAAGGAGCACTTGTTTAAACTACTTTTGTCAGAAAAGTTCCTGTTCATTACTGCCTTTTTTTTCTTCTCCCTAAATTAATTATATGTGACTAATAGAGAATTAGGAAAATATTGTTAAATTTAAATTGTGGGTTTAAATTTAGTTTTTAGTTTTTTTTAAAATAACTCTGAACCTGTTTTATCATATTGATTTTGGGTGACAACAACTATATCCTGGCCACCCTCAATAATGTTAGGCAAAGCCCTCACCTATTTGTATGCTGCCAAAGACTTCCAATCTCATGTTAACCGGATTAAAAAAAATCTTTTTAGTGTGAAACTTGATGTGATGTTTCTCTGACTATGGATACCCCCTTGGGAAATTTGAGTAGGTTGGTCAGATATCATGTTTCCTTATGGAAGTTAGGTTTTTCCCTCCGTGGTTTATGTGTATGTAGGTATCTGTGGTTGAGATTCACATACCAATAGGAAAAATGTATTCTAATTATTTTTGTATTTTGCTTATGTATGTGTTCACCATAAACTGGGTGCAAATTTATCTAATATCTGGTTCTGTCTTTTGCCTTCAGTTATTTTGCAGATCAGAAGAAATTCTTAGTAAAGCTGTGGGAATTTACAGCAAGCTAGAAAGCAGGACTATTTGCAAATTCTTTAATTCCTACATCTGGTTTCCACAAATGGTTCTTTGGCTTTAATTCTCACTGATAGTTAGACATCTAGTACTCTCCTGATATTTTTACAAAGGTAGGCAATGACTCAGAGCCCTATGGTGAGATTATTTTATGATGTTTTCCCTATGCAGTGTATAATTAGGCAAATATAATTTTACTTTTGTGATTACATTATTATTATTTTCTTGCAAACATTTTGAGTTTTGGAAAAATATCAGGAAAAACTGCGTCTGTATTGCTTTATCCAGTTGATTTTGGATGATAGGAAATATGTCCAGCCAGTATGAATTATGTTAAGCACTACTGTGGTTTAACTGTGTGCTCTGTAATTCCTTCCTGGCTCGTAGTGTAGTCAGTGAACCAGCAGCATCTGTACACCTAGGATATTCAGAAATGTGGACTATTTGGTCCCACTTTAGACTTATTAGCCATAATCTGCATTTTCACAAAATTCCAAAGTGGTTTCTGTGCACATGAGAGTTTGAGAAAAGTTCCTCTAGTGCACATACACGTCACACATATTTCGAAGGTACTGAAATCTAGGTTCTTGTTACTCCTAGCAGTCTACATACCATCACATCAGTATCATGTGGGAGCTTATTTTCTATTCCTATCCAGACATTCAGGTGCAATCCCTGACCTATTGAATCAGAATTTACATTTTAACAAGATCCCCTGGTGATTGCTATGAACATTAAAATCTGGAAATTGATTTAGATTGCATCATTTTCCTGAAGCTAGCTTAACTTGAATTCTAGTTTTAGCATAAATACGTGGTATTCTTTTTTCAAAATGCCTCTTTAGTAGTCTTCGCTGGAACATGGCCAATTCAGTAAGTATGCCTATTGTCTCTGAATACACAAAGGAGGACTCTCCTGTGCTTCCTTAATAATTGACTTATACCTTCTGACATTTGTCCTTGACTACTTCTCTCTAAACTCTTCAGTGGATGGCTCTCCTACTCCCACCTATCCTCATGAAAATAGGAGTATGTCATATTTTCCCCTACCCATTATGCTCTCCAGAGCATTGTTATGCAAAATGAGTTAATGATTTCTCTTATGATAACACTGCTTTGTTTGCATTTCTTTTTCCATTCTCATTTTCCCCAGTCTCACCCCTGCTGTTTGCTCTCTTTCTGGGCATTTTTGCTCTTTCCTCAGTGGCAGCTCCTCTTTCTCTTGTTGTTAGCTGCATATGTGTTTAGAAGTTCTGTAGCTCCCTCGATAGATTGACCCTTTTGTCATTATAAAAGTGTCCCCTTTATCTCTGAACTAGGAGTGAGGACAGAGGGAAAAAGTCTTGGTGCAAATACCACAGACTCTTGCCTTTCTTGAATTTTCATAGATTTTCTGGAACAGATACTGTTTTCATTTGCTGCTTGCCCTTAGGACCATTTCCTGAAACTTTATATGTTTTTGTTCTTTAAAAAATACGTTTTACCACTTTCACTGGAGACCAGATCAGCAGAGCTTTTCATGCTGCTATGCCAGAAGTTGATCCATATGCCTCTTTCTGTAATGTGTGTGTGTGTGTGTGTGTTTCTTTCTTTCTTTTCCTTAATAGCTGATGAGTTTTACAAGCCTCATGAGGCAATGATTTATTCATATTTATTTGCCCAGTACCTACCACGATGCTTGAAATACTGCAGGTCAGTGATTCTCAAACATTTTCTATTTTGGACACAGTTTTGAATGCTGAAATGTTTGGTGGTGCATTTGAAGGTATTAAAAGGATCAAGACAACATTAAATAACTTAGCAATTATGAAGCATGTATTGGTTGTTTAACGGCATCCCGTAGTGCTCATAAAAAGAACCACAGTTGTCCTACCATTTTTATGGTCTCCTTCTAGTAACCTGTCACTTTCAGAGACGAGTTGCTTACTGCCTTGACTTACCTACCTTATAACCTTATGAAATCAAGTTCATTTGTTTGTTTTGTTTGTTTTTAGCGCCACTTGACATCAACTGCTATCCCTGACTTGTAGCTTAGTATCTCTATTTATGTAATACTGAAAACCAGCATATTTTAACACTGTTCAGCCCATAGTTCTTTCTGCTGAACATGGATATAATAATACGTCACTTAGTTTTGGCAAAAATAACTTTTCCCACATTAGTCATATTGGATGAAACCTCTGAAGTTTATTAAGCCTACTGAGTATCTCTGCTGGATTCTTAGTCCACATTTGGTTACTGTTGGATAAATCAAAAACTAAATTGTGAAGTGTAGACTCTAAATGTTATAGAAGTCTTCCATGTAACCTAAGCTATAAGGCTTGGGACAGTTTCTTGACTTTCAATATTCCTATTCCTCATATCCTGTGTATTTAACCAATAACTAAATTTTATTGCCTTTATCTTCTAGAGGTCTGTAAGACCTTAGGTTCAGTTCTTATCCAGACCTTTGAACACTCCTCAGTGGTTTGTAGTAATAGCCTTCGAATTTGTCTCTTTCTGTAGTTTGTGTCTTTTTTGGAAGCCCTCCTATACTCTCCTACCCAGACCAATTTTCTTTAAGTACCAGTCCATCACACCATTTTCTTAATGCTCACCACAGATGTTTTCTGATATTTGTTATGAGCCATTCACTGCTCTGGGTGCTGTGGTTTTTAGTAGTAAACAAGCTAGACTAGGTCCCTTCCCTCTTAGGCATTCTGTTCTGTGTTGCAGTGGGTAGTAAACAAGTAAATAAAGGAGATTCTCACATTGTGATAAGTGCTATGCTAGTAAAGAGCATCATGAGGGGGTAACTTACGGGGAACACCTGAGGTAGGTGGTGAGTGAAGACCTCTCTGAGGAGATGTCATATGAGCTGAGACCTGAAGGATCGGGATGAGGTAGCCACGCAGGAAGTAGAAAGAGGGCTTCCAGGGACACCAAGTGCAAAAGCCCAAAGACAGAGGAGGGCTTGACCCATTTATGAAAGAGAAAGCAGGGCATAGTAGCTACAGTGTAATCAAGTGTTAAGAATGACAATATGAGATGATGTTGGAGAGGGTGGCAGATTATATAGGGCCTTGCTAAGTTATGGCAAGGAGTTTTTATTCTAAGAGCTCTGGGAAGTCACTGATGATTTTAAGATGAGTGAGATGACTTGTTTATAAAAGGTAAATATGGCTTCTATGTGGAGAATGCTTTAAATAGGGAAGAGTAGAACTAGGAGACTACTTAGGAGGTTGGTATCTGTTCTAGGCGAGTGATAGCGGCAGCTTATTCTAGAGGAGTGGCTTATAAAGGTGGAGAAAAGCATATAGGTGCAGGATACATGTTGGAGGTTGAGCCAATAGACTTGGCAATGCACTGAAAGCCTGACCTGTTTGTTGTTTATATGGTGTATCACGGACAAAATCCTTTGTGTTTTTCATGGTCTCTGTAACCTGGCCTCTTCATATGTCTGTTTATTTCCCTTTATACCCAAAGGTACACTTATTCTTCAAGTAAAAGTGAGTATAATATAGTAGTTTAAAGCACGTTCTGTGGTATCAGACTTTCTGGGTTCAAATCCTGGCTTTTTCCCTTCCTATGTGATCTCAGATCGGACACTCTTTGTACCTTAGTTTCTTCATCTGTAAAATAGAGACAATAATATTTCTAACTTATGGGGTTGTTACTAGGATTAAACAAGTTTATGTAAAGTGTTTGGAAAACCCTTGGCCACGGTAAGTGTTCAGTAGATGATTAGTGTATTCATTTCCTTGGGCTGTTGTAAGACATTACAGCAAATGGGGTGGCTTAAAATAATAGAACTTCTTTCTCCCGTAATGCTGGAGGCCAGAAGTCTGAAATCAAGGTGTCATCAGGATTAGTTCTTGCCAGAGGCCATGAGGGAGAATTTGGTCCATGCCCGTCTCCTAGCTTCTGGTGGTTGTTGGCGATCATTGGCGTTCTTTGGCTTGTAGAAGGAGCTCTGATCTCTGCCTCCATCTTCACGTGGTCTTCCCCTTTGTGTCCCTGCTTGTTTCCCCTTTTCTTCTGAGGATTTGTCTTTGAATTTAGGGCCAATCTTAATTCAAGATGCTCTTATCTCGGCATCGTTAGCTTAATCACAAAGACCCCTTTTGCAAATAAGGTCACACTTAGTTTCTTGGGGTTGGGACATGCACGTATCATCTTGGGAGGGGGTCACCATTCAGCTCACTGCAGTTGCCTGAGACCACTCATAGGACCACCTTTGTGCCTATTCTAATGTTTAGTAAAACCTAGCCACTTGTAAAAGTCTGGTTTAAGTCTTTTTGTGTTGGTTAAATCACCTCTGTAAAATAGTTCCTACTCTATGCGATTTGCTCTCTTCCTCAAGTAAAATCAAATACAAAAATATTTGACTCAATATAAAAACAGCACAGGTGACTTGCTCCCAACAGGCTACTTATGTGCCTTGCCTTTTATTGATTATTCAGGGAGTTCAAGTCCCCTTCTCCACGTTCTATTTCTTAATGTTTAGGACAAATATTTTATTCTCAGGGAAAGTTGTTTCAGTGACCCAGAAACTGTTAGAAATGAATGTTTCTAATTCTGTTAAGAAGAATGAGACATCTTGAAAGTTGGACTGGAGGTAGAGTTTTAAGTCTAATTGCTGGGGGCAGGTTAGGCATAGATTCCAAGGAAATAGTTTTGGTCACAAAAAAACTACATTGTTGGTATATGTGAGAAAGAGTAAGCCCAATGCACATGAGCTAGAAAATGATAAAAGTGTTACGGGTAAGAGACCATATGCTTCATTATGTTTTCCTTCTTCATGTTCAAATTCATAGCCTAAAGATGAGAAAGCATTCAGTTAGAGATTTAATACAAATACATATAAATCATGCACTATTACAGAGCTTCACACCCGATGTGCGTGAGTCATGTGTTTCTGTATATGCCTAAAGAGATAAGTGGAATAATGTTTACTGAAGTATTCACAGTGCTTATCTCTGAGTTGGTGGGATTTCAGGTGATTTTTGATTTTTAAAATCATCAGTTCTGATAGAATTTTTTTTACAGTATAAAGGTGTCATTTTACAAACACAGTGCTTGTGATGAGAGACCCAAAGAGTTAGAGAGTGGCTGGAGCCCCCAAGCCACTGACCTCTATCTGCACAAGCATGTTTGTATGTTTACCCATGTTCCATACAAAGAACACAATTTTTTTCCATATGCCCCAGGGTAGAAAAGGTTGGGAAGCAGTGCATAATATATATGTTAAGACTTAATTATATTGCCTTGTGACTCACTCATGGACACACACACACACACATAAACAGACACACACACACACACACACCAGTCTAATTAAGGTCTATCTGATTGGTTAAAAGTGGACTCTTTATTATTAAAATTTCAGTGTAATTACTTGCTTCCCTCAGCGGTCTCCCACATGTGTTTTTGGAGTATGGGGTAGTTATGGGAAGTAGTTCAAGTTAGAAATGCTAGGGGTGGAGGGACAAGAATTCTGTTCCAAAGCCGGTTAGAATTCATTCCAGAATATAACCGTCCTTTTTAACAAGCTGATGCCCCTCAGAAATATTAGAGTTTGTTGATAGAACTGTTTATGTGAGAGTGCTTTCCTGTTATTTGCAGAGGAAGAGGCATTCGGGCTGTATCCATGTCTCACTGGAGGGCGCTGCTCCATTAGTGGGCGATGTGGGCTTACTGACTTGCAGGCACTGACCTGTGGTCCCCAAGTCCTTCTGAGCAGATCCTCTGAGAGCCTCCATGGTATTCTTATAAATATGCACAGAGCAATTGCATTTTTCCCCAACACGAAGGAATTCACATGTGCTGGAAACTTGCCAAGTTTGATTCTGACACATGTCGAGATTAGAATGTTGTAAATGGAGAGGCAGAGTTGTGTCTTGGTGCTACCACTTTGGATCCGAGACTGAGGGGTGACCGGGGACAGAGCTGTAAATGCTGATGCGTGCTTTATGTGCTTTATGTGCTTTACATACTGATGGGGAATGTTGGTGTCTGTTCATGTCTGCACTCTGTTAATTCTCTAAACCGTTGTAGTGTTACTCTTTCTGTTGGGAATAGCAAGAAAAGCCAATCTCTCTGTATTCCCTGCTGCTGGGACATGTGCCTATTTGCTTAAAGACTGGTCTTTGAAATTCGGTTGCAAAACGGTTGTTGAGAAAACAATCATGGCAGTCTACTTCAGAAAACCCTTCTCTCTTTTGAGATATAACTGGATTGGTGATTTGTGTGTTTGTTAATTGCAGTAAAGCTGCTACTGTAATTTAGAATGCTTGTTAAGAACAGTCCAACAGTCCTCTAAGGGACGATAGATAACCCGCAGTGTGTCTGGCGTTGGGAGCTAGTAATTATTTTACTGTAAATGAATCTAACCATAGCCTATTGGAAAACCACAAGAGGGACAGGCTTTGAGGGAGGAGTGTTAAAATCAAGGCTCTTCTTTATTGACGACATTCATCAGCCTAAATTACTGGCAATAAGGTTTCTAGAGAGGTTCAAGTAAAGAAAGGAAAATAATTAAGATTCTTTTCAGCTACTGTAAAAAATTCTTAGTATGAGTGCATCTTACTTAAGGATCATTCTAACCTTCCTTTTAATGGAAGTGTCAAGGTTTCATATTACGTAATGGTGGATTTTGCTTTTTTAAAAGGCTGTCCTACCCGATCAGAGACTTGTAAATTTTTCCTGTAGGAATTGCTTGGCTAGTCTCACTAATTTTACATCGTAGAGCTACCTACCATGTCATATTTTGACTTTCATTTATTTTTTCTTTGTTGGGGAAAATAGGTGTAGGTAAAAACCAGGCACAAGTAATACTTTTTGGGTGGTATCGGCAGAGTATATAAAGGAAAAGCTAGAGAAGCACATTTTCTTCCCATGAAAAGACTTTCAAAATTAGGTTTTGGCTGAGGAAGCTCTAGGCAAGTTACTAATGTTTAACAATTTCAAGAAGTACATATAGTACTTAAAGCAAAATGGAGTTTGTTATCAAACTGATGGCTCAGCTATATGCATCCTTCCAGCATTAGGTTCAAACCTACTTTTAGTTCCACCCTATCACTTCTTCTCTTTATGCCCCTCGTGCTCCAGCCAAGCATAACTATTAGTTCTCACACTCTTTAGTGCACCTTCGAGGTTTTGGGTGTGATTTTTCCCCCAGCTTTGAATGCTCCTAACTTTAACTTCCAAATGACCAAAGCTTGGGACCCCTTCAGACCCAGCTCCCTCAAGAAGTGCCCCCTAATCAGAGAGAATAAATGTCCTCTATCTCTGAAGTCCCACAACAATGTACCTGCACCTCCTGTATCCTCAAGACAGAAGCTCATAAGCTCTGTTCATGAGGACTCCACTCCCATGGTAAGATAGCTGTTTTTCTGTCCCCTAGCATATCCTTTAATTTTGAGCTTATTACTCTGGAGTACATTTAGTTTTCCACATCTTCCCCATTAGGCTATGAGTTCCATCTCCTCCCATGCATTTCTTCTTCATTCCTACGGTTGCTTTGCTAGTTGAGCTCCTCCTCGTCTGTCATAGATGGCTGCAGTGACCCCTTTGTGCCTGTCCCTGGTCTTGTGCCCTTGAATCTCTTCTCCACACGGCCCTCTAGAAGTATTCATCACAGGGCAAATCTGACTGTGCCAGTCTCCTCCGTGAGACTTTACAGTGGTGTCATTTGCCATGAGAACAAAGTCTAACCTCCTTAGTATGTCAAGTCAAATAAGGCTACCCGTGACTTGACCCCGTCCATCTCTTCCAGCCCAAGTTCCCACTACTTGGGGCTTCACACCTTACGTTCCAGCGGTGCTGAGCTGTTTTTATTTCACGATAAGGCCTTTGATATTTTATAATTCTGAACTTTTCTCAAGGTGCTCCTTCTGCTTGTAATGTTCTTTGAGACATAGTTAATTTCTGATTATCCATCAAGACTCCATTATCACCTCCTCCAGGAAGATATCTAGATCAGTTAGCTGATCTCTGGGCTCTTATGGCATCTCAGTACATACTTCTGTATTATAATCTTAGTGGTCTCTTTACAGGGCAAAGGTTATTTCTTATTTATTATTGTATCCTCCATGTCTAGCATTGTATTTGGCACACAGTAGGTTCCCAGTAAGTGTTTGAATGAATGGATGGAAGAGCAGAGATTAAAAATACCCCATGGGCCGTATGAAAGACAGGAGTACAAACCTTGGCAAAGTCAAGACATGAGTTTTATGGCAAAGCTTCTGTTGATAGCGTCCAACTTAAGAGATGCCTCTGTGGGGATAAGGACTGGTAGTGTAGCTCTTGAGGAAGGCCTGTACTGATTCTGCATAGGTGTCCATTTGGGGCAGGTATATACTTAGTGATGAGAAGGTGACCTTTCAAGATTGAGACAGGTGCCTGCTGTTGGGGATGATCTTAAAGGGATAGCCTAGGTTTTAGTTTTAGTTGGGACTCAGAAGTATGCTGGATTTTGAGACAGGAAAGTACTTCCCGGGGAATCAGTCTGGAACACAGTCTTGGAGGATTGGTAAAGAGTTGCAGAATAAGGGAAGTAGTCACAACTGTATGGAAGCTTGGCTATTGCAAAGCTGGGCTAGAACGTTTAGGCAGTGCAAGAGGATTACTGAGCAAATGAGACGCTTTCTTGGAGTCTTTATATTCTTGCTGCCAATGGCCGGGCTTGGTTTGGATTCTGGCGTGTGTGGACAAAAAGGAGGGCTAAGTGAGACCTGTTGAAAAGGTTGGAGCTATCCTGTGAGAGCAAGCCGAGGCCAGACATTACAGCGAGCTTGGCCAGCCACTTTCTACCTTTGCTCATTCCCCATCTCTATTAACATACCAAAATTTTTGCAATTGCATACATATCAGCCTATCAGTGCTTAGTTTGGGACTTTTACTACTTGTTAATAAGCAGTAAACAATGCTTGGGATTAAAATGGTGAACAAGACATAATGGTTCCTGTGGAGCTTAACCAGTGAGGTAAACGTACAAGGAACAAGCGATTTCAAATGTGATTACTCACACCGAAGGGACTGTGCACAACGACTTGGGAGGACGTGGTTGTGATTTAATTTATTCTCGTGAATCAAGGAAGATTATTAGACATGACACTTAAGCTGAGATTCAAGGAACGGGGAGTTAGCTAGAAAAGTAAAGTGGATGATATATAGAGGTGTCATCATAAGCAAAAGCCCTGAGGTAGGATAAAGAGACATGCGGCGGAAGGCCAGCATAATAAGTGGGAGAGTTTACACTGGATGAGCCTGAAGAGATACAGTTAGGGGCCTTATTTAGAGGCTATGAGAAACCACAGGAAGGACTTTAGACCTTGTTTTAAAAGGCCTAGAATTCCCTGGAGTGTTTTCACATCACCATGCTTATGTTTTAAGACGATTGCTCTGTCTACACTATGGAAAAAAGATCGTAAGGGGGCAAAAGAAATGGAGTGTCTGATTAGGGAGTCTATTACTTTGTTCCAAGCATGAGATGATGCTGGCCCTGATCAGGGTGGCAGTGGGAATGAAGTAAAGTGTTTAGATTGGAAAGATGTGTAGGAATAGATATTTTGGCCCATTGATTAGATGTGACCAGAGAGAGAATAATTAAGAATGACTTCTAAGCTTTGCACTTGAACAACTTGGTAGATGGTGGTACCATTTTTTTCTGATGTAGGTTTTGGATAGAGATTCAGTGCAGGATATTGTGCACTCAGGACACCTCAAGACATCCAAATGGGCAGTTGGTTAAATGGGCCAGATAATAAGATCGGATGACTCATGGAAGGCATCTGGGTGGATGCAGTTACCTGGCCAGTGGTTTTCAAAGTGTGATCCCCAGACCAGCAACATTAATATCACCTGGGAACTTAGACACGCAAATTCTCAGGCCCCAACACCAACCTACTGTGTCAGAAAGTCTGAGTGTAGGGCCCAACAATCTGTATTAGTAAGCTTTTCACATGATTCTCATGTATGTGGAAGCTTAACAACCACTAGCTAAGGTAATGAAAGATAGACTGAGGGGGGAAAAAAAGCAGGTGTAGGGCTTATGTATTCAATATATTTGTTATTTTACTCCAAAAGCAGTTTAGTTTGTGATGAACTTTGTTACTCTACATTTGACCATTCCATCAGCTGGCCGTGTCAGTGGAGAATGCAACAGTTTTAACAGGAGCTATGTGGTCCTGAACCTGTACTTTACATTAAGAGTTTTGAACTTGTTCATATAAGGTAAGAGATAACTGCTCTTTTCAGAGATGCCCTTTTTGTATGTATAACATAAGCGAAATTCAATTGTTGTATCTTTTTGGAGGACTGAGGAAAAACTGCTCTGAGTAAGAAAATAAGCAGATAAATACTTGTGTTTTCATTAGATGGAGATCTCTTCAGGTCAAAATTACAGTCCTTAACTTGTTGAAATACAGGTATTGTGTAGAAGTTACTTAGATTAAACTCTTGACCTTGGAAAATGCTTTCCAAAAGGTAGGATGCTACTTGGTAAGCCTTTTAAAATTGCTTTTGACAGCTAATTTGCTCACATAATAGAGTAAGGTTTCTCCTCTTATGCTTCAAATTTTTTAAAAGAGAATTTTTTTTCCTTTATAATGAACTCTGATAAATAGATGAGTTAATTGATGGACTACATCTGCATAAAAATAATTCAACTTGCTAAATACAATACTCATGACAAATGGAATGAATTTAGACTCTTCAGTTCTGGGATTGCATTCTGTCACTATGCTCAAGAATAATATGGAACATTATGAAAAAGTGAAAATCAGATCAGTAGAAGAGGTTTCTTTAAGGCAGCACTGAAGTTTATTTATCATAGTGGGAGGCAGGTAATGATAACTTTCAAGTAATGGAAGCTATGCTATAGTACATTCACTTTTGACACATTTTCTTTGAATGAAGTTTTTTTTTTTTTTTTTAAATGTAAAAGGCAAGTTGGCTTCCTCCTGCCCCCATTTAATGGGCAGCTACATGGTAGGCACTAGAAAAAGCAAACTGGTGGTTTTCAGATCAGTGGGGAAGATACATACACATACAAACACAGATGGTAGGAATAGGAATTGTACAGATTCAAATGCAAATACCAGTGAATGATGCCTGAGCTGAATCTTGAAGGACAGGAAGAGTTAGCCAGTGTGGAGAAAGGTATTCTAGAATCAGAATACAGTGTGTGGAAATGGCGGATGGATGGAGGTGTTAAAGACCATGCCATATTCAGGGACGTGTGGTTGTCCAAGATAGCATGATCAGAATATTGGGTGCTTTAGGAGCTGCAGCGATGATGCTAGAGAAATAGCTCGATACCTGATGGCAAATACCTTCCTGTGCAACACTAAGAATCCTGACTTTGATCTTGAAGTTTTGGGTTTCCATATAAGGATTTCAAAATAGGAAGTCATACACTCAGATTTGTGTTTTAGAAAGATCTCTGCATAATATTTTGTTAGTATATTAGAAGGGACTAGCCTGAGATAGGCATGGATGGCTCCTAGGTTTTGGCTTCAAGCAGTAAGTTTGACTATCTCTTTGCCCACTTTTTTCTTTTTCAAGCAAAGTTTGAGGCTTGTACAGGTTACAGGCTTGGGAAAAGACCCAGGAAAAATCACAGAGAAGTGCTAATCACACAGGAGGAAAAGAAGAACATGTTTGTAGATGTAGGTGTGACTCAGAAGTGAAGAGAGGGGAGAGTTTCAAATAGGAACTAGTGGCTGACAGTCTCAAATGTTAGAGATGGAATAAGGGCTAAAGATTCTCTAAAGGGAGTGTCACCAGTGGGTTTGAAGAGTGCACTTTTGAGAGGGTTCTCCGGGTTAGACAGATGTGGAATTGTTGAGAGCTGAACACAACTTAAACGCTGAAGAATTAGAGTTGAGGTGTATAGTTGTTTCTTTAGGAAGTTGAGCAGAAAAGGAAGAAGGGACATAGGTAGGAAGCGATGTTATGTGAGAGGAGTGGTTTTCAATTGCAGGAGGCTTGAGCTTATTTATGTGGTTAGGTAAAAGTGCAGTAGGGAGAGAGATTAAAGATGCAGAGGAGAGAAAGAAGCATTGATGGATGACAGTCTTTGAGGGAAGTAGATTGGATGGCATCCAGCACCAAGGTGGTGGGTCAGTGATAGAAAAAAAATAGATGAGCTTGCTCTCAGAGAAGGTGCAAGTAGCCAAGGTATCCAAGGATGGTGTAGCGCCAGGTAAGCTTCTAAGGGGACTTTGATTATACTCTTTAGGAAAGCATTTCTGTGTGGTGGGTTTGTGTTCTATAAGTCTTCTTTCAGATGAGGTAGTGGGGCTTAGCTGGATTTAAACACATAATTCCATATTTTGATAATAGAATTCCATAATTTACCTCTTCTTTCATGATGTCAACATTGGTTAGTTTTTTTAAACTGTAATACACACTGTGAGAAATTTAAAATTTGTATCTAATATCATCATACACATAGAGGAGAAAATACAGAATTCACTGTAGGATACTTAGGATAGTTATTTACAACAACCATTTTAAGTAAATACGTCTTTTTATTCTTCAACTATAAGATGATATAAGGGACTCTCAGAAGAGAGAGGCCAAAGTATATATCAAACACATATAGTTGTTGTATTTGCTACTTGATTTTACAATTATTTGTGTAACTGCATGTTTTTCAAGATAATATGTACTTGATTTGGCTTAAAAAACTCATCATTTGTTCCATCTTCTCCTAGGAATGATTTTTTTACACACAGATTGCATTTCTTTTTTTTTTTTTTTTTTGCGGTACGCGCGCCTCTCACTGTTGTGGCCTCTCCCGTTGGGGAGCACAGGCTCCAGACGCACAGGCCCAGCGGTCATGGCTCACAGGCCCAGCTGCTCCGTGGCATGTGGGATCCTCCCGGACCGGGGCACGAACCCGTGTCCCCTGCATCGGCAGGCGGACTCTCAACCACTGTGCCACCAGGGAAGCCCCAGATTGCATTTCTTAATGTTTATGTATTTTTTTTAGGATGATGAGACAACGTAAAAATACAAAAACTTAAAGGTTGATATTTGTTTTGACAAGGAAATGAATCATGTAAAGATGTTTCTTATATGGACAAATGCTGCTTTTGATATAAATTTTACCTGAAAGCCTCCTTCATCTCCACAATCTCTGCCCTGTCATGTAATCAAATCATGCCTGGGTGCGTGATCGCAGACACTGGCAGCTTTGCAGATAGACGGAGCACACTCCTGATGCAGGGGTCCTGAGTCTGGAGTCCTCTCTTCCTCTGTGTTCCTGGCTTTTGTGCCTTGTGTGGTCACTGGGCCTTGCTGCACCTACTTTAGAAGCAGAAAAGAATGGGCAAGATTTGCAGATGCTTCCAAGTTATCAAGGACCAGCAAAGATAGCAGTTTGTACAGAAATTTGAAGTTTTATTCATATCTCTACCCTAGGGGTATAGTTACCATTTTCTGTTTTCTTGTTTGTTTTTTTCTTTTTTTCTTTTTTTGGTGAGGTTGAATTTTGAAACCAGCAAGTTACCACTGTATTTTCCCATTGCTACTACCACAAAGCTAAAACCTATTAGTGGAAGCCTGCCCTGGGCAAAACCGTGAAATAGGTGAAGTTTGTCTTAGATCTGCTTCCTCCCTTTTCTAACTCTGCCAGCTCCCAAACACCTAATACTTTTGAGTTCCTCCTGCCTGGGAGGCTTTACACAGTGTTAGTGATTGATTGCATCCTAATATCTTACATCTTCCAAGGATATCAGCTTTTAAGAGACTACCTGGGGGGAATAATATATAACACAAAGGAATAAATCTCTAAGGGCAAAATTTAAAACGTCTTTGGGGGTGGGTTGATGATTGAGAAAATTGGGGGCAGAGATCTTATAATTCTAAAGCTAGCGTATAAGTGACTGCTTCCTCTGCTCTTTTTGTAAAGCTGGGATTATTAATAATTAGTGCTAATTAAAAATTCCTTGAATTATCCTACTTAAATATGATAATATACAGGCATGAATGGGCTGGCATTTCCTTATTCTTCTTTGAAGCAGATACTCTGTAATGATAGAAAGAATGAATTGAGACTATTTTTATGCAATGGCTCATGAACTCATAGACATGAGGGAATGATCCTTGTTTAGCATTTCAATTTGTGGTCTATCTTGGAATCATATTTTAATTAACCCAGCCAACACCTTTGTGGGTGATAAGTAATATCTATCCCTGGAGAATGGTATATAGAAAAAACGTAGTCTAATCTGAAAGCTTGAGAGAGAAAGAAGAATATTGCCCTTATCAAGTCTGTTAAAGATTAGGTTAAAGAGATAGCTCAAGGTTAAGTCTCCTGCTGAGAAGTTGCCCTGGTAAATCAGTGAGAGAATTGCAAGAAGAACATCTGAGCTTCTGGCCTCTTAGGGCATGGAGTCACTGTTTACTTTAAGGCCACGTTTATAATCACAGTTAGTGACCTCAGGAGACCAGCGCGCTCCTAGCAGTGAAGCAGATGGCACGCTTCCCCCATTACCCTACAGCTCATGAACCATAATGCTAACCAAGTGGGATAGGAATGTTAAATAATAACACATTAGGCTGTGTTGAAATCATGGCATTGAATATATCTCAATAACTTTGTTTCCAAAGGACTTTACAGTTATATTTATAACCCATTCAAACTACTTAAAATTCCTCTCATTCCAAATCACTACACTTCTTTTCAGTGCTTAAAGAAATTGCTATCTGGTGGGACCATACATATTCTGATGGTGAATTTGTATTTAGAAGGAAGAAAGGTTATCAGCTCTACCACTGGGTGAGGTCCTATTAAAGTTTATAGAAATATAGCATATTAACACTAAAAGGGATCTTGGAGGTTGGGAGGAAATTAATTTGTAATTGGGGTCCTTGGACCAAACTCATTATCAAAACCACTCAGATAACAGAGTATTAAATCAGTTAAAGGGTGGCCTTTGGAGAAACAAGCTTTCTGGAACACTGGAAAGCTAGGGCAGAGAGATTGATCAAGGACACCTGGGCCCTGCTCTGCTTTCTCCATCTGGAAGAGGCTGTGACCTTCCCCACACTGAGTATGATTCAAGAACTAGGAAAGCTACTGTTTGTAAACATTCCTTTAAATGGAAACTTGTCTATAGCAGCATAAGTTCTTTCTGGGTAAATTATTTTAACCAAATGTATAAAAGGGTAGTGACATGACAAGAATTTGGCTGTTTCACAGATCTGGCAGGAAGGTCCCATATCCCTGGCTAATTAAATTGGGACTTCGTTTACTCCTACAGTAGGCATATGTAAGTTTAATTAAACCTTGGTTTTACAGATGAGGGAAATACAGTTTATGGAGGAAAAATGACTCGTCTAAATTGACACATCACCTTAGTGCCAGAGCTGGAGATAGAACCCAGGTCTGTTGATCCTGCTGTAATCATCTATAGCCTCATGACTTGGAAAAGAAAACCCTGACCCCATGAAAACCATTAATTTTCTGTTCATGACACCATCAGATTTCAGTCATTTTGGTCTTTATTCATTAATTTAACAAATACTTAGTAAATCCCTGCAGTGGTAGAGTGAACAAAACAGATCAAAGTCCTTGCCCTCATGAACCTTACTTTATGGTTGAGGAAGATGGACAATAAACTAAATGAGTAAGATGTGATTTAAAGTATGTTTAAATTTGTGTATGTTAAATGGTGGTAAGTGCCACGAAAAAAGATAAAATGGAAAAGAGGAGTGGGGTTGTGTGTGTGTGAGTGGACTGCTGTAATTTTGAATAGGGTGGTCAGGGAAGACCTCGCTGACTGGGTATCCAGTCGTTTCCTCAGTCATCATGTAGCGTCTACTCCTTAATGCGTACAACGTCTCTATTTCTCTTCCCATTTCCCTGAATAGAAACAGAAAGCTCCCATTGCATCTTTTCTTGACCACACATTCTCTCTGTCTCATATTCTAAGATATCCGTTATCCTGCCTTGAGTCTGAAGAAATCAAACCTGAGTCCTCTCACCCCCACCCGCCTCTTAAGTCTTCCGTGATTCCTCATGAAGCACGCACAGCCTCGCCACCAGGAGATCCAAGCCCTTTGTGACATGGCCGCATCTCCTCTTCCCGCCCACCTTCCCTCCTGCTTAGACAGGCCACTTTTCTGTTTTTGCTCATTGAATGCTCTTCTGCCAGTTGAAACTCTGACCATCTTTCACAGTCCACCTCAAATGATGTCCCTTTCCAGACAGTTTTCTTCCGATCTTCCCCCCACCCCACCCCCCCACAAAAAAAAAAAAAAGAGTTCCAGTTCCCTCCTTTAGGGTAAGAATTGGTCTCTTAATCAGCTTTTCATTAGCACAGCTCTTGGTACATAGTAACTGCTCCATGAGGGTTTGTTGAATCAAGTTGAATGATATTTATCAGTTTCCACTGAGAATCAGAAATCTCAACAAAAAGTTGAGATTGCAGTCTGGATTCACTGCTGCTCATGAAAATACACTGCTCATGAAAATGTAGCCAAGACATAGGAGAAAAAAATGTTTAATAGAATATATTTTAAACAGAAAGAGGCTTTCAGAAATATAGCCTGTTCTATGTTCAGGGACAGTTGGAGAGAATGAATTCCCGTGAACTTAACGTGGGAAGCAGGCTGTCAGCTAAGCCATGTGGAAATGACTCTGCCTTAAATGGTTTTCTGCTAAAATAAGCAGGATTTGAGAAATGTTGTCTATATCTTTAGGTTAGTGCTAAATTATCTCACAGCTCTCTGAAGCTCATCAAGTTAATAATTGTTTCCAATGATCTGTAAACAAGCTTGCTTTAAACAATTAACCCTTTTACTTATTTGTATAAAAGACTTAGATAACAAAAGATTGGAAGTTGATGGGGTCAATTCGGGATACCTGTGTCCTCGCCCATTGGTTCCTGCCTTGAGTATCATGCTGCACAGCTATGGGTACCAAAGACTTGCCCCTGGGAGATTTATTATTTTCTCCACCTGATATACATTTACCATGACTTAGGAGCTGCTGCTTCACTAGTGGATGGAGCCTGGGGGTGGGTGGACGGTTGCTTCTATACACAGTGTCCTGGCAGTAGGGTGGAGGGGTAGCCTCCCTGTTGGCCACATGAATTTTCCCTGGATGCTAACCTTACTAGCTAATCTTCTCTGTAACTACTTGGTCAACTTCTGGTCTGTCAGTTTCGGTTTCTGGTTTGTAATTAATTCATGGCTACAGCTGGTATCCAGCCCTAAATTTCCCATCCATAACTAAACTCCTCTTGGGCAGAAACCTAAAAAAAAATTCCTGCTTCGAGGATTAGTTTCTTCTGGGCAAGTTTTCCAGAAGTGTACTTGCCAAGAGGGAACATATAAAACAAAACAAAACAAACAAAATCTCCATCTGCTGTTTCCAGCAGAAATGATTTGGAAGCATCTTTCCTACCTCAAGGATTAGACTGTTGGGCAAGCTAATAGACCCAAATCTGGATCTCTTCTCTTAGGTGAATGAGGCCTTTTAATCCTGCATAATTTTGATGATAGACTTAACTCAGTGCCCTTCTTCGATAAGCACCATTCTTCTTAAAATGAGATCTGTTTAAGAAGTCTCATTTTTAAGAAGAGACAGGTAAAAAGCAATGAATTATTAGCCTTTGCAACTCCTTTTTTCAAGTTTTCTTTGTTAATATGTGGATATTTCACTCTAAGTGTTAATACTTTATTAGTAAGAGATGCAGTTGGGGATTTTTATTAAACTTCGAAGCTGAGTGTGGAGAATCATGACTGTATTTACTATGTCCGTCTGTTAATATACTATTACCGACCCAATCACCCTAGCCAGAACCTAAGGAATCATTTTTAGATAAAAACCTGTGTGTTCTACCTTTTAAGTATCTCTTCTTATTAAGGTCACTAGTGATTTCCATGTTGCTAAAATCCAATGGACAAATCTTAATTCTCATTTTTCTTGACTATAAGGTGAGGTGACACAGATGAGCATTCCTTCTTCCTTGAAATAACTTTCTTCACTTGGCTTCCAGTGAAGCCACACTCTCCTGGTGTCCCCCACTATTTCCCTAGTCACTCCTCAGTTGTTCTTTCCTGTTCATCTTCGTCTTTCTGATCTCTAATTACTGGAGTCCCCCGGTGCTCAGCGCTTGGACCTCTTCTCTAACAACACTGTCTCTTGGTGATTTCATCCAGGCTCATGGTTTTAAATACCATCTAATGCTGATGAAGCCCAAACTTGTATGTCTATTCTAGACTTCTCGCCTGAACTGCAGATTCATATATCCAGTGGTCCACTTTCATCTCCATTTAGATGTCTGATTAGATTCCAAGTCCAAAATATCCAAGGCAGGGCTTTCCTGGTGGCGCAGTGGTTGAGAGTCCGCCTGCTGATGCAGGGGACACGGGTTCGTGCCCCGGTCCGGGAGGATCCCACATGCCGCGGAGCGGCTGGGCCCGTGAGCCATGGCCGCTGAGCCTGCGCGTCCGGAGCCTGTGCTCCGCAACGGGAGAGGCCACAACAGTGAGAGGCCCACATACTGGGGAAAAAAAAAAAAAAATCCAAGGCAGAACTCCTGATCATTCCTGTGAAACCTGCTTCTCCCATAGTCTTCCTCATCTCAGTAAATGGCTATTTTATCCTTCCAGGTTCTTAGGCTAGAAAACTTGGGTTTATGCTTAATTCCTCTTTTTCTTATACTCCTCAGCTAATCTGTCAGCAAATCTTGTTGGTTTTATCTTCAAAATATACCCAGAATATAAATATTTTCCACTACCTCTACCTCTCCAAGCCACCATCATCTTTCACCTACTTATTATAATAACAGGTGTCCCTGTTTTTGCCCTTGGCACCCCATTCTTTTCTCAAAACACAAGTCACAATCACTGTGTCATTGTTTTCACTCCAAATTCTTTAATGGTTTCCTATCTCTCAGTAAGTGGGAAAGGCCTTACAATGGCTTATTAGGCACTATAATTTCAGCCCCACATTTACCACTCTGAACTCACCTTTTTATGACTCTCTTTCCAATCATAATGTTCAGCACACTGGCCTCCCTGCTATTCCTCTCTGAGCAAACAAATAGGACTAGAATGTCAAATCAGACAAACGTGAATCAGAAATCTTACCCAGCGTTACTCTATTAAGTTATGTCAAGGATACAGGCAATCAAAGGGCTTAGGCAAACTAGAGAGAGGTCCAGGATATCAAGGGAAACTCTCAAGGTCCTTCCCACATTCGACCTGATCCTCTGGCTTAGAATAGATGAGATATCCAAGTGGGGTTCATGAGATTAGCCCAGAGAGAAGGAATATTGAAATTATGAAACATCTCCATTTTAACCTCTAGAGAGTTGTATCTGTATATGATACAGATATGATATATATCTGATAAAATACTATACAAGGAGACATATCTCACAAATCTTAGGTTCTATTTACTATAGATAATCCTGAACTAGGGACCTCTGGCTACAGGCATTTCAGAGATTGTCTCTTCTTCCTGGGTGAATATCATTCATCTGCTTATTCAGAAGTCTAGGTAGCAAAGGGTTTAGAGAGCTAACTGCCTTCTCTGTTACCTTCGTCCAGCCCTTCCCATCCCACCCCCCCACTCTTTCCTCCCACTCATGCAAGCACAGTCCTGCTATAGGTCATAGCACTTGATCTTCTCTCTTACTGAAATGCTCTGGACCCAGATATTCTCATAGCCTGCCCCTTACCTTCCTTCAGCTCTGTACTGACCTTCTTGGTGAGATTTCAACCCCACTCCCAGATACATTGTTTTCCCAGCCTTTTCCCTTCTGTACTTCTTCCTCTATAAAATAGTAGTATTTCACTTATTCATCTCGTTTATAGATCGTTTGTGCCATTAGAAAATAAGTTCCATGAGGGTTGAGATTTGTGCTTATTGCTGTATCCCTAGTTCCTAGAACAGGACCTGACAATAGTGGGTTCTCATTCTGTGCTTGTTGAATGGATTACTGTTTCTCCTTCCCTGCTACCACTACTATGGTTGAGGACCTCATCATTTCTCACATCGATTGCTGCCGTCATCTCCTAAAAGATTTCTGGCATATTGTTTCCAATGTGATCTTTCTAAAACGCAAAGCTGCTCTGTGGTCATATCTTATTCCTGCTTAAAATTCTTCAGTGGCTCCCCATAGACTTCAGGATAAATTCCATATTTCTTATCATGACACCCAAGGCCCTGCTTAACTCTCCAACCTCACTGCAGTCTTTCTTTCACTCATGTGCTTTTCCCCTCATTTTGTTCCTGGAGTTTTGTGCCTGAAATGCCTATCTGAATCATCTGAATAACTGGTTCCCTGGTGACTTAGCCTAAGGCTCTTTCCTGTAATGTTTCACCTTAGTCCCCTTAGTCTGGATTAAATGTTCTTCTCCAATAGCAACCGTGCCTGTCTCTGCTGTAGCATTTATACATTACATAATAATTGTCCTTAAATGTATGTCTTATTAACTAGACTTTAAGCTTCTTGAGTTCTATTCATTTTGTGTCTCTAAGACATTTGGTAATTTGATACATAGTAGGCCCCCAAAATGTGTTGACTGTGTGAAGCTCTAAAGCACAGATAAAAGGGCATTTAGATTAAGTAGTAGCTTTAAAAAATAGTTCTGACTTGGTTACACAAGACACAGAAGACTATCTTCTTAATCAGATCTCATGGTATACACAAGGTAGTATACGCAGAGAGCAGCAACTAAGTAGGTACCCCTCCGAGGGTCAAGTCTGAGAGGGAAATGACATTGCTGGAGTTGGTGAATGCACAGGGAATATTATGCCGTGCATTTACTTCAACGTAAATGAGGAGGAGACTTGCTCATCTTTACCCCATCCTTAAAGGCTCTGGAAAAATTGGCCACAATTAAATCCTTGTCATTTTATTATATAGGTCAAGTTAAGGAAGTTAATGGGAATTTTTGGACCCACGATCTTGTTATATTATACTACGAGTCAAGTGTTAGGGGGCACATTTTCCACTGAGATTCACAACTCTTGACTTCTTAGAATCTTTATTCTTCATTCCAAGTATCCAAATTTGTCATTTCCAGCACCGCACTTTATCATCCCCATGTGTGTTCATGCTGAAATCAAAGATTAATAAATGATAATTTTTAAATTACTATTTTTATCTACTGATACGCTAATTTAGGCTGGTATGTTTTTTATTAAACTCATACACAAGGGAAACCTTATTGATAGGGTTAATTGAAAATTTCTATATTGTACTGTATTTTTTAAAACATAATTTATATTCCTGTAATTTGTAATACCTGTTGCAATTGCATAGCTCTTTAGAGAAAACAATCCCTTCCTCATATATTTCACATAAAAACAACTAATTCTTATAAATATTTTTAAGTAATGCAATCCATTATGATTAAAATGTTTTGAGAAATAGACTTAAAAGATATAGAAAAGTATTGTTATGAAAAGATTCTTATTAATATAGATCTTCACTTGGCTTATAGGTGTTCTCAAAATATCAAGTCTTTTTTGCTTCTTTAGTTAAACACAATCTTTTTAGATCAAGTCAAAAAATGACCTACCATACTACTAGTTTCTCCTCTGTAGAGAACTGGCCATGGGGCCAGTAGAGCTTGATCTCAGTATTGCAGAATTCAGGTTACAGTTTAGGTAAGCAATTACTTTGCTTCCTCAATTATCTGCTAGTAACCATAAATATAAGTATTAAAAAATGGAATTTTAACATGTTAATCTAAAAATATACTCTTATTCGTAAAGCCATTATTTCAGAGGGGATTGTTATAAGTATGAGCCATTACATAGAAGATACACAAACATGAGAAGGTGCTTAGTGATTAATTGAAGGCCTTCATGCTGTTTTGTGAACATTTGTTAACAAATATTTGTATTTTACCCTTGACCTTCTTGTTTTCAATCGATTCACCTTTTTTCTTCTCAAGTATGTACATTGTACTTCTTTGTGATCACCCCACATTTGAGGAATGACAGGTTAACTGATCTTCAATTCATTTCTCCAAATATCTGCTTCATTCAAATCTGTGATAGAAAAAAGCATATAGGAACACATCTTATATGCTTCTTATCATTATTTTATTGATGTTCCAGCAATTTATTTATGAGCCTTCATGCAAAGTTGTGGGGTTTAGTAATAATACATTATAGTGCTGGAAAAGAAAACATGCTTTGTTTAGTTATTGATTCAAATGTCCTTTGGAAAAAGGTGTTTTAGAGATGTATAGGGCATATACTTTGTACCAGTGTAATCATTCACTGTGTTGTTTAAGCAAATAAGTTAGTTTAAATAAGCTCATAACAAGTTTTCAATTTATAGAGAAATGAATCAGTAGGACAATGAGAGGTGCAAAGTCTTAGAAGAATTTGCCTTGTATAATAATTGAAGAATCACTTGAGTAAAATCCCCACTGAACTAGCTTTTGTTGGACGAAAGAATGCAATTATATTAAAAATTAATACTTCAGTGTAATGTGAAACCAATGCTGCCTGAATTATTATGTGCCAAATTAGGTTGCTGTAAACAATAGCAAAATGGGTAACTGCAAATGAAAGCACTGAGTTATTTATACTTGAAGTAGCATGTTTAATGAGATGCAGTGAAAGCAGAAAATGTTTAATTTTGTAACGGGTGACCTGAATCAATCTGTCCTACAGAATGTCAGGCTTCGGATTAATTTTCAGTTAAAACAAGGTAACTGAACAACCACCCTTATTAATATATAATATGGACTATTTTATATTACTCTTTTTTAGTAAGAGATATGACATCTTTTGGGGGAAATATTCTAAGTTCCACATGAAACACTGCCAGCCAAATTAAGTCTTTGTCGGTTTTTTTTCATCAGAGAATCTGAGAATGATTTGTTTCTTTCTAGTTGGATTATATTAAGATCATAATCTAATAAATCCCTTGAAGGAAAAACTTGTTTTGGTATTTGTCTGGAATATAATTGTGTGAGTCTAGTCTACTTTTATAAATTACTGGTAGTTTAAGATGATTAAGTTAAAATGATGGACTCGTGTCATATTTAGAAAGATCTCTGGACTTGTTGATCTACCCAGATATTTTTTACTTAAGTACCTGAAACTGCTTCTTGCCCTTGTGTTTTCCGTCTTTTAGAGGCATTACAATTCAGGTATTTTGAAAACTTCTTTCTCAGAGGGTGTGAATTCAGTGTATGATAATTTGGGCAATTCAGGGCAGAGAGCTGAATTATTGAAGGGCCATTTTGCACCACTTGAGGGGCGCTCAGTTTTATGAGTTTCCCGTGACAGATACAGAAAAACGCTTTACACTTTTACTCAAATTAAAAAACTTTTCACTCTAGGCAGCCTGGTCCTCTGTGAACAATGGACATAAAGTGAACATCTGTGTGATAATGAGAAGCTGCAAGTATCTTTTAAAAGTGAAACTGCTTATTTGTAAAAGTGAAGTGCATTTTGTCTTAATCCTCCTTCAATGGGAGGTTTCCTTGATACATCCTATTCATTTGGAGTTGGCTTCCAAACTGAATTAGAAGAAGAAATAACATGTAGCATCTTATACAATGAACCAAAATGTGTCCCTAACATCACACTTGTAACCACTTTAGTGTTAGGAATGTTATCTTATTTCTACATCTGAATTCTGCACAATTGTGAAAGTATGGTATTTTTAGAGAATATTGATTAGATTCAAACATTATTTTACAAATTCAAAAATTACTATAGTTCATTTGTGCATCAGTTGGAGATGTTTGGTTTAAAGGCAAAATGAAGTTTGATAAATGCCATTTTGTTATTCTGTAACTTTGGTAAATAAATGTTTTTGTATTCAAAAACTTAATTAGCATAATACTTTAAGACAGGAAGAGCACAAGCTATTTTTTTATGAGCTTGCTAGAATATTATCTAAATCAAGCAACTAACTCTTTTAAGTAAAAACAATCTCACTTTTCCAAAGAAACAACATGCAGTGTTGTTTAATCTCTGCATGCTTTAGTTTCCTTTCAGAGAGAAAATTTTTCATGGTTTATTCTTTTCAGTGACGAGACTTTAGACTGTTAGAGCTATTGAATATCTCTAAAAAATACAAGAAAAAGGTCAAAAGCATTTACTGTTTCCAGAAACATTCCTTGGTAATAGTGGCTTTGAATAATAGAAAGCAGATAAAGCTAGTATGTGGGAGTTATTTTCTGGTTAGAAACAGCATATACATAGATAACCTTTTCTTGAAAAGAATTTTAATGTTTAGTTAAAACTTTTGGTTTGGGCAATGATTACTACAGATGCTCTCTGTACTCTGATTGTTCTAGAAATGCTCATGTTAACCAGAGCATGAGCTTTGGAATTAGTAGACTTCATTTCAAATCCTGGCTCATCTATCTGTGGCTCCTTTATGTTTTAGATCCTGGACATAGTGCTTACCTTTCTTGAGGCTGATGTTTTCTTCACTTGTAAACTTGTATTCATAATTCGTAACCCCCAGGGTTTTATTAGGGTAAAGTTGACATACATGTGAAATTTTTTGTTAATTATACACTATAATAATATTATTGGACTTCCCTGTTAGCACAGTGTTAAGAATCTGCCTGCCAATGCAGGGGTCACAGGTTTGATCCCTGGTCCGGGAAGATCCCACATGCCACGGAGCAACTAAGCCCGTGCACCACAACTACTGAGCCCATATGCCACAATTACTGAAGCCTGTGCACCTAGAACCTTTGTTTCGCATCAAGAGAAGCCACTGCAATGAGAAGCCTGTGCATTGCAATGAAGAGTAGCCCCCGCTCTCCGCAACTAGAGAAAGCCCACGTGCAGCAATGAAGACCCAATGTAGCCAAAAATAAATAATGTTATTATTTATTATTATTATTATTAGAAGGTGCTCTATAAAGCTATCTCATAATGAATCATTTTAAGTGGAGAATTTTTTTGTAAAATGAATGATCTACACCTTCCTTTCCACCATTCCTCTGTTCCACTAATTTTATACTCTGAAATTTTCAAACACTGTGTTTAAAATTGTATCTGTCAACATTGCACTTGTAATATGTCAGAACACATTCTAGCCTCATGGAAAATATGGTATTCAATTTGTGGTTGAATTATTTTCTTTAATTATGATATTTGCAGTACTTTTGGAAGAGAAATTAGTCTCTCAGTATTGGCACCCATGTTGATCACTATGGGAAGAAATGCTTTAAAAATGTATTGGTAATAAGCTTTGAAGTTTTCTTCACGTCTTTTGGTGCTGAATAATATTCCATTGTTTGGATGTACCACAGTATGTTTATTCATTCACCTACTGAAGGATATCTTAGTTGCTTCCAAGTTTTGGCAATTATGCATAAAGCTCTTGTAAACATCTGCATGCAGGCTTTTGTGTGGACATAAGTTTTTATTACTTTGGGTAAATACTGGGGTACTTGATTGCTACATTTGCAGTCAACTATGATTATAAGGAAAACAAACTTTGATTCCAAGTTAGGCAAAATATTAATTCCCAGTGAAGTATCCCATTGTTCCCATTAGTAGACACATATTACAAAATAAATCTATCCAGTTATTATTTTGGGGGTTTTTAAAAATAAAAATGTGAGGAAATGGAAAAAAATGCACTGATGTTAGTGATTATAATAGTAGGGGTTGTTGGAGTGCAGGTGGAATTGCTTACATAACTAGAAGTTTTCATCAGTCTAGAATTACTTGATGTATTAGTTTGGAATATAGATTAAAAATAGGAAGTGGTTATATCTGGGTATGGGATTGTAGATAATTAAAATTTTTTATATCATATTACTTGAATTTCATTTGAGAGTTGCATATAAGTTTACTATGTAAGTTAGCATTGATAAGAGCTGAAGATTATTTTCCAGAAACAAAGTATACAGACTAGATAAGCATTTGTATGTAGCTTGATTTTTCTTTTCTTTTTTTTTCTTTTTGTCTTTTTTTTAACACATTGGGCATCAGTTATCCAATAAACTAGTATTAGGTATACTGACATTCCACCATGAGGATTGAAGTAGTACTGTGAGTACAGTACTGGGCAGTGAAATGTCCCATTTCAGAGTGTCATCCATGAAATAGCATCCTTTTGTTCATTTCTGTTTACCAGATCAGAGATTGATAGGTGAATTAAAAAATGTTCCATAATGGCTATGGTCTATATTTGTAAGCTTTCCTCTTTGCAGATTTGCATATATTCAAAGGCTTTTAGGATCATTCCGGAATGCTTAGGACCATCCACTTTACTTTGAGATGAGAAAATTCAAACCAAACAAAGGCAAACAGATTTCTGCCCAAATGAGAACAGGTTAACTTACTTTTCTCTACCATTAATAGCCACCAAAGCAAAAATTTTCACTCAGAAATCTCTTCCAGTGAAGGTATTTGGGGAAAAAATGTTTAGCTCAAATCTGAGATAACTTGATACCTGTACTCTGTGTCTTAATGAATTTGTTCTAAATGATCTTGCTATCTGTGGAGTTACATAATTTCTGCAAATATTTTCGTGTGGTACTTTAGCATTTTGAGAAACATTGATTTAGTTGCTGTTGTTTAAACATTAATGTATTTCACCTAAGAGTCTTGATTTCTGGTTTTCTTTAAATGTTATATCAGGACATGCTGCACCTAAAACTCTGCCTGGCAGTGGTTTTGGGGGCTGAGTTATCGCAAGTCCTCCCGAGTTCACCAAGGGCACCACTGGGCCTGTTCACTTGCTTATATTACTTGCCTGGCTTTTGAAAGCATTTGACTTCATGTGCTTTGGCCTAAATACTTGTCTGACTTTAGATAAAGTTGTTTGCAGCAGGTTTTGAGAGCCTTAATACAAGTTGATACATATTTTGTGATTCTTTGGTAACTAACTTTGACCCCAATTAGTTTGTGTGATTTTGCTGAAATACAATCTTTAGATTCCCCTGACAAAAGCTCTTGGAGGAGTTCCTTCCATATATCATTGATGTTGCTTTTCATGACCTTGGCTTTGCCTTTCCGTAAAGGGCTTTATTTTCTGGCAGTCCCCACAACCAAGCAGAATCACATCTAGCTTCTTACCTCTGAGCCTTGCGTGTTCTGATGTCTGGAGCACTCGCCCACCCTCGTTCCTCTGGCTTCACATTGTCCTCCTCCTCCCTGGACAGCCTTCCTCACACTCCCTCTTCTTAGCCTGCCCACCATGCCTGGCTGAGGGCGCATTGAGACCTGACAGGCGCCATCTTTGTTGCACTCTATACCCACTAACTGCAGGTGAATATTCATTTAGTAAATGATTCTTAAGTTTTTCTCGTGTCATTTATGAGTCATAGCTCCCTCTTGGCATTGACCTTTAGGTAGTTTACATTTGGGGAAGTGTTTCATTTTAGTGGAGGAACGATAGACCTCCCTCAACCATGACCCACCGCATCGCCCCACCTCCTCCCCTACCCCTCCTCTTCTTGCTTCCTGTAAATACTCTAGGCGAGACGTTTTATCACATAGAATTTTATTGGATTACAATGTCTTTTATCTTACATATTCTCTTTCTTACCATATTTTCCACTTACAATAAAGTTGGAAACATTTGTAGAAATTAGAGGAAGCCTAGGCAACATTAGTAAAATTTGTGAAATTTTTTAATGCTCATATCATTTTTACTTTAGAAAACATTTTATGTAGACTCAAACTAAATCTTCGTTCTTGTAAATAATGACATTGTCGATCTTAGAAACTAGTAACTCTTTAAATATATTTCCAGCGAGACTCTAAGGTTTTAGAATAATAATAGAAAACACCATTTTCTAACGATTGGGACTTGGAAAAAACAAGTTCATAAATCTGAAACAATATCAAAAGATATCTCTGGGGCTTCCCTGGTGGCGCAGTGGTTAAGAGTCCGCCTGCCGATGCAGGGGACATGCGTTCGTGCCCCGGTCCGGGAAGATCCCACATGCCGCGGAGCGGCTGGGCCCGTGAGCCATGGCCGCTGAGCCTGCGCAGCCGGAGCCTGTGCTCCGCAACGGGAGAGGCCACAACAGTGAGAGGCCCGCGTACTGAAAAAAAAAAAAAAAAAAAAAAGATATCTCTGAATAATTATCTTCATATTGTGCCAATATTACTAATTTTAAATAGACTCTTCACGGGTTCTCAAAAATATAATTTTAATTTAAATGTTCAAAATGCCCAGTTTAGTGTTGGCTCAAGCCTAATGCAGTGTTGGAGCCACGTATTATTCTTTAGAGGCTGGTATTCGTTTCCTCTCCTGCCCTCCATCACAAGTTATTCCCTGTCCTTTATCCCTTTTCCAATGGCAATGTCCACTAACCTTTATCTTCTCAAATCTTGTGACAGCTATTTAAAATACCCTTGTGACAATATTTAGGGTGCTTGCTCATCTGTCATAATACTTTCGTATCTCTGTAATGTTTGCCAAGTCTGAGTTGATACTGCTCAATTCAGAATTTTTTTTCATTGGCATATTTCTAATGGCCCCATACCCATTCATAAATGCGGGTGTGTGCATGTGCATGCACACACACACGCACATTCTTTGACTTTCTCTTGTTGGTTGATGATGCTTACCTTTTACGTGATATATGATCATCCCTACCACCAGATGAATAAACCATTGCTTCATTTGAACCCATTCCTGAGGGAGAGAATCCTTCATGTGAGTTTGAGATAGAGAGGAAGATCATTCTTCATACTCTTGAATGACCTACTTTAAGAAGCGATGAGGGCTTCCCTGGTGGCACAGTACTTAAGAGTCTGCCTGCCAATGCAGGGGACATGGCTTCAAGCTCTGGTCCAGGAAGACCCCACATGCCACGGAGCAACTAAGCCTGTGCACCACAACTACTGAGTCTGTGCCCTAGAGCCCATGAGCCACAACTACTGAAGCTTGCGTGCCTAGAGCCCATGCTCTGCAATGAGAGAAGCCATCGCAATGAGAAGCCCACACACCACAACGAAGAGTAGCCCCGCTCGCTGCAACTAGAGAAAGCCCGTGTGCAGCAACGAAGACTCAATGCAGCCAAAAATAAAATAAAATAATAATTTTTAAAAAACAGTGATTATTGGTAAGATTCTGAGATATGTTCTCTTCTTCTTTTGTTAAAGCAAATTCTGTTTCTCTTTTCTGTTTTTGTCATAGCTTTCAGAGATATGAAGTGTTTTGTTAGAAGAGAGTATACTAGGTGGGCCTTCAGAGCAGATCTTGTATTAGGGAATAAGACACATGAAGAAAGCAGTGACAGAGTGGCATTACGTTTTTAGATGTAAGATGGAAGTTCAATAGAAATAGTACTGTTCCCCCAAATGGACAGCTTTTATCTTTAGAAGCAGTTTGTAAATTTTTAGTAACAAGAAGCAGATGTACGGAGTTAAGTCTTTTACTTCTCTAAAGTTAAAAATTTTACTTCTGTAATGGATGTAAGCTCCCTGTCATATAGGATTATAGCCCAATACAGGAAGGACTTTAAGATCTGTTGTTGAAATGACTACTCTCCATGCAAGAATATCAACCTTAACAACTTGAGAATTTGCTAGTGCAGTGTTTGTTCCTGACAGTTTGCTTCAGTTATATTGCAGCTTTTAATTCTATAAGAGATTTAGATGGAGAATTACTAGTGATGGTGAACACTTTCAGCATAAGTATTTCATAATTCAACATATTAATAAATATATATTTCATATTCAGCATAATAAATATTTCTGGAATGATTGAATGGCAAGTGAACAAGGCAACATCAAGCTTAAAAAATGCTCTTTCTTCTGAAGTGAACTGCTGTTTACTTGGCATAAAAAGAATAAGGCAGGTTTTTCGGTAACAGTATTTTTCACCTTTAGACACTTGAGTCAGAAGAAAAGTGCACAAAAAGATTTGTTATAGGACAAAAAAAATATCATACAGTCCTCTTTTCTTCCCTAGTAAAATACAGCTTACTAAATATAACAAAATAAGAAATGGTTATGGAAGACAGGATGATAGGTTGTTTCTAAATAATTGAATCATTATGGAAGATAATAGTATGTCAGAACCCAAACTTAATTCATTGAGGAATATTTATATGTTTACTTCTCTTTGCTTTTTGGAAAAATTCTAGCATGTTCCTGTTCCTAGCCTCCCAAATTTGCTCTCCTTCAATCAGTAGTCATGGTCTAGCTGTGCTTTTGACTTTGGTTGAGTTGGAGGAGCATTTAGAGTGGTCATCTGACATGTCTGGAAATTTGGTGATGCACGAGGCCTTCAGAACTAAGAGAAATGGTTAAAAAAAAAAAAATGCCCCAGCTAGCTTATTTGCATAACATGAATGGCTCACTATGTGAAATACAGCTGATGCCGAGCAGTTCAGGTGAATGAATTGTTCTCTGTGGCCTATTAGATTTTTTTCTCCACTTCAGTAACTGCTTGGAAATGAAAATCATCTGGGCCCCTGGGTTGTGAAGTATTGTTGTCATGCAGTTCCCTTTTGTTTTCTTTTATGCTCGAGAGTTGGAGCTATTAAAGGCAGCTTCATTTATTGTTTAGTTGAATCAGAATGACTGCAATTCCACAAACAAATTGGACTTCAGTTAGGAGTGCTTTGTTATAAATAATCTTGGAAGAGATTGGATTCTTTCCTAGCTGATATACTTCAGCTGTATGTTAAAATCACAATCTCAAAGGGATTGATTTATTGATGATCTGAGTGATAGCTGAGCTACACCTGTCCTCATCCTGCTCTCTTTTGCTGTCTCTAATTCCCTAGTGTATTCAGCAAAAGTTTATGGTAAGGGAAATAAATATTCTATTTTCTGAATTATTCTTTTCATTTTAGCCTCCACTTAAAAAACAAACAAACAAAAAAACACCAAAATAGTTCTACAGTGCACAGCCCTTTCAGTGAATACTTCTTCATGATCTGGAAAGAAAACCTGTTTCATAGATTGGTTAAGGGCATTTTTCATGGTTGGGTTAGGTGAATCATATTTTCCATATACAATGTTAGGACATTTTGAAATTTAACAATATGTTTTTTGCTACAGGCTTCAAATACCTAAGCAATACCTGTAAGCACCTCCTTTCACTGACTGTAAAAAAAAAAAAAATTTTTTTTTGTCCATTAAAGTATATTTATTAAAGTGTCCATTAAAGTGCTTCAAGTTATTTGGTGCATAAATCATCTGGAGACATGGAAAATCTGGTAGTTTCCTCCTTGGTGGAAAAGATATATGTGTGTATGTATGTATGTGTGTGCATATGGCATGTACTTCGTACTTACATAAAAAGATAAAAGTCAAAACTGAGCATACATTTGCTTAGACCTTGGTCCTTAACTATAAATGCCATAATAAGTAGCACTTTGCTTCCTTGATTCATAAATGCTACTGTGGTCAGTTATACTGTCAGTAGCAATCATTTCATGTAAGTAGGCTAAGTTGGCATTAATTTTCTTATACATTGTTTTTTTTCTTGCTAGACACTTTACGTGTGTTATTTAACTTGAAGTAAATATTATCTCCTTTTTTACAGGTGAAAAAATTAACATTTAGAACTGTTAAGTGACTTACCCTTAAATCACACAGCTAGTAAGTTGTAGAGCGAGTATTTACGTCTATCTAGATCCAAAGCTTATGTATTTCACCTTTCCTTTATACTCACTGTCTCGTATAGAGATAAAGTTTTGACAAAGCAGATCATATTTTCAATTTGATACATGATAGAAAACAGTGGTGAATGTGTTTAAAGCGACCTTTTTTTTTTTTGGAAAGATCTGTTTATAAATTAGAATTGTTATTTTCCTCAAATGAGGCACACCCATGGTGACTTGGAGTATATTAACATGTTTTAGATGAATACACTCTTATTCATAATATTCAAAATCATATTAAATTAATAGTTTTAGAAAATAAGATGCAGGGCTTCCCTGGTGGCGCAGTAGTTGAGAGTCCGCCTGCCAATGCAGGGGTCGCGGGTTTGTGCCCTGGTCCGGGGGGTTCCCGCATGACGCGGAGGAGCTGGGCCTGTGGGCCATGGCCGCTGGACCTGCGCGTCCGGAGCCTGTGCTCCGCAACGGGAGAGGCCAAGACAGTGAGAGGCCCGCGTACCGCAAAAAAAAAAAAAAAAAAGAAAATAAGATGCAGATGTGAATTAAATGTTTGTCTAATTCAAACATAAAAACATAAGGTATTGTTACCTTAAGGTGTTTCGAGCAAGAATGTGCGCATAACACTGTAGGGTTGACCTGTGCTGATGTGCTGTTACTATTGTACCATGTGTGTTTTAGGTGTTCTATGGTTTACCTTTTAAAAGCATTTAGTGTTCATAAGGTATAAGGTCTGATGTCTAATGTGCCATTGATAAACAGTTCATTGTGGCAGAGACTTAGGAGTGGGGGTTGGAATGGGAATGATGATGTTTACTTTTTCTGACATGCCACTAGCATGCTTCAGAAAGAAATTTGGCAAAGCTAATTGGAGAGACTACCAATACTATAAATTAGGTCCATAGCTTAGACTTGTGAGTACTAGCCTTTATAAGAGACTTGACAGCAACACAAATCTGTTAAAAGAAAATGGAACTGTCCTTGACATGAAAAAATGGGATTGTCATAGATACAACACGTTGTGCAGTTTTTCCTTTTAATTACTGTATGAGAACAAAATCATGTTTTGCAGCTGGTCCTTCTTCATTTTCATTTGCCTTGACTAAATCTCACACCTAGGGGTTTGAAACATGACAGACAACAGGTGTGACTCTGTATCTAATAAACAACTGTAGTTTCTGTCCTTCCTTTAAAAATTGGCTATGTTGTAAACATCTGTAATACTAATCAAGACAGCCTTTTTCCCTTACTTTCCATACCATGGTTAGATTATATGTCTGAATCAAATCACAAACTTAAGTTATTAAATTACTCTTGCTAGAAGAATAGATTTTAAAGGAATGATGAGTTTCAGTCAGTTAAGTGCAGCTGGCAAGCAGCCATTCATTGTGGCCTAGTGTGACGTTGATTTTTGACTAGAAGAAATGGAAACATAGCAGTAACTGTGTATCCTTAAGGAAACATTATATATTATTGATGTACTTTGTCTCCTTAAAAGCCACTACCAAAACTTTATTCAAATTGAATTTTGATTGTACTGATAAGGAAATCTATTCATAGTCGAAGTCAAAACATTCATTATTGTGAAAATACGATGCTAATCCCAAACTATCACCTTAGCAACTATTTCTACCACTGTTATTTAAGGACACAAGGTGTTTTATTATACACAAGACCTCTTTTTTTAAAGCAAAAATTACAAAATACACTTAATTACATTTAGTAGGAACACGTGGGCTGACTCATTGTGCGGATTAAAGACTATTGAAACAAAATCAGTTGATTTGGCTCATTTTTTTTCTCCTACATTTTCTCCAGTGATTACTGCTCTCATCTACTTGCCAAATTGATGGGAGTTGGCAGTAAAAAATAAGCAGTTGAAAATGTGGGAGATTAAGTTTTCTGAATTTCATAGAGGGTCATCAGAGGGAAAAATTACAAAAAGAGTTGGTCTTAACGGGTTGATAGGTTGCATTATGAATTGTCTGTTTTCAGTTACAATCACCTAGACCTAATTTTAGAACCCTTGCCTTAGAGAATGTTATTTTTGTTTTCCATATTTTGATAAATACGGTAGATTTAACAAAGAAGGTGTTCATAATTCTTGCATGATTTGTCTTGTCATTAAGTGTCAGAACCTTAGATTCTAATTGTATTAAGTCTGTGAAAATTAACAGTGGAAAGTGGTAGTGTTTAATTTGCATAAATTAGGCCTTGTTGAAATTAGTGTCTAGGATATTGAATATTGGCTTCAGGGTCTGATCATACTGAATGCTGTACATAATGAAGTCTATTTGTATAAGGCAAATAAATGAAGGGGGTGGTTTCAGGGACAGTAGGTAGTATTTAGTCACAGCTGTAGCTTGAATAGCAAACTGGCTATGGGATAGTGTTGAATTTAATGGTGATTTGAGCCAGTCATTCTCCTTCCAATTGGCAGAGACCTGGAATGAGTCCAAATTTGCGTATGAGGAAGATGTTCTGAGGCAGAGGCCCTGGAAGGGTTGCTGCTGCTTTGGACGTAATGACAAGCCTGATTCATCTTCAGCTAGGTTGGGGGGTACATCTTGATCTTCTCTACTCCTCCTCCACTCTGATGATGAAAGCTACAATTATTGCAATTATGGCAAGTATTACACGCATTCCCACTTAATTTTCAGAATAATTCTGAAAGGTAGTTTTTTGTTTTTTTTTTTTCGGTACGCGGGCCTCTCACTGTTGCGGCCTCTCCTGTTGCGGAGCACAGGCTCCAGACGCGCAGGCTCAGCGGCCATGGCTCACGGGCCTAGCCACTCCGCGGCATGCGGGACGTTCCCGGACCAGGGCACGAACCCGTGTCCCCTGCATCGGCAGGCGGACGCTCAACCACTGCGCCACCAGGGAAGCCCAGTTGTTATTCTTATTTTTACAGATGTGAAAATTAAGATTCAGAGAATTTAAAGAACTTAATCAAGGTCATTCAGCTAATAAGTGGCAAAATTTAGACTCAAACTAGGTCTGTCTGATTGCAAAACCTTGACTTTTCCATCCACCACCACTATTACAAATTATCAAAAAAAATTAGAATAATTTTTCTCTGTAACATGTCTATATTGGGTCAGCTTTCAGTTCAGCTTACATCATAAAAGCTATTTTCCCACATGACTATTTTACCTTCTAACAGATCTTTTATCACTCATATTCTTCTTTTAGGTCATTTGGAGTGGGGGCTTAAAAGGCAGGCAGCTGCTGGATTCTGTTCCTAGACTGACCCTGGAATCACCCCTGCCCTGTTTTATCTCTCTCTACCAGCTTGCAAGTGATGCTTTTCTGCATCTCCAATCTTCCAGGCTTTTATAATATTAAGTTATTGAGTGTGTGCCATATATAAGGCTCTCATATATAGTATTAAATCAGTAAATCATGGAAGAAGGAGAAAAAGGAAGAGGAAAGAAGAAAGAAATTTGATAGTTTGGGAAATTGAACATTTCAGAGACAGATTGGGTTTACTCCAGAAGCCACCTTACCAGTCCATCTCTGGTGTGCTGTCTGTGTTACTTTCCCACTGAGCTGAGGTCTCCCAAGTGATGGCTCCTGAGTTCATATACAACTAAGTGATTTTTCTTTCTTTTTTTTTTTTTTTTTAGCTTTGAGGCATATTATTATAAAAAGCTGGTACTCATATACATAAATAAGAACTTAAAATTCATCATACATTTACTTCATTTTTTAGCTTGACCTTCTAGTAAATCTTTAGCTTCATTGATTTTGGCTGCTATATAAGGAGATCCTCCCTTGTCTGGGTGATTTAAAAGCATAATTCATTGATGAGCATCTCTTATTTTTCCCTTATTGGCAGTAGGGCTTACACCTAGTATTAAAGCTGCTTCCCGTTTTGTCATTTTGGGTTCAAACCCACCTCTGTAATAGACACCACTGAAGGCAGATTTTGGTAGACTTTGAAAAACTTGTTTTACTTGAGGCTCCATATGCTTCACGGCTTGCAAAGCGTAACAGCCTGCAAATCCTGCAGCAGCAATGGTCAGTCCAGCTGCTACCACTGTACTGGTTCCCGCTACCATGGGAACTACCATGGTTCCCCCTGAGCTCCTCTGCTTCCACTGGGAGCACAGTTCATCCCACCCCACCAACTCTACACCTTTCGATTTTTCTTTTTTTTTTTTTTATGAAAAAAGCCCCCCAAATGAGTCAGTATGGTGAATTAATTAGGAAAAAAGTATGCATTTCTGTGAGATTTGTAAGCTATTTTTATTGGTGCTTGTGAATGCTTTAAATTGAAGATTCTTTGTTCCTGACATTCTAAACTGCTTCTAGGTCCACAGAAACAAACACACTGGCAAAAATTCTACATCCTAACTTCTATCTAAATTTCATAAGAAGGATAATTGAAGTGTCGTTATGTAAATTCACGTTTTTTTGGTCTACACTAAAAACTGTGAAGAAAATAGCTGTAGGAATATTAGGCATGCATTCATTCATTCCACATTTATTATTTCTTTTGTATCATGTGTGATATTGAATCTTTTTGTGTGTGAAAATGATTTTGTTTAGTCGGGGTTTTTATTTTTGAGGAGTTTTTTCCGTTTTCCATTTTGAATTGTCTTACGATTCAACTTGACTTTCTAGAAGGCACTCTGAAATTTGGCAGTATTCCTTATAGAAGAAATTACTATACTTGACAGTTGTATTATATGATATTCTGTGAGAAATTCTCAGAGGAGTATCTCAGTTATTTTCAAAGTGTCTCCACTTAAAAAACTTCTTTTTTTTTTTTGTGGTATGTGGGCCTCTCACTGTTGTGGCCTCTTCCGTTGCGGAGCACAGGCTCTGGACGCGCAGGCTCAGCGGCCATGGCTCATGGGCCCAGCTGCTCCGCGGCATGTGGGATCTTCCCGGACCGGGGCACGAACCCACGTCCCCTGCGTCGGCAGGCGGACTCTCAACCACTGCGCCACCAGGGAAGCCCTTAAAAAACTTTTTAATGAGCATTATAGTAGTATTTATTCATGATTCTCTGACTTACTTTATTTTGCTCATTTACTCAGTCATCGTTGATTCATTCATTTTCAGTTAATAAATATTTACTAAGCCCCTAACATATGTGTTGCTCTTGGCAGATGAAATGGATATATTTCCCTTATGACACTTATCCTGTGTTGGGGAAGACAGATTAAACAAAGAAACACACTAAGTTGACAACGGGTGTGAGGAAAAGAACAGTGTGTTATGAGAGAGGCAGCAACTCACCTGACAATGAGCAAGCAGGGAAGGCTTCATTGGGGAAGTAAAATTGCGCAGAGATCTGATGGATGCTGAAGAGTTATTTAGCTCCATCAAGATTTGGGAGAAAGGCTATGTACATGTAGTTAGCCCTCTGTATCCACAGATTTTGTATCTGGGGATAAGGAAGGCTGACTGTACCGTGTCATTTTATATAACAGACTGGAGATTTGCGAATTTCAGTGTCCATGAGTGGTCCTGGAACCAATCCCCCCACAGATACTGAAGGAGGACTGTATCCTAAGGAGGGAACGAACTGGCCTTTTTGGAAGAACCAAAGAAAACCTGTGTGGTAGTTAGAGTAAAGGCTAAAGTTATGCAAGATGGGGTTTGCCATTTGACAATTTTCATTTCCAAGCATGAAGTGAAGTTTGCTAAGCTTTCATGCATTGTTTATAGTAGTAGGAAATATGTGATGGTGTAAATATCAGAATAATTTACCTTAACCATTTGAAAAATGGAGACAGCTTCGTGTTATGTTAGATGTCAGTTTTTAAATACTTGGAAAGGTAGACAGACCAAGTAATTTGATTGCTATAGGACTTGTGAACAATTCTTGGTTTTAGTTTTATAAATATTTTTCCTTGGGTTTTGCATGTACACCCATACACCACTTATTTAGCTGTTTTTCTTTTAAGGAAATCTTGTATTGTTTATTAAAGTGTTTAAGAAAATCTCTATCAAAATTTTTATTTACCTACCATATTATCTTTAAAAAGGCAGGGTGGAGTTAATTTCCTCATTTGCTTTGTGTGTTATCTTCTTGCAAAATGAAAACCCAAAGTCTTTTTCCAGATTACTGTTTTAAACTAAAGTAAAACATAAGACATACTAACCTATGGGTTTTTGGATGTGTACGAATGTGATTCTTTCAGGGACAGTGTGATCCTTGAAATAGCAATGTAACCTAAATATTTTATTAAAGAGCTGCTGCAAGTGAGCATATGTTTTGTTTGTGACTAGTATAATTCCTTTTGTATGTCACCATCCAAAACTATTAACTCCTTTATTATGATATTTATTATTATAGAAGATTCCAGTTGCATTCTTTGTTAAACTAACTCCTCTTAAGTTCTGCCTTGTGGTACCAAGTGTTGTCTTGTTTTTGTCCCTTAAGGTGACTTGAAATTCTTTGTTGCTTTGGTGCAAAATGTAAATATATTCTCTCTTTATTCCTTCCAAACTCCAATATATTACTAGTTGACTAATCTGATAAAGTGGTTAAGGAGAATATGTTTATTGGTTAACGCTATTGTCTTGTACCTTGATTAATTCTTTCACTATTTTAAAACCAAAGGAATAACAAATGAAATAGAATATTACTGTGAGTTGAACGTAAGCGATCTAAAATCTGTATATATTTCATAACTTTTTCTTAATTTACGTTTCTTAAGTACTGTTTTAGGCTAGATATATTATCTTAAAAAATGGCATTTTTGCCATTCTGCTATCCTATCTGATTGCTGTGCCGAATTCCTCGTCTGAGCTCCAGACATCTGCATCTAATTATCTGCCTGACATCTCCACCTGTATATCTCAAAGGCACCTGAAACTCAGCATCATTGCAGACTGGACCAGGTTCTCTGCCAGTGTTTTCTATCTTAGTGAAGAAAACCACAACACATCCAGTTGTGTAAGCGCCATGTCTCAAATTTATCCTTGAAACCTCTTGCTACCTCATTCCTCACATTGCTTCCACCACAAAGATCTATTGATCTTATGTTCATCCACTGCCGTCCATCTCCAGTGACATTATCTGAGTCCAGGACGACTACAAGCATTGATTAACCTGTGTCTCTTCATCTACTCAGCTTCATATAACCTTTTGTCCCACTTGATCCAAAGTGATCTTTTGAAAATTCAAGTTTACTATCATGTGAATAGCCTTCATTATCTTCACTTATTTCAAGATGAAGACCATAGTTATTAAGGTAGCCTAAATGTCCCCATAAAGTCTGTTATCTGCCTGCCTCTCTAGCCTCACCCTCCCCATTTTCATGTAACATTTGAAATAAAATAATGTATGCAAAAAAACCTATAAGTTGTAAAACAAACAAACAAAAACACCAAAAACCAAACCAAACAAAAAACTGAACAACCACGAATCTGCCCCCCAACTTAAAACTCACTGCATCTCCCTGTGGGTGCCTCTTCATTATCTTTATTATCATTATGTCTTCCTGCTGAGATGTAAACACTATCCTGATATTTGCATTTTTATAAACCTTTGCTTTACAAAAACAAATAGCATGATCTGAGAGAGAGTGAGAGAGAGATTGATTTTCCTTACTTAGAGATTTCCCTTACCAGCAGTGCATTAAAACTGTTTTGTTAGTGAGTCTACTTGTATGACCATTGAAGGTCTCCTCAAGAGTTAGTCCCTATGTCACCTGAGGTGAAAGTCTTTTTCAGATTCCTTTACTTACTTAGCTGTCTATATTCCAGCTTCGTTGACTGTTAATTTTTGTTCCTTGGTGATCGCTCGTTTTTCCCTTCCTCCAATCCCTGCCCATCATAGGGATTCTGTTGCTTTTGTCGGACCTCGCCTGCTCCCTGTTAACATCTGCCCATTCTTTTTTTTTTGTTTTTTTTTGTTTGTTTGTTTCTTGCGGTACGCGGGCCTCTCACTGTTGTGGCCTCTCCCGTTGCGGAGCACAGGCTCCGGACTCGCAGGCTCAGCGGCCATGGCTCACGGGCCCAGCCGCTCCGCGGCATGTGGGATCTTCCCAGACTGGGGCACGAACCCGTGTCCCCTGCATCGGCAGGCGGACTCTCAACCACTGCGCCACCAGGGAAGCCCAACATCTGCCCATTCTTTACTCCCAACTCAAGCATTTCTTTTCCAAATAAAACTTTCTTTGTCCCCCTTCCTCAATAACCCCAAGCCCAAGTCAGTTTCCTTTGTTCCAGATATTCCTAGGTCTGCATTTCCTTTCTTTAGATTGTACCTTATTTTGTAATTGCATAGTTGGTAATGTGTTTGATTACTGCCTCTCTCTCTCTCTCTCTCTCTCTCTCCCGCACCCACTCACTAAACTGAGGAAGGGGTATCATAGCATTATAATATCTTTAGGGCTTGACACAGAGCTTGGCATCTGAGTGGTGCACAGCAATTACTTAGTGAAAAAAGAAAAAAATGAAGAAATGAATGAGTCAACGTAACTCTACCTCAGCCTGAAGTTTCCTGTAAAACAGAGCTAGCATTGTCCCACATTCATTTTCTTTCAAGATAAGCTATGAAGTTTAAGGTTTCCTGAAATTATACAACACTTTTATAATATATTAATAGTGTCATCAAAACTATTTTAAAAATAAGGGTAAAATAAGTATTTGATCTCGTTGATCTTTCTTCTGCATTTCTTTGCTTTTCAATCTCTTTATTCCTCAGATCCCTATGTGATCTAGAGTATGGACGACCTTGCTAATGTTTGAGTTGATATCAGACCTCAGCAGGTACTTGTGAAGTGAAGAAGTGAATTATTTACAAGAAACCATCCTTCACGTGTATTAAATTGGTTGTAGAATGATCCGGTGTTGAAGAATACTGAGCACCAGGTACCCCACTTTCATCATTAAAACAATGCCCTCAGCACACCTTTCTCTTTCCTATGCCATCGTAACAAATAAAGACCTTGTTACTTCATCAACTCATTACCGTTTGGTTTCTATTTGGTGAAATCTAAAGAGATCTTCTGTGGTTATGGTTAGAAATTTATTAAAACATGCAAATCCCTGTTTCATAAAACTCAAAATAAACCATACGCTAGCCATCCTACACTATCCAGGGTCCTTTTTGGAATTACATCTAAGAGCTGAGAAAATGTAACACAGAGATTTTTACCAAAGCTTACATAATCTTCAGTTCTTTACGTTTGGGCTTTTTCTGAGCATTTCTGCAATGTAACATTTCCTGTATATTTAGACATAGTAAATGAAAAAATGCTTCTGATTGAACCTTATCAAACATTTGCCTTTGAAATGCAAAAGCCTAGTGCACCCTAATGGCATGGAGTATTCTAATATATGCAATAATTCCTTTTCTCTTTTAGTCAAACACCCTGGAAATTCCTCATTAAATCCTATTTTATCCCTCATTGAGGTCATTCCCCGTGATAAATTAAGCACTTAAATGACACATGTTATCCTAGAAAGATGGAAGATGGCTGGGAGGGGCCTGGGGTGAGGTGATACGAGAGCATTTGGAACACGTGTAGCATATTCAGCAGGACCTTTCCTATCAGAAACCAGGGAGGATTTCAACTCTAAGAAGAAGTGGTTTCCTTGATTGCCTGACTGTAATGTTCATAGCCAGAGCTGATAAAATCATAGCTGGTACATATGTATCACTATCCTAACCCGTAGTTTAGATGCTTTTAATAATTGCAGTATTTGAAGTACAAACTACTAGGTATAAAATGAATAATATTGTAACTCAACTCTATTCTTCAATATAAAAAGGGAAAGGATTCTTAAAAAATAATGTTCAGTATTTTCTTTGAAACAGAAATTAAGCATTGCTTAAATCAATAGTTTTTTTTAAGAATGAGACATGTAATTATTAAGAATTGATTTTGTTTCCATTGGAATATATCTGTCATCAATTTGGAGAGAAATTATTTTATTATTTATTTATTTATTTGCGGTACGCGGGCCTCTCACTGCCGTGGCCTCTCCTGCTGCGGAGCACAGGCTCCAGACGCGCAGGCTTAGCGGCCATGGCTCACGGGCCCAGCCGCTCCGCGGCATGTGGGATCTTCCCAGACCGGGGCACGAACCCGTGTTCCCTGCATCAGCAGGTGGACTCTCAACCACTGCGCCACCAGGGAAGCCCGAGAGAAATTATTTTATAATAAAGGTGACTGAGTAGAAGAACTGAAGGTTTGTGTACTGTTGGTGTGTTGGCAAGTTGTTAGTATTTCAGATATATGACAAATAAGGGCTTAGTGTGACATTAATAGTAGGTAATTAAAAGAAAAACTGGCATTGCTAGTGCTTGTAGACTTACCTGTTTTGTACTTTAATGCTTACTGTTATGTCTTGGTCATTTTTGAAAGGTATAAATTATTTTACCTTTTGTTTTTACATATATCCATATTTTTTACAATGTAATAAATAAATAAAATGCCTCTTTCCTAAAATGGCTAGTACTTACTTTTTTTTTTTTTTTTTGCTTACACACTGAGAAGCAACTTTATTAAATGGGGTTCCATGTTTGTTTTCTTTCATCAGGTTCCAGAAATCCTATTAATTTTAGAAATCTACAGCTGATCTTTTTTTTTTTAACATCTTTATTGGAGTATAATTGCTTTACAATGGTATGTTAGTTTCAGCTTCACAACAAAATGAATCAGTTATATATATACATATATTCCCATATCTCTTCCCGCTTGCGTCTCCCTCCCTCCCACCCTCCCTATCCCACCCCTCCAGGCGGTCACAAAGCACCGAGCTGATCTCCCTGTGCTATGCGGCTGCTTCCCACTAGCTATCTACCTTACGTTTATTCAGGAGAAGAGAATTATTTTGTTTTCAATAAAGTTTTTTTTATAAAGTGCAAAGATGAAACTATTTCAACAGCAGATAATCTCTTAATGAGAGGATTCCTGGTTAACCCAAAGAAGCCAATCCTCACATTATTTCTGATAGATTTCTGTGGCCTAGGGTTATATTTCAATAGAAGTGGTTTAGGAATCTCTACATGCTGTTGAAACCAAAATTTGTCATGTTAGGCTCTCTAATAAATACAACTAATAAGAAAACAGGTTAATAGTAGAAAGAAAATTTCAAAGTATTGATTCACTTGAAATGTTATAAATACTAATCTGGATTAACTTTAAAATGGTCTATGATGTGATTTTTTTTTCTTGTATGTGCTAGAATTCTGCTTATAAGAATGCTTTATTGTTAACATATTTAAATGTAAAGAGATATGTATTGACAAACATACACACTCATCATCAGATGTCTGTTGCATGCTTGCAGTATTAAAAGTGATTCATTCCTGACTTATGCAGAATTATGAGAGCAGCCTTATTGAAGGTTTCTATTCAGTTTTTGTCTTTTTAGGCAGTGACTTTATAGACACATATATGCTTTGGGATTCCTTTTTACCATTGTCCTTAGAGACTGGCAAAGGAAGTTGTAGGTAGATATGGTTTTGTTCAGAACAGGTTTCTAATATGCATTTTTTCCTCTTGGGTGCTAAAAAAAAAAAAAAAAACAAAAAAAACCTGGCTCTTACAGTAAGCCTAAAAGAAAACAGGTAGAAAGCGTATGATATATCCCACTTCCTTCTTTGCTTATTGATTTTTGGGAACATATGTTGACCAGAGGCAGAAAGTTTGTGGTCTCTTAACATAATGATTTGGGGAGCAACTGAAATGTAGAAAAAAGGGAAGAAGACAAAGAAGCAATGTTAATGGAATAATGCAGAATAGTGTGAGAAAATGCACACTGGTCTAAATGGAGTACTGCTGAGAAGGAAATAGTGGTGTGGCTCTTTGTACCTTGAAACTGGCAGTAGTGTCTGGTGAGAGCTGCTTTCTGTGCTACCAATGCCAGAGAAAAGATGTCTGGAACCTTTGAATGCTGCTTGCTCACCTCATCTCTCCTTCCCCTCCCTTTTTTCCATGTCAACATTTTCTGTGTGCTCATTTGCCCTCTCATCTATTACATTCCTTTTTTATCCTGACCCCTCCCATTTCATCAGGGATATCAATTCACCAGTCAACTAACCCTTGGAAGTTGGCGTTTTCCAGTCATTTCCTCTCCACTGATTATTGTCTTCACACATATCTTGACCCATATCTTGCTCATGTGGTTCTATGTAGTCCTGTTCCTTCTGTCCCATCACAGTATTGCTCTATTATTTCCTTTTCTTTGTAGCCTATTTTCTAAAAGAATGTTACAATGCTGTGGACTCAGATATCACATGTGATCATGCCCTTTCTGGAAAATGAACCAAAGATCATAACCAAAATTTGCCTGCTTTTTTTTGTTGGCAGAGTTAAAATTTCTTCCTTCACATTTCATTTACTTTATATTTAGCTAGAATTATGTTGATATAAAATGAAATTGTACCCTAACCTTCCTGTTACTGTGATAATCAAGTTGATCATCATATACCAGGAGTTCAAAGAGCAGCATTGATCAAATAACTGAATGGCTCTTAACTAGCTGTTTGATGTTGGATTCCCTAGAAGCTGATGCTAAGATGAGGATTTATTTGCAAATAATAAAGTGAGAAACGAGTTAGGGAGTAATAAATGGGAAAGGCAGGACTGGGAAGGGAAAGAAGGGGTGTAATTTCAGGCAAAATCTATCCAAGTGCAGCTGAAGTTTAAAATTTCATGGAAGTTCTGTAGTATGAATTATGCCACTGTTCCAACCCAAGTTAAATGAACTGGACATTTATACTTCTATACCTGTCAACCACTGACTAAGGACCACAGGACTACAGGGTAAGGGAAGGTAGATGCTTGCCACAGTTGGACAAAAGGGCTCTAGTTAGCCTTAGGACAGAACAACATTTATGAGTGCTATTTTTTGAAGCAAAATTACGCTGAAGTGTAAGAGGCACAATATGTACTATAATGTGCACAGGTCTTGTTGAAGAATTGTGATAGAATTAGATAATTTCTTTTCCTTTCCACTCCATAACTCTGCTCCTTTCTACATCATTTTCTTTTCTTGTCTTTTCTTTGGTTGCAACCCATTTCATTGATTGATTAGAGAAGGGAGGAGTATTTTCATAGCGCTATTGGATAACTGTGGACATTCTTCTTTAGTAATATACCGAAATTCAACAAGTGGTAATTGCTTAAAGATTAGTTAGTTATAAACATATTAATGAATTTTTTGTATTTTGTTATTTTAAAATCCATTGATCTACCATGCACTTTGAACAAACACTTTACCCAGGCATAATACTGTAACATCAACTGTTGGTCATTTCGAAAATGTTAATTCACTGAGTTTCATAGATTTTCCAAATGTTGATGCATTTCATTATACAGCATAAACAAATCCCATTTGTTAATATTACCACAGATCTAATCAGAAAAAATTGCACTGGGAAGCTTTTATGCTCCCAGAGGCCATTAGAAGTTTTTCAAATTTCTAGAAGATTTACCTCCCTCATTTTTGCAAAATACCTGCCCAATACCCAAGTCTGAAAAGTTGTAGGTTGTCTGTCAGTTGTTCCTTCAAGTAAAAATGGTGTTGCATGAAAAAAGTTGCTAGTTCAGCTGGCAACTAAAAAAAAAAACCACACAGGTGTGCTGCTCCTTGAAACACCTCTTACAGTTTAGTATGTAGCAATTGCTTTGTTTTTATTTACCATTTTATCACACAATAAAAAAAATTGAATCAAGGGTTGAGATATAACAGAATTAAGATTTTTTTACTGCTTCATCAAGGGCATTCTTAAATGAGACAAGCTTTGTTTGTTTCTTTTAAGGCATGCAAGTATGTGGCAGTGAAGAGTATAATGACAACTAATACAGTTTGCTGCCATGGCATTGACTTGTGCTAAGGCACCAGCAATTCTCCCATCAGTGCTTTTGCACCACACGGCAAAAAGGCAAATAACATCTTAATATTATTATGAAAATAATTTTGCCATCATGAATTCTTGGAAGGTTCTCAGGGACCCTAGGAGTCCATTGAGCAAACTTAATGAACCACTGCTTTAAGGAAAGCAACAACTCTTGGCATTCTTCACCTTGCCACCCCCTTTCAGCTAGTGTCCATTTTAATCTTTACACACAAATTGCAATCAGCAATTAGTCCTTAAGTAATTTTGGAAGAGAGTACTTCAGATACCTTCCTTCAACTTCCTTGTGTACTCCAACTTTGAACAAAGTTCCATACTAAAATATCATTAGCAGTTGTTTATTTTCTCTTGGAGATTTTCTTGTAGCAGTCTACTCACTCACATACAAACCATAGCTTGCTGAAACTACCAAATTAATTTTCCTTATCTGTTTCTGAGAATTTTATTGTATTCATTTTGCAAGGATATTTTTTGTTCTGAAAGGATCAGAATAATGACAATCACACTTTGTGGTTTTTGAATGCTTTATCTTTCACAAAGCACTTCTGCATGTGTCATCTCTTTCAGGCCTAACACCAATCCTGGGAGGTTGGCAGGACGTTGTCATTATCTCCGCATGAGTAATCCCAGGTTGAGAGAGGGGATGTGGGTTGCTTAAGGCCACAAGGAATGAGTGGCAGAACAAAACTAAGATGCTCTGTTTTCGATCTCCAGTTTCCTCCACTGTAGAGCACTGTTTCTTTTCTTGTAACAATTTAAAAGGCATTTCATACTTTTCTCCCTGGTCTATGCAGCACATTTCTATTATCATTTATGTCATACGATGCCTGCACAGGCTGACTTTGATAAAAATACTGTGCAGCTGAAGAAATGGTGACTGCCATAGGCACTGTGGTCTCAATGGAGGCCTGATGCTGCTCAGAATTCTGCTGTAACCATGAAGGTCAATGCCTCTTTAACCTTAATAAATATCAGCCAACCCAGGTATGAAATTTTCACCTGCAAGGGAAACCTCAGAACACAATCAGTCAATGTGAGGCAAAACAGTACAGAGAATGGAGATTTGCTGGGTAATTAAGTATATTACAAAATAAACTTGACTGACTCATCTATAATCATATTCTGGGATTCGTAATACAAAAGGCTGAAGTACATGGTGTGAGTTAATGAAAATGGGTTTTGACGAGTTTACAATAGCAAAGAGTGTTTGCATATTGTAAAAATTAATTAAACATTGGTTTATTATATTTCATTGTGGTCCTCCTTTTTTGGCCAAGAGGGTTGAACTGAGCTTCTCAGCATTCATTTTGTTTAATTAGAACTTTTAAAGTCTTAAAAAAGAATTTGTTAGGTAATATTTTTGAAACACTGCAAATGATAGAGAATAATAATACATATCCATATAGCCACCATCCAGTTTTCTCATATTTTAGCATTTTGCTGTTTGCTTCTTTTCTTACAGAAATAGTGTTATGAGACAACTGAAGCTCTGTCTGTACCCCTCCTAGGTTACACTGGTCACTCCCCAGAGTTAATTATTATTTTGAATTTGCTATTCAGTTTTCATAATGCTTTTTATATTTTGACACATGTATTTGCATTGATAAATATCTAAGATTTTTCGTGTTTTAGTACTTTAAAAATGTGGTATCATTATGTACATTTGGCAATAGCTTTTCCCCTCAACATTGCTTTTGGGATTATTCATTTTAACATGTGTAGCTCTGATTGAGGTATTCAATGCATAGTGTTCATTAATGACTATGCTGTAATTCACGTATACATTCTATGATTGATGGCAATTTAGGTTGCTTCCAATTCTTCCTATATGAAACAGAGTTACAAGAAACATTCTTATATATACTTCCTTGTGTATATGATCAAGAGTTTCTTTAAGGTTTATACCTACAAGTAGAACTGCCCAGTCTGGACCGTATGCTTCTTCAGCTTTACTGAGTACTACTGCCAAATTGTTTTCTTTCTTTTTCTTTTTAATTTGAAAAAAATCAGATTTTACTTTGAAACAATTTTTTAAAATTATTTCATTTTTGGCTGTGTTGGGTCTTCGTTGCTGCGTGTGGGCTTTCTCTAGTTGCGTCGAGTGGGGGCTACTGTTTGTTGTGGTGCGCAGGCTTCTCATCGTGGTGGCTTCTCTTGTTGCAGAGCACGGGCTCTAGATGCACAGGCTTCAGTAGTTGTGGCTGGCGGGCTCTAGAGTGCAGGCTCAGTAGTTGTGGCGCATGGGCTTAGTTGCTCCGCGGCATGTAGGATCTTCCTGGACCAGGGCTTGAACCCATGTCCCCTGCATTGGCAGGTGGATTCTTAACCACTGTGCCACCAGGGAAGTCTGAAACAATTTTTACTTATAGAAAAGTTGTAACTATAGTACAAAAACATGCTCACAAACCATTTACACAGATTAAAAAATGTTAACATTTTGTCCAGATCTTAACATTTTGTCTTTATATTGTGTGTGTGTGTATAAAGTATTTTTTTCCCCACCAGAAGTATTTGAGAGTGGGTTGCTTTGACAATGTCTCTTCACCCTTTAATCTTTCAGTGTGTCTTTCTTAGAACTGGGAACCTTCTCTTACATAACCACAGTACAGTTATCAAGTCTAGTTTAACACTGAAAATACTTGTATCTAATCTGCAGTCCGTACTGCAACGTTGTCAGTTGTCCCAATAATGTCCTTATAGCAGTCCTCCCCCGCACCCCTCAGTCAAGGATGACATTGCGTTTACCTTTCACATCTCTTTAGGCTTTTTTAATCTGGACGATTCTTTAGCTTTTCTTGATCTTTTGTGACATTGATGTTTCTAAAGAATAGAGGAAGTTAAAAGTTTCTCAATTTGTGTTTATCCAGTGTTTTCTCATGATTAGATTCAGATTATGCAGTTTTGGCTGGAATAAAACTAATGTTTTAGTGATGATGTATCCTTCTTAAGGATTAATCATTAGTATTAATAGAATTAACTATTTTGGGATGCTTTTGACATTTTAATTGACTAACTAAAACTCTTAGCTCTTTTTTTTGATATATATATATAAATATATATAAATGGAATTCAGATTCATATATATATTTTATATATATATATATATATATATATATATCTCCATGTGTATATAAATGGAAATCTGTTATTCAGGCTGGTAGTGCTAAATTAGCTTTTTTTCCCTGACCCAAGTAGCAAATACCTTGGAGAATTTCAGTGTTTAGTAAGCGTTGTTACTTTCCCCCCTATGAATAGCACTTTATGACATAGGCTAAACTAGACAAATATGCAGTGTTATGTGGATCATTATGCAATAAAGCTGCTAAAGTCACATGGGTAGTAAAGTTTGATAGTCTCAAGCCTGTGAAGCACATATCATGTAGACATTTTAAACATAAAGCTTTAATAGGAATAGGAAAGCCACTTAAACCATTGTTTAGTTGCATATAAGTTGTTCTTCTGGACTTCTTTCATTTTTAATAAAAATTAAAAGTATTATTGTTGGTATTATTTTGATTATTTGTTTCAAGAGTCATTCAGTTTCTCTACCATATTTACTTTTTTCCTTTGGAAATTAATAAGCAATTTATAGGGAAATACTTTGAGATGTTTTAAATATCCTGCTTGTAATTAAAGCTTTTCCCCTTAGATTTAGCATCTATTGATCATGCTTGCCTGAATCGTGTTTTACTACCATAGTTGGAAAATTGTGATTTTCTAACTGAATTATTCCTTTGTTCTTTCTATACATAGTAACGTAGTTCTTTAGTTGAACTTGAATAAATACTTGTGAGCATGAATTCTTAGTCTAAATATTAGATTCAGGATTTATTTTGTGAAATTTCTTTTCCTATTAGCCATTTGTTGACTTCTGAGAATAGAAGTTAAAATGGTATTCCCATTGCCGGAATCAATCTAGAGCTACTCTGAGATCACTTATTGATTAATTTATACCTCACTTCTATTAGGGATTAAAGAAAACTTTTCAAATTAAACACAATAAAACAGGACAAAAAAGGTAAAAATCATGATTAACTTAGTGGTACCGTTTAATCATTATAGTTGAACATTGAGTTCAGATCATAGAAAATAGGCAGCTAAGCCAAAGAGACAACCATATAAAATTAGATGTGATTTCACTGTTTCATAAGACAAAGCATCTTATAAGAGCTTAATAAAATATATAAGCAAGAATAGAAGCTCACTTAATTTGAATAACATATAACTTAATTTCATGTCACCAGGAGGGCTAATTTTTGTGTTGTGCTAGCTCTATTTATTGAAAATTTATGCACTGGTAAAAACAATAGCTCCAACCAGTGCAGACTTACTTAGAACTTTTGTTTCACACTTAGGGTCCTGGGTCTCAATTCCAGAGATTCTGGTTCATTAGGTCTTGAGAAGGGCCTGGGAACATCACAGGTGATCCTAAGCTCACACTATGAGAAACAGTACCTCAAAGAAAAACGCAAAAGTTGTGATTTTATTGTGATCAAGTCAGTATTGCAGACTTTATAAAGAGGCTTGTAAAATTCTTACAGTAGTCTCATATTTATAGTATAATAACTTTTAGAAATTCCTATTAATGAATACCTTGGGGTAGTAAGTAAACAGCTAAATAGCTAAACTGAACCATTAGAGCATACACCAGTAGTCGATTTAGTAAGTCAGTAGTATAGTCTTTTACCACTCCAACCTAATACCCATACTTCCTTAGTATTTTCATAACCTCCTTATTTTTTCATTTGTTTATTAACTTCGTTAGTTTTAGTGGCTTAACATACATGGCTTTTTAACTTGTGTACATTTTCCAAGTTGTAGAAGTGTTTGTTATTTCACCTTTTTTTGTTTTTGTGGTACGCGGGCCTCTCACCGTTGCGGCCTCTCCCATTGCGGAGCACAGGCTCCGGACGCACAGGCTCAGTGGCCATGGCTCACAGGCCCAGCCGCTCCACGGCATGTGGGATCTTCCCGGACTGGGGCACAAACCCGTGTCCCCTGCATCGGCAGGCGGACTCTCAACCACTGCGCCACCAGGGAAGCCCTGTTATTTCACCTTTTAAGCAGAACCTTAGGTGTTTGTTTGTTTGTTTTTTAATATTCATTATTTTGTATTAGAAGAGACGGCCACCGATTTCCAAGATTTATTACTCTTTTGCGATAACTGGCTTTAGCCAGGGGCCAAGATTTCAGAACTGTTCATAGGAAAGTAATTTCCACTGGTGTCATTGCTAACTAAGTGAGTGACTTTGACATACATAGCTCTGGCCTACAACTGGTCAGCCTGAAATAATCAGAAACAACAACTATTTTAGTAACACTGAATACCAACCTTACAGTTTATAAAGTAGATTTATTGGAGATCTTCCATCAGCAGAGACTTTCACAATGGCTTTTGGGTTAATGAAAATATTTTAGGTATAACTGAATGTATAAGCCTTGGACTGTTTTTTGATTTCTCTTAAGACTGTATGGGAGACATTTTATTTGTTGCCTGGGATTTATTGCTACAGTTCTCTTGAACACTGTAATGGAAACAACTGATAAAACTTCTGAAAACATGCTGAAAGTTTACCCCTTTGTTTTATTAAATGTAGCAAATGTAGCATATAATAATAGCACTGGTACATGCATTCTTCATTTGCAGCTCTTTCAGGAGGAAGACATATATTTTCATAAGAAATGTGACATTTATAAGGATTGTACAGCTTAAAAGGTGTGCACAGAAATTGTTAAGACTTGTAAAACATTGGTTTACCATGCCTGGTTGATGACCTGTTCAAGACAACTTTAGAACAGGAGCAGTGACTTAGTTCCCAGCTTGGAACATTTGTTTATATTCTGGTGTTTATAAGATCATAGATGCTAGGCTAAACTATTTTCACATAGGGAAAGGATGACTAAGAGAAAATTCTTATTATTGTGCTTATGATTCAAATTTTCTGTCCACCATAGTCCTTTGAACTTTACTGCTTATAAAAGTACAAAAAGGGGCTCCCCTGGTGGCGCAGTGGTAGAGAGTCCGCCTGCCGATGCGGGGGACACGGGTTCGTGCCCCGGTCCGGGAGGATCCCACGTGCCGCGGAGCGGCTGGGCCCGTGAGCCATGGCTGCTGAGCCTGCGCGTCCGGAGCCTGTGCTCCGCCGCGGGAGAGGCCGCAGCAGTGAGAGGCCCGCGTACCGAAAAAAAAAAAAAGAAAAAAAAAAAAGTTCAAAGAGGCAGTAGCATTTCTGTAGCTCATTATTTTGAAAAGGAAAGTGAGAAATGAAAAATACTGTTGTGTCTCAGCATTCTGAGATCCCGGCCCCAAGAGAAGTACTGAAGACCTTCAATTCATAGTAGAGATCTAAGCATGTCAAAAATATTATATTTAATTTTATATTAAATATATGATTTCCAGAGTATATGGAGAAGGTTGATAATTACACCTCTAATACTTTTTCTGCCTTGTATTACAATTTCATTCATAGTGGTTATTTTTCAGCTTCATGATTTTGAGGTGAAGGGTTTCCTGAAATTATTATAGTTTTATTCTAATTAGATATAGCTGGCTTTGTTGTTGTTTTTAAATGGAAAAAGTAAAGGAAGTAGAACAATTTAGTTACAACTTTGATTCTGATCATTGGACCTTGGTTAGATGTACTTAGCATCCATTTCACTTTGCTTCTTTCACTACAGTACTCCTATTTTCTTCATGCAGCTATTCTGCTCTCTTGTAGGCCAAATGCTTCAGGAGAAGCTGAGCCCTATCCCAGCTCCAGGAGTGGGATTGATTTGTCTAAAGCAAACACCAATTTTTGTACCTCTAAAAGTTTCGTCTGAGAAAGGTCAGGTGAACACTTAAGCCTACTGATGCTAAGTGCAGTGCTCCTGGCGCCTTTTTGGAAGTCCTCCTAATCTTCACCTGGACACCTTCCAAAACTGATTCCCTTTCTCTCCTGCTGGGCTACTGGCTGCATCCCAATACCAGAGGGAAAACTAGCTTTATGATAAACATTCATTGTGGATTAAAGAGAAGAGAAAAACATTCCCAGCCAGGAACATTGTAACTCCACTGTGTTTGTGTGTATGTGTGTGTGAGTGTGTGTGTGTGTGTGAAAAAGAGAGAATGACAGAGACAGGTATCAGTAGATGAGGAACATCTTGGTAAGAATGTACATTTGCATTTTTTTCCAGAAATTTACAAAGGGAAAGCTAAAATATGCCATTTGGGGTTTTACTTTAAAGGCCTGTATGAACCAAATCATCTGCATGCTTTTGATAAAATGTCTTTTTTCTGTTCCGCTCCCCCTCAAAGACGCTTATTTTTCTCACTGAAAAATTTCAGAATGCTAATGTGGTTGACTGGGTATAAAGTCATAAAGCCAAGCCTTCTGAAGTTGAAAGGCTTATTGCCTAAAATGATGTTCTTTTGATGATATAGTCAGTTTTCTAATATTTACATTTTTTGGTGCCTCATATGGTAGAATTGGACTTCTCATCTTTTGCCCAAAAGATGTTTGAATCTGAGAAACCATTTACTTGCAAATTTTGATTTATTAGAAATTATATCCTTAAAATTAAATTTCAATGCAAATGTAAAATGTGGGATACACTTTGAACCACTCCTTTTTTTCTTAGGGAAGAAAGAAAATACAGATATAGGTAGTCCTTCACATGTTTTTCTTCTCTTCATCTTGATAGACAACTTTTTAAAACAATGCTCTTAAAAAGAGAATACCTCAAAGAATATCTGCTTGGGGCTTCCTGGAAGGAAGGTGAGATGACAAAACTAGTGATGTGTGACTCCGCACTGCAGTGACAGAGAATATAATTGCAGCAAGGTCTCCAGAGTAATTTAGAGGTAAACTGGAATTTTCCAAGAGAGAGTGAAGTTACATTAGTGAAAAAGAGACAGTTGGGAGGAAATGTTATTTTAGCCACATATTCTGGTTGTACATAATTTAAAGAGTATCAATTTCAAGAGGACAATAAAAAAGAAATTATAGTAATCAAGATAGGAAATTATTAAGGGTTTGGGAGAAAATTTCAGCCAAGAGGGAATGTGAAGATTAGGTATAAATTCTCACAGCCTTGGCTGACAAGCTGATGAGCACATCTACAGATGAGAAATGTAGAAGGAACAAAAGGATGACTTGTGTGAGAGCCAATGTTAGGTTTGTATTAGAAAGAATAAAAGTAGAATTTGAACAGAGAAGTTTCTGAAAGGAGGAGAAAAGTAATGTTTTGCCAAAGTTTGCTTCTGAGGCTTCTCTGAAGATTGACATACTTCTCTTTCATAGTTGCCTATTTGTGGGTAGTCTGATGCTTTCTGTATGTGACTTTTCTTTTACTATTGAGGGAAATAAGATGAGAATTCAGAGAGGAGAGAATATATATGGTTTTTGAAGTTAAACTAAATGGATGTCTTCTTATTTTGCCTATTGTGTGTAGTAAACTTAATCTTAGATGTAAAAATGGCTATACTCATATAGATAAGAGCATCTGCCTAATTCCTGTTTGAAAAAATGAGTCTTACTCATTGCTAGCCATCTTAGCTGTGCCAAGGCCAGATAAGCACTGGATTTTGGGTCTGAACATGCAGATTAAAGGGTAAGTCTGTTATTTAGCAGCTTTTTGAGTCTGAGGGAGATACGTAATGACTTTAAATGGAAGGGTATGTTCAGAAGTATGGATGGGAGGCTCTCGAAGGAACGGAATGGCTCTTGTAGGTGATCTGGAAAGTACCTACAGTGCAGAGGAAATAGTACTTCTTTTTTCTGTTACACTTACAATGTCTCCGTGAGGAGGCAACCACAGACTCTTTTAACCAATAGTAAACTATGAAGAGTGGTGGGGACCGTGACAAACTGATCCGAACGCCAGATTAAAGAGTGTAGTTTTTAACTTAAAGTGATTGTTGACATGTGAGAATGCAGGCCTAGTTCTGCCAGAACTTCCAGTTTTTGTTTTGTTTTGATTTTTAGAACCCTGAAATTTGCATTTTTTCAGTGAAATTTCACATGCACACACACACACACACACACACACACACAAACACACACGCATATGCAATTAATTAAAAAACAATTTTGCCACACTGGTGTGGGTCAAACAAAACAAGTCTTTGAGCCAGATGTGCCCTATGGCTACAGTTTAGATCTTCTTTAATCTCTTTTTTCATGGATGTTTATTGAGATCCTGATAGGTTGCATGGCTTTGTACTAGACTCTCTTAAAATGTTGAATTATATTCCAAGAAATTCCTAATAACCTGTATTTTATTTAGGTAATGTTTAAACCTTTACATAAATTTGGAAGAAAAATTATGGGATTGAAAGTAAGGTTCCTAATAGTACACATTTTATTGAAGCATGGGAAGGACTATAAAGGAAAGGGTGACTGATTTCGTATCTTTAATTTTGTTGAGTTGTTACCATAAACTTTGTCATCAGTGTTTCTTACAGTATTTTCTAAATAAGCAAGAAAAGATATGTTTTGAAGGTCCTACGGACACTCAAAGGTAAAAAATGGTGAATATTTATTTTTAAAAAAGTCTCTTCAAAATAAAATCATTATCTCATTATTAAATTGACTTATGTATTTTAAAAAATATGTCTCTATTCTCAGGCTTACCAAAGTTAACTATTGATGATACATTTTATGTTGGAAAAATATGTATACTTACAACTCTTCATTATTTGTGTGATTCAGATCCTTCTATTTTTCCCACTATTTTTTAGCCATAGAATTGCAAATTAAGAATAATAACTTATTCTGGTCATTTGATAACTTTTTGGTTTTAGGGAAAACTCTAGAAATAGAGGAAGCTGCGATGATTTGAATCAAATTACCCTTGTAGGTGATTGTTTTTGGAGTGGGCACCTGTTACAAAGATCATCAAGCTATAGGTCACTGGTCCTGTGATACAGCCTGATTAAAAGATAGTAGTGGTTAGACAGATCAAGAGAAAGAGTTAACATTTGAGAGGAAGCTGAAAGAATGCCATGGAGTATCAGATGGCCATGAGGGATCATGGAAAGCCTAAACTTTATGATGAAACAAACTGTGGGTAAGATGAGGATGAAGACATTATATGAGAGAAATGAAAACATGCAGGATGTGAGGGGCAGGAGTGTTCTAGAAGAATCCAAGACAAAATAAAATTTCTACTCCAGGGAGCAGGCAGATGAGGAATAGCTGGACAATATTAATGCAATGAACCAGGACAAAGATCCCTGAACCCTCGAGGCTGAAGTCTCTAAGCTCCCTTGTATCCTTTCACTATCTGATCCATTCTTATGTCAAGGCTCTTTCTTGGTTCTTCCATCGCAGTTTTCTCTTGTCCCTAGGTGCTCACACTGGTCCTTCTTCTTCAATTAATCCAATTTTCTCCTTCCCCTCACCCCTTTACTGTCTCCCACTCCCTTTATGCCGAGCTCTTACTCATTCAGCAAGTCTCACTCAAGATTTCTTTTCCTTCTAGAAACCTTTGTTGACTCCCTCCTCCTTTTTTTTTTTTTTTTTTTTCCCCAAAACCATGGGATGTTTTTAAACCTTCCTGGAATTGATTCCATCTCTGTTTTTTGCCCCTCCCCTTCTTATGATCTCTCAGTTTTCCCCTCTTTCTACCCTGTCAGACATGTTTACAGCCTCCAAGCCTTCCCTTTTTTCCATCCCATCTGACCCAGTGTTTGGTCCCCATTATCTCATTTGGATCATGGGATTTAGCCTCGAAGTAACTTTCTAACTGCAGTTTTCCCTATCCAGAATTTCAGATCCTTTTTCATAAAGTAAAGGAGAAAATCATATCACCCTGCTCAAAAATTATCACTAAATCTCTAATTGATATTTAATTAACTCTAATTTAATTAAGCCTAATATTGCAGACTTTCCAAAGTGAGGATCTAGTCTCCTGTACCTTTTCTGACCAATACTCACCCGTGAGGATTCTGAGGGCACCAAATTAAACCACTGGCTGCTTCCAACTGTTTTCCTTCCCAGTACCGCTCTTCACTCCATGCCCATCTTCTGGCTTTCCTCCTCCCCCTACCCCCATAAATTGTTTTTAGCTGTCTTTTAGGGTGCTGCTTCTTCCATTCTGCCATGATTTGCTTGTGTTTTGTTTTTCATAACACATACAGTCTCACATACAAAAGGAAATAGAATAGAGCTTAATCTTACACTGCTCTTAAGCACAGTGATTAAGAGCACTGGTCCTGAAGCCAAACTGCTTGAGTTCCAACAGTTCTGTCTCTACTTCTTCTTCTGAGGCTTCAGAGATGTTATGCAACCTCTCTTTGCCTTAGTGTTCTCATCTGTAAAAAGGAAATAATTAGTGCCTACCTTATAGGGTCGCTGACCAGACTGAATGAATGAATACATGGAAAATACATAGGATAGTATCTGGCACATAGTAAGTGCTTAATAAATATTGTTATTGTTATAGATTGTCAAAGTCAGAAACATTTTATTGTAATGGGAGGGATTTTTTCGTAAGTCAGCAAGTATACAAAAAGAAAAGTAACAGAGAGACTCATCACCAGCATTATAAATTATTTAATTGAGTAAAGATTTAGTGAATTGGTAAATTAAGGCATTCTCTGCTTCATTTTGGGCTTGGGTATTAAGGCAATAACCATAGAACCATTTTAATCTAATTTTGAACAGTTTCCTTTGGAGTTTTAAGAGTTTCATTAAAAAAATCTCAATGTAAGGATGGCTACTTTTTCTTAACACTGAATTTTCAAGCTCCTTAGAGTAAAGGTAAGATCTGTGCTTATTTTTTTCCATTTGAGCTTTTGAGGTCTTTTCTCTCTTATATCACTTCCATTAATGAGAATGCCTTCCAAATCATGGTTTAGCCTGTCTACTTAATTGTGTTTCTCAGGAATAACAGGCTGTTTTTTAATAATTGCCTGAATGACTAGATTAAAAGCAAAGATGAGGACAAGTTGAAGAATTTACTTCAGTTTCAAAATGTGACTTCCAGTTGACCCTTGAGAAGTGTGCTGTGCAGAATGTGTTTGCCTAGACAGAAGCACTGGTCAGTTTTAGTCTGTGTAGTTAAGTATTGAAGGTATGCCTTCGGTGAGATAATACAGGCAATGTCTAATAATATGCAATTTCTCGATGAATTTGGAAAAATGAGAGTGACCTGAAACAGGGACTACGGATACCCTAGCAGATACCACGTTTCTTTCATCTTCTCTGGCGAATCTAATGTCATTCGTCCCCCTCACCTCACCCTCTTGACCACAGCCCCTCTACCACCAAGGTTCTTAGAAGCTGAGATGATACTTAGATGGCACAGACCAATTTATTCTGGGTTGGCCATCATAACATATTTGTCTCTCAGGGGTTTTTGGATGGCAGATGACAGAAATCTAAATCAGTCTAGCTTACATTAACAGTGAAAAGGGATGGATTAAGGGATTTGGAGGATGGTGTATTGATGCATGAAACGGGGAGGTCCAGGGGTGAAACTGACCTCAGAAGTTGAGGTACTCAAATGCTGTTGTCACATTCTTCTTCCTCTTTGTCCCAACTTTCTCAGCTATGCCTCTCTGTATTTATTTTTTCCTACATGAGGCAAGGTTTAGAGGGACACATGGTGGCAATTATTTTCAGACATACTTTGCCTTAGCTCAGTTCCCCAGAAAGAAGACAGTCTTTTTCTCTCATTGAACGTTTATAAAATCCCAGGGAACAGCTCTAATTGACTTTGCTTTGCTCTTCTGGTCAACTGTTGGCTTAGACTCTGTGGATAAAGGTTCAAAGATCTGTAATTGGCTAAGCCCTTGGCAGAATTCAAGTATAGGGATTGAGAACCCTACCAGAACATGTGAATTGAGAATGGGAAGTCCACCCAAGGAGAGAGCAGAAAATGGGGGTGGCACCAGGCAGACACAAACAGCAGATGTCCCTTGGTATTCACAAATCTGACATTGAATTGTCTTTTACTTTCAGCACCATTGCTCTGCTTTTTTACCTGAACCTTCATATGTGTAGTAGTCATATTCTTTTATAATTGGGTTTGACCATCATTTTATTTATCCATTGAGTGTATTAGAGCATCTGTATTGTTGTGACGGCAGGAGTAATACATAATTAGGGAACAAAAGTTGCTTGCTTTTTAAAGGAAAATCTGTGGTGTATTCTTTTATAAAGTGAAATGAACCTTCTAGATAAGGGTTCCCAGACCTGACTCATCGTTACAATTCCCTGGAAACTTAAGAGAGAGAGATAATATGGTTCAATACAGCATGATGAAGACTGGGGGTATGAATGGTTAAGATGATTTAATGATTATCCCAGTTCTGTTGATGATAAGAAAAAACAAGGACAACATTAAGCAGGATTTCAGCCTTCTGGTCTGGATTTTTGAAACTTTGAACCTCTCTTTGCTCAGTCTCCTTCGTTTTCACGTCTCCTGGAAGGTAAGCAGGGCTTTCCCACTGCTCTTTTATTGTAAGACTACCTACCTGTTTGTACTCTGGGCTTTTCCTTTCCTGTTTCCAGACTTATCTGTCTGGTGTTCTTGTCCCTCTCAATAACTTGATTGAAGCAAATTCTGTCAATATCCCTGAAGATCAAAAAAACTTTCTCCAAGAGCATGAGTTTCTAAAATGTAGAATGTTAAGTCCCATTGCATTCACCATGTTGGCGAATGACTACTTTTACATGACAATGGTCACCCATTTAGAGAAAAATTGGATGACAGAAAAATTAGTCCAGGGATGCTGTGATGTATCTAGTTAATTCTTGCTCTTTAGAATGTGTCCTCTTGAGAAATTATTCTCCGTATCTCACAAAGGCTACTTCCAACACTTTCCATCTCTCTAAGCTCCAATACTCTACTCTTCCTTAGTGGACCATCTTGCCTCTTCAATTATCTAAAAAGCAGCGAAGCATTTTGGTTTAACATCCTTCACCATCCCTCTTCTTCCTAAGAAATTTCCCTGGACCTTTTAACCTATTCCTTTCACCTTTTTCTCTGATCTTGTTTAAGAAATGATTTTCCCCTCACTCCTATATCTTCCATTGTTTCCTTTTCTCTAAGTCAATACACAGAATTCCTCCCCTTTATCTCAATATGTCTTCATATCTCAACCTTACCATTCACTATCAGATTTCTGCAAGGGAAGCGGGGAGGCAGCTGTGGGAGTTGCTGGTAGTCTGCTGAACTTTGCTAAATCTATATTTTTCCATACTTAACCTTTATTATGAGTTCTCTTCCTTATTTTTAGCTGCCTATATCTAATATACCTTCCTTATTTTTAGGTATCTCTCAGCTTCTTAAACTGTGCTTATTCTACCTCATTGATGCCTCACGAGACATCTTCTATTTCATTTCAGCTAATGTATATGACCTCCCAGGCACAAGGGCAATACCTTGGAGTCACTATCGTATTTTTCTATATCCCTTAATATTTATTTATTTTCCCAGTTATGTCAATTCTGAAATGTGTTCCAAATAACTTTAAGCTAAAATTAAATAGCACTATATATATATTATTTTAAACACACAAAATAATACATGATATACACAGTATAAATTTCACGTGTTTGTGTATATGAGGCATAGTAACACAGTAAAAATTCATGAACCCATTATCCAGTCCAAGAACCAGATCATTGAATATTCCAAATTTTTCTTTTCTAATTTCAATTTAAGATTTGTGTTTCAATAACCCTCCAATTGTCCCCTTGTTACATAATATGCTTTAAAACTATATTTCTCTGCCAAGCTTCTGATGATGTGCCCTTGATCAAAAGCCTCAGGTTCCCCATTACTTTCAGAGTAAAATAGACTGTGCCTAATTCTCAACACCTTGTTGATCTGGCCCAACCTGTGATTCAGCTCCATTTTCTACTATTCCCATTGAATCACTCCATGCTTCAAACTCAAAGTGTCTTCCTTCCTTCTTTCATTTCTTCCTTTCTTTTCATGAACAAGCCACTGCTATTTTCTTTGCACACCTTTGCTCCTGTAATCCCACATTGAAGCAGTCCCTGGAATGTTCTCTGTCTTATCTCCTTTGGTTAAAATCCAATTCATGCTGTAGGGCCTATCTGAAATGCTTTCATATTTATGCAGACCAATCATACATGGTCTCTGAAGCACTCATTCTCTCTGTCATTGCTTTGAAGTATTTGTAGTTTTCTTATATTTCTTTATACCCTTCATGTATTACATAAGGTCTTGTATAAAGAGTACACTTAATAAATATGTGTTAAATTAATTGTTGGAGAGAGTAACTGAACTGAATATTTGTCTCCTCCTATAAAAAAGGATATAATTTCTGCCTAAGTTAAATTTCTTATTCTGTCTTTTTCCTTTCATTCAAGGTAGGTGTAGGGAAGACCAGAGTCCCTATCCATATCTATACAGTTAGAGGACAAATCACAAGATTCTTACGTTTTGTATTTCCTATTTTGACTGGTGTTCCAATTCTCACTCTAAGAAAACATTCTTCTTTGTAAATTTGAAGATTTCTTAACTGGGATTCTCCCTTCAATACTCACAATACTATAATAGTACAACGGCAATTTTTTATTTTCTTTTAGACTTTTCCTTAAATGGCAGTACTATGATTAAGAGTATAAGTGGATGCAATATTTCTTACATTTTACCAGTTGGTGAGCCTAGAAAAGGAAACACACATTAAAATGGGTGATACTTAACTATATTAGGCATAGAGAAAGGCAAATATTTCTTGCCTATGGCAGTAAAAAGACACCTTAATGGGGTTACAAGTAGGTTTGCAGATAGTCCTTAGAGTCTGCCTGGTTGAGGAGATTTCTATCTAGAAACAGCAGAGTAGATTAGATGAATTTTATAAGTTTTTACAGCTTGCAGTTTATGTGTGAAACAAACACACCCAGCTTGAAAACCTCAAACTGACAAAGTAGAGAGAGCCACATAATTATGTTGGAAATATGCTCTATCTGTAAAGAAGAACTTTTTAATTTTTAAGACAAACATGCCACCGAAATCTCTAGTAATCTTCACATCAGGGGTCCCTTCCTATGGAACTGCTGAGGCTGAGGTAATTTTAATTAAGATGAGACAGGGAGTCAAGAACGTAAAAAACAAAGTCTCAGACAAAAGGCGTTACTTGGAAGGGAGGAAAAGGAGACGGGATTGATTGTTAGCTCTTAGAATCAGAACAGACAGGGAGAACATGAGGCCTCTCTCTGCAGATTGCAGCAGGGCTGATAGGCAGGTAGTATGGGGCCCAGAGACCAGGAACACTGGGTCGTTTTTCTCTACCTGACCCAAACCCTCAGGCCCACATATAAGTGTCCTCCTTACCTATTTCTGGACAGGTTCTGGATGAGATACTTGTGCTTACAATAAAGATAAGTGGGGCTTCCCTGGTGGTGCAATGGTTGAGAGTCCACCTGCCGATGCAGGGGATGCGGGTTCGTGCCCCGGTCCGGGAAGATCCCGCATGCCACGGAGCGGCTGGGCCTGTGAGCCATGGCCGCTGGGCCTGCGCGTCCGGAGCCTGTGCTCCGCAACAGGAGAGGCCACAACAGTGAGAGGCCTGCGTACCGCAAAAAAAAAAATAAAAAAAAAAAATAAAGATAAGTGAAGAAAGGCTATTTTATAGCTCAAATACCATTCTGTATTATCGCTAGAGTAATAAGGAAGTGTGATCTTTAAAGACTTGTTTAATACAATTATGTCTTCCAAAAAGTCATTTGCTCTTAAAGAATGATTGAACCATACTTTGTGTTATTATTGGAGGGCATCTTACTGTGATAAAGGTGGTAATTATTTATCTAGATAAGCAATCTTGTTGATTGAATATAGCTAAACCTTTGGCTTTTAGGCTAAGAAATACCTTTAGGCTTTATTGGTATACGAGTAAATGGAACGTGAGTATTAGTTGTACCAGTTTTAACAGCTGAAGTTACATACTAATTTTTGAGTTTAAATGTAGTTAGTGGTTGCTTACTTTCTGAAACTAACTTTTAAATTGATTAAGAAATTTGTGCTCTTTTCCTTCTCATCACTGTATTTTCATAAACGCTCTTATTTTTAAACTATAAACATGGAGCCAGCACCCCTGTGCATAAAGTGCCTCAAAGGATAATTAGATGCTTATAATGGTACTTGCTTTGAGATAGCTAATTAAAAATATCTATTGCTCCCAAGTCTAATTTTTTTGAGTAATGATCACATAGTAGCAACTATGAAAGTTAAGTTACAGCCAACCTCACTGAAGGAAAAAAAAAAAGTAAATATGTTGTATTTTATATAAAGACCTAGAGAATGGCACCAGACCAGTCTTTCCATTTTCTACTCTGTATTCTGTGCCCAGCCTCTCATACGTGTGGACACTAAACCACCTACACTATGCTTCATTCATCTGATTTCACTCTATTTGTTTTCATTTATTTTATAACGCTTCCTTTGGCACCAGGGAGATAATTTTCTCCCTCTTTTCTACCTTTTGTTGAACCTCTGAAAGAAGGCTTTTGTAATTGGGCTTCACAGTTTTAAGAAACACTTCATAACCTGCCAGTAAAAATGTCAGTTCTCTGGGCCCGGGCATAATTAAATAAGTATCAGTGTGGTAATTCAGCCACAAAATAAAGTAATTTTAAAGGGATTATTAATTGAGTACTTGCTTTGATTTTGGAATTCTAATCAGTAACAAGCTGTGTTATGGACAAAATCTTTCTTGCTTTCACCATTTCCATTACTTGGATTTAAAAATATTAAATGAAACTGTGTCAATAAAATTTTTACTTTATTTTTCTGAATGATTCTCCTGAGAGAATCTTGTTAAAATATCAACAAATTAGGTAGGGACAAAATGTTTAGCTGTGAGTCTTTAAAAGCAAAGCTGAGTGATACAAGCAATGTATAAAACTTTGTTATGGACTCTGTTGGAAGCCGTTACTTCCTGATTGAAGACTGAAAAAAAGTGCAAAATTGAATTTTGGAGGCTAATCATAGTTTGTTTGGTAGGGAGTCCTTTGAGCTGAGAGCAGCAGGAGGAAGACAAGTGTGTAAAGTGATGGGTACTGTAATGATGAGGTGTGGATTAACTAGTGGTCATTCTGGGAAAGGGTTAGTTTTCAGAGCAAACTGAAGGGTGATGTAGTAAAATCAGTCTTCTAAAACAGAAAAGCTCCAGAGTTCCCTGGTGCTCTGGTGGTTAGGATTTGGCACTTCCACTGTTGTGGCCCGGGTTCAATCCCTGGTTGAGGAACTGAGATCCTGCAAGCTGTGCAGCCTGGCTGAAAAAAAAAAAACAAAAAAAAACCCCCCAAAACAAACCAAAAAACCACAAATGACTCCCTAAAACAAAGAAAACAAACAAACAAAACAAAAAGCTCTGTCTTTTGCTAGGAATTAATTGGTTGGTTGTATAGTTTTAAAGCTACATTTGAAGTCTGGGAATGGTAAGGGGGAGCAATGACTTAGAACTCAACATAATTATCACTGACATTAATTGAGCTTTTATTTTGTTCTAGGGGCTACAGTAAGTGCTTTAGTCTATCAACTCAATTCTTACACCCCTGTGAAATAAGTCAGACCCCCATGAGGAAACTGAGGCACAAAGGTTACTTTATTAGTGGCTGAGCTGAGGTGTTTAACTCAGGCAGCCCAATTCCAAAGCCCGAGTGTTTGGCTACCATTGTATGTCCCTTCCGAGGGAAATTTAATTGATAGTGATGCTTTAAGTACATTTCAACCCAGTGCTGTATCCTAATGATAGTTTTTAAATGGCTATTACTAAATGGAGAGATAGGGATTTGTAGAAAGTTTGACTTTAGATATCCCATAACAGGGAGAGACAACCCACCTCCGCCAAGGTTAACTCATACAATAGATTTTTCTTGACAATCTTAAAAATATTTTTTGATATTTATTTATTTATTTACTTGGCTGCGTTGGGTCTTAGTTGCAGCATGCGGGATCTTCGTGTAGCATGCAGGATCTTTCATTGTGGCATGCAGGCTCTTCGTTGTGGCATGTGGGCTTCTCTCTAGTTGTGGCCCTCGCGGGCTCTCTAGTTGTGGCATATGGACTCCAGAGCGCGCGGGCTCAGTAGTTGCAGCAGTCAGGCTCTCTAGTTGTGGCGCATGGGCTCTAGGCCACATGGGTTCAGTAATTGTGGTGCACAGGCTTAGTTGCTCTGTGGCATGTGGGATCTCCCCGACCAGGGATCAAACCCGTGTCCCCTGCATTGAAAGGTGGATTCTTAACCACTGGACCAGTAGGGAAGTCCCTTAAAAATATTTTTTGTAGGGCTTCCCTGGTGGCGTAGTGGTTGAGAGTCCGCCTGCTGATGCAGGGGACATGGGTTCGTGCCCCGGTCCAGCAGGATCCCACATGCCGTGGAGCGGCTGGGCCCGTGGGCCATGGCTGCTGAGCCTGCGCGTCCGGAGCCTGTGCTCCGCAATGGGAGAGGCCACAGCAGTGAGAGGCCTGCGTACTGGAAAAAAAAAAAAAAATATATATATATATATATATATTTTTTTTTTTTTTTTTTTGGTAAAAGTTATTTTTTTCCAGAAACAATTAAAGAATGGTAGATGGCAAGTGCTGGTCTTCTTTTATGTACTTACTTGAAATGTTTACTTGATGTGCCCATCTGGCCCCTAAGAGTAACACCTCAGCAAAGATGTCTCCCCCGATGAGGCTTACTGTCTGCTTATTTGTTTTGTTCTATTTTGTTTTCTTGTTCTCCTGCTTGTGAGATGAGAATAAGCTTCTAAGGCTGTGCTCTCACTTGAAACAATCTGAAGATCGGAGTCACTGATTGTGTTACTACACACCAGAAAGAACATAAACGTAGACCCTACCTTTACTGCAATTTGAGAAGCTGATTTGCGGGAACAAACGGAGAGACTGGAAAATTGCCTAGCAAGTCTGGGCTTATGTAGTTTACAGCTGGAAAGCTAAGGGGGACTTAACTTGCATGAAGGGATATTAAAAGAAACATGTTCTTGTTTGTTTCCTCAGGATGAATAGAGAAGAAATAGGCTTAAGTTAAAGCAAGCAGGATCTAGTGTTCTAGGGTAGAGGTAATGAAAAACCTCAGGATTTTACGAATAGTGAGATCTGAAGGAGTTTATTGATCTTTTAAAAATCACAATTGTGTAAGAATAAGCTAGTATATGGGGTAGTTTTAAAGCAGTTTAGTGTACCATTAGGAAAACAGATTTAGTGTCCCGGAGCTTCTTTGGAGATTTAACCCTATGTATTGTAGCTTGTTTTAATTGTACGTGCTTGAGTTGGGAGCTGTCTAGGCAGTTCTCTACTTAGAGTGATTGTGCTTCTAGACGATGCAGAAAGGCTTCCAGCCAGTTTTACCGGTGTTATTGTGCAATGGCCCTTAATGCAAGCAGGGCACAAATGAACTTGCCCCAGCTAGTCTGATTCCTGATGCGAATCAAATAAGGCCCCCTCATCGGCAGCCTCAGTTTGTTCCCATGGGCTGCTCTGTGAAACTCTGGACAGGATTAGCCCCAGCTCCAGAGCTGCAGCAGCCGAGAGAGCGCAGAGCAGGAGCAAAATCGCAGGGTCCCCACACGGCTCCTGAGGGGATCTTCTTTTTCTAGTATAAAACCTCTTTGCGTTTTTGTTGTTGTTGCTGTTTTCTGTAACTTAATGTTATTTATTGTTTTGTACTAAAATGGTTAGTTTATAAATTTCAGTCGTGAAATCAAATCAAAGAGGTAAAGCTAGAAGGAGAAAAAAATGAGTTTGGCTAGCAGGAGAGACCTCTTTGACCTATAATGTCCTGTGACATTCAGTGGGACTGATTTCCCAGAGGAGTTGGTAAATTGGCTCTGTGGCAATTCCCATAGAGAAGTTCTAAAAGTGGCAACGACAATGCCCTTGAAGCAAATATATAGGCTGTCCAGTAAAATACTTTGAAAGGCTGCACTCATTTGATGTGTGAGGTCTTGATGTCTTACATGTATGTATTATATTTGATGTATTTATGAAAAGAATTCAGTCTCAGCACTATACAGTCACACCTCACATCCCAATCTACCCTCCAAATAAAGATATAAACAGATCTCCCAGCAATAATGACTACACTAATAAAAGGATTTTTTTAGCTAGGATAGAAAGACTTGATGGTGTCAGTTTTGTACCTTTGGTATTTGCTGTTATTCAAGTCACAGCTTTAAAGGTTTTTTGTTTGTTTGTTTGTTTTTACATTGTGAAGAAATAATGAGAGAGCTCAGAGCAAGGACAGTTTGTTGCCAGTGAGGATTGATTCACACATAAAGCTCTTGCATGTCAGCAAAGGGCAAGTTGAGTGTTCGAGTGCTGCTGACCTGGTAGCTTGGACACTGCAGGACATTAGCTATTTGTCCAGAGAAACTTACTTGGGAAAATGAGAGTGCTACAACAAACTATTAAGGAGGTTTTCTCAAAAAAAAAAAAAAAAAGAAAGAAAAAAGAAAAATCATCAGGGATCACTGTTTCACCCAGAATCTCCTCTAAAGCCTTCTGTCCTTACACTTATAGACAGCACTTAAAATTTTATGTTGTGATTATTTGTTTTTATTGCCTTTTTTTTAATGTCAAAAAGGACTTCTTCAAAGGTAAGAGCCTTGCTTTCATCTTTTTTTTGCTTTTCCTGCCTTGCGTTGTACCTGGTACAGAGAGGTGCTCAGAATACTTCTGTTCAGTAAATATCTGACTCCCAAAATATCTCTGCAAAAACCTTTCTAAATTCTGTGGTCTTGCAGTTTTTTTGTCTGTTTGTTTTACCTTTTTCCTCTATTTGTTTCTATAAAAATAGGTCAGGTGGACTTTTAGAAGGCAGTAGTAGTCTGGTGGAAACTTGGAATGGAAAAGTAAATAGAATTAAATCTAGATTATTATTATTTTTTTCTTTTTACGTACTTCAAATTTTAGTTTTCTATTGTGGTAAAAGACACGTAACACAGAGATTATTATTTTTAGGTTAATTTATAGATGTCTCTGAACTATAGTGTATGCAATAGGTAATTAAACATGTTCTTCTATGTTTCCAGATTCCTTTAGCATCTAGGCCTTTGGTAAGGATTATAATTGCATATTATAATTTTATTTCTATGAGAAAATAGCATCAATTTATATAATTCGGATCTAAGGTTGTTTGTTTGTTTGTTTTCCTAGAGGGATTCTAGCAGTTGACTCTGTGAAAGACTGGGGTTGGAATACTAGGTTCTTACTCTGTGATCTTGGGTAGGTCAGTTAACTTCTCTGAGCCTCGGTTTCTTTATGTTTAAAACAGGGGTAGCAAAACATACCTCATAGGCTGTTGTGAAGACTAAATGACTTACTTTATGAAAGTATTCAGCATGTTACCTGAATGTTGGTGGTGGCCAAGAAGTTGTGTGTATTTGTGTATGTGTGTGTGTGTTTTAATTACTTGTCATTTTTTAACCTAAATAGCAAAGTATAGCATTATAGAATTTTCATGGGAAAAAAGAGCTTATCAATCATTACAGTATTATTAGATATAGCTACTTTGTGTGCTAATAATCATAATGTATATCAGCACTATTGAATACTTAGTATGCATGGAAAGTTGTACTGAATATTATATTTTAATCAGATTTTTTAAAAATATGTGTTGTAATGCAGAGGTGACTATATGCTCTGGGGTTAATTAGAGACTAGAATGAGATTTTTGTTTTATGCCTTGCAGTTCATATTGTAATTTATTTAAACAGAAGGGGGCTATAAATTGCATTTTAAAGCAGATATCTCTCATGAGACATTTGCTTCACTGAGCACTGTGGACTTGTGAAAGTATTTTCAAAACTCCTCACAGGAGGATTTGTCTCAGTCATTGAAGAATTCCTGGACAGGACATAATAATTTCTCATCCACTAGAGAAATGATATTATTTTAGAATAATATTTTAAAATGCAGATCCTGTAAAAGATGATAGATGACTATTCTAAAGTGAGATTTATTTCCTTTCTGAGTGTAGACTGGAGTGGTTAGACTTTGAGAGCATGACTGATCCGTGAATCTCATCTATTCAGCAGTTCTATAGTGTATAGATCCTTGGCATTATTAAAGCAACCATTTACAATTTATTTCTAACAAAGTTCTTACAAGGGTAGTACGTGTAATGTGGTTCCAAAGACATGGAAATCATTTCCAAGAGAAGCTTTAGATTTTAGTGATTTTTCAAACAATTGGGAGCTATCTTTCGGGCATTTCATTGCTATGCTACTGATTGTACTGTGTGATATCCTGAGAATTTGTTTAGTTTTTATGGTTCTTTGTGTCAAACCCATGTCGCTCCTTCTAAAAAATGGAGAAGAGGAAGTCAGAGATAAAATATGTTACCTCATGTTTGACAGTGACAGAGGCAGAACAAGTAGCACTCCAAATCTAATTTCTTGGGTTTCTTTGGTTTTTCAATTTTAATTTTAAAAGAACCAATAGTTTTTTAAAAAGTAATGTAATCCTAGCCTATTTTTCCCCAAACATTATTACTTTTCTTCTTTTCTTTAAAAACATATGCCTTACCTTCCCTGACGACCTTATTTAAAATAACACCATCCCCAGTGTTCCCTATCCTTCTGGGCCTTTTTATTTTTCTACATAGCACTATTGCCATCTGACATACTATATATTTTTCTTGTTATTATCTGTCTCCTTTATTATAAGAACTGTGCAAGAGTGGGACCATATATCTGTTTTGTTTACTGTTATATTCCAGTCCCAAGAATAGCACCTGACACATAGGATGCTGGCAATAAATATTTATTGCATGAATGAAGTCAAAACAAACAAACAAAAGAAAACCTATGCCTTGCTTTTTTGTATGATTGAGTAGTTCTTTTTATGAAAGCATTTGTTTCAAGAACAATTCATCTTAAATATACCTTTAAACATTAGCCATTTCCTTTTCCTGGTATCTGTCTGAATATGTAGTTCTAGTTAGGGAGGTTTTAATTTTTACTTCTCATTTTCCAGATAGCAAATGGCCTTTTTGCAGAAAGTTAGTTTGCTTCCCCACGATTATCAGTGTTTGCAGTTTAGGGCAGGAGACTAGCTCTCAAGTCGTCTGTACTATACCTGGTCTCCCAAAATGGTGGGCACCTATGGATTTCTTTATTTGTTTGCTTACTTGTTTGCTTGTTTCTGCCCACCATTTTCCAAAATGAATTTCAGGAGGCCAGCTGTCTATGCATCCACAAAGTTCCATACACACTCATCTCTGTTTCTACTCTACTAATCGATCAGTGTTGGGTCAACTAGAGTTCAAGAGTAAAATCGCTTATTATCTCTTTATCCCGTTCCTATAGAGAAGTAGTCCATTTCCCCAAACTCCCTTCTTGCTCGTGTAATGTTTTCCTTTGATGCTATTTTTTTGGCCGTGTTTCACATAGTGTCTGTGAAGAGTCAATTCTACATATCCTCTTTACTGTCGATCATTAGAGGGCAGACACCTAGAACAAAGCAGCGACAATTGAATTGCTGGCTGGGTTCAGCAAGTGAAACTAACTGTGAGGACACTCATCTTTGCCCCGTTGGGTATATTTGGAGTAGATCAATTTAAATGATGGGTCTCCATGGGATAAAGGAAGGCACTTCTCTAACAATGAATTCTACATGATGGGAAACTCTGAGTGTGTGACAAATGAGGTTATTTTTAATTCTTGAAACTTGTCATCAGAGAATTATCAGCCAGGCGGACTTTGGGGCCAGCACTTCAGTTGATAGTTCCCTTTTCCAGACAAATTTAAATTCCATTAATGGATTTTAATTGCACTGACTTTTTCTGCCAAGAGTGGAGATCATGGAAGTTAATAACTTGGTGTTAAACGTCAGTAGAAATCCTTCATTTGGCTTCGGATTGTTTCTCAGTGACAATTCTGCTTTATCCTAGGAGTGATACATTTATCACATTTGAAACATGTTTTGTCAAGTTAAAGAAGCTACTTCTCTAAAGATGTGCTTTGAGATTAGTATCTAGTTTTTCATGTAGATTGGGTAGTGTAAATCTCCAAAACTTGCATGAAGATTGAATTCCTAAAATTGAGGCAATTGCCTGTGGATTTGACATGATAAATGTTGGTTGGGGACAACACATTGATTTTCATTATGTAGCTGTAGGACGTAGGCATGCTCTGCATATTCATTTAATGAACTGTTTGTGTTTAAGTGATGTCTTTGGGCCCTCCAAGCAAATGTGCGTGATGCTAGATTTTTCATATGAATTTCTTAGAAGAATAGATAAGAATTGTTCCTGAATATCCGAACAAGCTAAGATGGGAATCAAGACTGCCTGATTAGGATCTGATTTTGCCCTTGTGGAAGAAAATATATAGGAAGTTTTTTTTTCCGCTGTAATACTATATTTTTGTTGAGATTGTTGTTGACTAAAGTAAATGTGAATTAAAATATTAATTGGTGCAAGGGTACTACATTTGATTAGCAATCATGCAAACATAGGGTTCTTCCTGTTGTTTGCCATGTCTTTGTGTCTTTTATCTGTTTGGTGAACTCCTAGTTATCTTTCAAGTTCCAGGTGGCACATCACCTCCATGAGGTCTTCATCTCTCTGCAAAGCAGAGTTGGTAGCTCTTTCTCAGTGATCCCTTTATTGCTTGGAATTGTCTATTATAAATATAGATATCTATTATATCTATTACAGCCATATCGTAATGTATTATAATTATTTTTATGTCTCTTTTTTCCAGCAGATAGTGAGTTTTTTTTGGGGGCAGAGATCATGCCTTAGTCACTGTTTCAATCAGCTTCTTAATTAGGATCCCATATATAGTAAGTTCTTTCGCTGGGAAAGTAAACAGACAAAATTTCCTGTGTCTACCTTTAGTTCACTTGTAATAATCCCTACTTTGGGGCTTGAATTAGATTATGATGGTGTAAATAAAGCCAGTATGTCTGAAAATTTCATATGGATGTGTTAGATATAATAAAGAGACTGATTAAAGATCCACCAGGTTAAACAGTTATACTCTCCACTGCATCAGTAAGTCAATTTAAAAAGATTTTATTATACTTGATTCTGAATCCTGCTTTATTACTACCTAAATGTTATATACCTTGTATAGCCATTGGTTGGTTTTGAGAGGTTTTGTATGATGGAAAGGATATGGAAAGAATCAGACTAGAAAGAGATTTTAATCTTCTGTACTTTTCTCTGTAATTTGTAAACTTGCATTCCATACACGTCAGTAAGAATAACTCTATACATTTATTAAAACTTCAATATCTTCATTTATATTTAGAGGGGTAGCAACATAAAATTGAAAACCTGAGAGTTGTGAAGGATGTAAAGTCATCTTTTAATAAACTAAATTGCTCCTTCAAAGAGCCTATAAAACTGAAAAGCGTTCATTATAAATGTAATAAAAACTTATGAGTCCCATTTTATTAAAACTACACCCAGTTTCCTGAAGGTGCTGGATCTTTAGAGGTAAACCAGTGACACTTTATGTCTAGCAACATACATTCTGTGAGATAAGGTATCTACTGAAATGAGGTTGGTGGTTATAACTGGATCCCTAATGGATATCCATTCATGTTAAAATACTGGAATTTTTACTTTAGCAGAGTTTGCAGCTTCTGATAATAATACACCCAGACCAGGTTAATGACAGTAGTAAACTACTTACTACTCTAAGTTCCTTGAAGAAACAGAACAATAGTGAAAGATAAAGCTTCTGCTTCTGCTAGTTGGTATGTTACATCATCCTATCATCCTACAAAATTCTTAGTCAAGTCAAATTATATAGATTAACACTGTCACAGGATATTAACTTTCTAGTGATTACCATTGACCTTTCTTTTTTCCCTTCAGGTACAGTATTGTTTTTAATGTGTTACAGGAGAATCATTCTCTTTTAGTCTTGGGCTGCTTTTCATTGTTTTTCACTTCTACGTATTTCATATTTGGTTCTATTTTGCATATTCCATACGCATATTTCCATATTTTTTAATTGATTATGGTTATATTGATGGAGGTGTTTTTAAAGCCCAAAAGGAAAAATGATGAAGTAACAGCCAGCTTGTCCAGTTACTCTTAGCTTTAGAATCAACTAACTTTAAACAGAGATACTTGCATGTTTAAATGAGAGAATTGAAGTATTTAAGTTAATATGCATAGGTTGTATTGATTTATTCAAAAAATAAGGCAAGGTTTCTGGTAAATGGTGGCAAACAATTTAACTGTGTTCATTCCAATTCCTTTCTTGAAACACATCCCACAAAGAAATAAATTAATTATATGATTGATTCTAAGGGCAGATCTGGAGCCATATTTAGAGGAATTGTCATGTCAGGCCAAACTGTCAGCCAGTTTATGCAGAGTAGAGAGAACATTTTCTTCCTCTTCTTCTTTTTTAAAAAAGATTTATTTATTTTTGGCTGCGTTGGGTCTTAGTCGCAGCACGTGGGATCTTCCTTGAGGAATGTGGGATCTTTGGTTGTAGCGCGCGGGTTTCTCTCTAGTTGTAGCCTGTGGGTTTTCTCTTTTTACTTGAGGTGCGCGAGCTCAGTAGTTGTGGCACACAGGCTTAGTTGCCCTGCAGCACGTGGGATGTTAGTTCCCTGACCAGGGATCGAACCTGCATCCCCTGCATTGTAAGGCAGATTCTTTACCACTGGCCCACCAGGGAAGTACCCATTTTCATCTTTTTAAAAAAATGAGTAGAAGGAAAGCCTTGTTTATTCTCCCATTAGTAATTGCGTTCTGGTGTCCTGGAGAACAAGAGAAGAGTACTTGCCCCAAAATGTATTAGAATCCTTGGAGAAAGTTTTTAATTAAATTCTAAATATCCTTAACCGTAGCTCATCTATAAAATCTTCATTACTCTGTTTAATGTCATCTGTCTGAATTTCTAAATTATATTCAGTGTTTTTTCCTTCTTGTTGGTTGCTGTTATTACCGTAAGGCAGATATTTGTCTCCAAATCTCTTCTAATGTGTGAAAATTCCAAAATATGAGAAATCTTCTAATTTGAAAGTAATGATTTGGCAGCAAGAGAATTTTTCAGGGGAGCAAAATCATTTTAAACTTTTGAAACTTCAATTTCAGCATTAGGTCAATTTATCATTTGATAGAATGTAACAGTACTAAGTAAGCACATTGAATGCTATCATATGGTGTACTAGTTCTGGTGAATTTTTAATATGATTATTTTTCTTATCCTTCCAGCTGACATCTCCTTTAAAATTTCTTGGAATTGGGGTTTATATTTGAGAAGTACCGTTTTCATTTTTAACTGATGACATATTTCACTTTGGTTTGTTGAATCCCAATTCCATAATTATTTTTATCTTTTTAAAGATGTATGGAGATTTTTTTCATCAGATAATTAACTATATTGCTCTGAGATTTATTTTCCTATAAATGCTTAATTTACAAAGTAATTGATAGACTTATTGGAACTTATTGATGGCTGCTGTATTTCCTCAACCTTTTCAGTATTCTTCAGGTCATGTTAAAAAAAAACCAACTCATTATTTTAAGTAGTCTTTATGAATTCTAGAGAATGCATGGAAATTTAGGGTAGCTTTGTTTGTAATAGTGAAAAAGTGGAAGCAGCTGAAGTCAGCCTCAATAGGGGCAAAATAAATTGTGCAATACCCGTTCAATAAAATACTACACAGCTATGAAAATTAATGAGCTAGTTTGTATGTACTGTTAAAGAGAGATGTCTAAGGTATATATTAAGTGAAAATGAGTAAAATGTAGAATGCAAATAGTTTGCATTTATGTAAAGCTAAAGCTGTACAGATATGTAAATAACAAACATATATAAAGAGAAAAATTTTAAGTGATTTCTGAGAACCATTATCAATGGTTACTTCTGGGGAAAGAAACTAGGAAAAATGAGAATAATTTGCATTTTCATATTAATTTCCTGTTTTTCTTCACTGCTTTGATTTTTCTTTTTTTTTCTTTAGCCTCTGTTTCTATGCCTTTTTTTTTTTTTAATGAGCATGTTTTATTTTTAAAACAGGAAAACTTTTTTTAAAATGTACCCATTTACTTAGGAAACAATGAATAGGAGACTATTCTTTTGGTGTCTTCCATAACCTTTTTTGAATGAAAATTGATTATCTTCTAATTTCCGATGATTGTCACGAAAGCTTTAAGAAAAATGCCACGTTGATTTTCATTTAAAACTTCTAGTGTTGAGTAGGTCATTTTATTGAACTCTTTTTTTTTTTTTTCTTAGTTTGCTTTTACAGTTTGATTCTGAAAATGAAGAGCAGAGCTCTGCCTCTGCTTGTAAGGTGTCCCGTGAAAGGTCACTACCCTAAAGCAATTTGTTCTTCAGAATGAACAATGTAATCTTTTACTTCATTCTAAAATATTAATTATCTTGATTAGTTCGTTCTTGTAAGGCCAGAATTAAGCTTGGTTTAAAAACTTAAATTTGATTGAACACTGCAGCATTCTATTCACATTGCCAAACTAAATTTATAGATTTGGAGACAACTCAGACAAACTTTTTTGAGTGTGTTAATCTTAATTTATTTCATATTTTTCTGATAACTTCTAAACCTTAAGTTCGTAATGTTCTGGAAGAAACATGAATTTTGAAATCATACATATTTGTAAAAAGTACTCATAGGATGGTTAAAATTAAAATAAGTGAGATAACATATGTAAAGTACCCTGAAGAAAGACTTGGCCACATAACAGACCTTCAGTAATAATAGTTGTATGCATCTACTTTTAGAAACAAAACTTCATTCATGATAAAAATCATATACAGTGTAAAAGGTTAGTGTGGCAATTGGTAAAGTGATGCAATTAAAATTTTACCCTGATTTTTGACTCTTTACTTTGAACGTATTGACTCCTCTGGCTAGTGTTGCTTCTATGTTCTTCCAGCCTGTGTCACTTTTATTCCTTGTAACTTTATGCTTTGATGAAATTAGTCTTCAAAAGCAATTGATAAAGTCAGCTCAGTTTGTAATGAGATCACAGAAACTGGCATCACTTGAAACAGAACTGATAAGTTAAAAAAAATGTTTCTAGCCTCTCATTCCATCTTCCAAAGATATTAATGGGATTTAGGTTTCTACTGTCCTTATTACTTTAAATTAGAGAAATGCTGTTAATTCAGCAGACTTAATAAAAATCTTTGTAATTCTATATAAGTATAAATGGAAGCCAAAAATCTATCACTTGGTAAATCTTTCATACACTTTACAATGTAAGTTTTATGTAGTGCCAATTAATGTTTAAAAACTGACATAGTAAATAACATACCAAACATCAGCAGTTTTTTATTAAAATAATTTATTCTTTTTTAACAATTCACTAAAATGCATTATTTGAAGCTTATACCTACAAAAATCTATTTCTGCATTTGAAATATTACCTCTGAAAATAATAAGTAAAAAATTGTTTTATTGCAGGGGGCGCAGTTTAAGGGTATAGCAAAATAAACTGGAAGTTTGGTGTCTGCATGCTTAAATCTAATTATCAGTTGATACTGACTGGAGCTAGACAGTTATGTTCTGTATCAGTGATTTTGTGATTTAAGGTTGGAAATAATGGTAAATCTCCTGCCTCACAGAGTTGGTGAGAATAATTTGTAAATGAACTTTCATAAAGGAAATACTGCGTTTTTGGTGTTACTCTTTTATTTAGAAACAAATACTGAGTAATATTTTTATCAACTGCATATGGTTTTATTGGATTGTGAGATAAGAACTATTCATTCCCAAACATTTATTCAGTACTTGGTATTTGCTACACATTGTGCTTGGTATTTACTACACATTGTGCCAGCAGTGTGTATAGTGACAAGATGAGGTTCTGGCATTGACAGCTTAAAAGGGAGTGGAGCATTAAAAGCAAATAATTATGATATACAGTAACAAATGTGGTTAACAGATGTAGTGGGACAAAGGAGGAATTGATTCTGTTGGGGATCTCAGGAATTCTTCCCAGCGGCTGTGCTTGAAGCATGGTAAGTAAGAGTGTTAACAGCAAAATGGGATAATGGTGATCATAAGTAGACTGAAATTAGGTAAATATTTACTTCAGCGTTGAACAAATACTAAAGGTAGAAGGAGAACAATAGTCAGTTCATTAGATGTTTACTGAATAGCTACAAGGGATAAGTCCCTGTGTTAGCCAGAGGGGCTACAAAGCTGCCAAGGTCTGGTGCCTACTCTGAAGGAGCTCACAGTCTGGCATGTGTGTGTAGGAGCTGTGCCCCAGGGCAGGGGTGGAGTGACGGTGCTGTGGGAACTTCCTGCTGTCTGACCAGGCCAGGGCGTAACTGCTGAATCCCAGAGGGCAGCTGTGAGTTTGTAAGTAATTCGCCCTCTTGAGTACTGAGTTAAAAATGGACTGACATGAGAGAGGAGAGAAATTTTAAGAAATTAATAGTAGTTTTAAAACATATGTGACATAGTCTTGAAGGCTTAAAGTCAGTTAATGGATAGGGTATGGTTTAAATAATGGGAAGCTGACCCATAGTAAGGCCAAAGCAAGTGTCAAAGTAATAGGTACAAACCATGCTATCAAAAGGGATCAAAATTATGCTGTCTACGGATACTATTGCTTATCTCATCTAGAATCTCTTAACTAGGTTTACCAGTCAACATATTTACTGAAGAGATTCCCTATTGATCTCTAAGTCATTGCCCATGTAAATGAGTTCTTTTCCTAATCTGGCCCCAGCTCTCTAGTCAAGATCTCTGGTTGTTGAGGACTTCCCGTGCAAAGAACTGTATTTAACAGCCCTCTTTTTCATCTCAAATAATCACTCTTGAGAATTCTAAAACCTGGGTGAAATAAAAACTATTTTTTTCTTTAAAAAGGGTTGCAGATGTGTGCTCAAGGTTTTATTCTGTTTTTAAGAACATTTCTAGGTCTTTCATTGCAAATCTTTATCACACTTTTCCACCATTGGACATAATTTTGCTCAATTTTATTTTTACTAGGCCTTTAAATTTGTTGATCTGTTTACTCATTCTTTCCTCCCTCATTCCTGGAGTGGGAGAAAGGCACTCAAGCTCAGATTGAAAAGCAAAGTTTCCTCCTATGTTCTTCATCTGTCACTCTCTGATTCTTACCAACTTCCTTTTGTATTTTAATTTCTTCCCTTTAGTCTTGAAACAGGCTAAATCCTTCAAAAAGGAAAAGAAAAAAAAAAAGGAGGAAATTCCTTATACGTATTTCCCCTCGCACTTTTCCTTTTTCTTTCTACCTTCATCTTTATTTTTTATTTAGTTTTTTTTTTTTGCGGTACGCGGGCCTCTCACTGTTGTGGCCTCTCCCGTTGCGGAGCACAGGCTCCGGACGCGCAAGCTCAGCGGCCGTGGCTCACGGGCCTAGCCGCTCCGTGGCATGTGGGATCTTCCTGGACCGGGGCACGAACCCATGTCCCCTGCATCAGCAGGCAGCCTCTCAATCACTGTGCCACCATGGAAGCCCAGCCTTAGTCTTCTTACCTGCAGTTTGGGGGAGGAATATGGCAAAGAATGTTTTTAAAAAAAGGAATATCATTGAGAATGCAAAATAATACACTGTAAATTATATTAAGTTATTTAACAATATTAAACTGAAAACTTGTAAGCCAAGCTAGCCCTGGAAAAAGTTGTGAGCAAGGCAATATGCCTTTGTTGCTTCTCACCCTTACCATCTCTGCAAGGTTCTCTTATCTCTCATTTCAGGGTATGCTGTGGTCAGTTCATTTCTATTCTTCAAAGCCTGCTGTAAGGAAAAGGGAATAGCATGATTGATGTTCACTATGTGTCAGCCTTTTTATTAGAAGTTTTACATGTATTTTCATTTAGTTACTAAGGTGACAGTCAAACTTGTGACACCGGCCCTCCTTCCCCAGCTTCAAATTCTAGTTAGTCAAACTGCCTAGTCAAGTTTGTTATGAAATTTATTTACATCACATGAGGATACACACAAATACATATGTACCTACCTACCTAGGTAGATTAATAATCCTGTTTTGTGTAAAGAAGTAGTGTTCCCTCAGTGGTAAAGAGTTTAGCTTTTGAAGCCAGACTACTTGAGGAAACCAGGGCTCCAGAGATTGTCACCTGCCCAAGGTCACATATCATTAGTGGCAAATCTACTAAAAGGATTCAGACCTGCATGTGATTGACTCCAATACCCATTCTTACAACTCCTTTCAATCACTGCTCTCTACCCTTCTTTTCTGTTTATTCTGTTAGTACATGAAAGAGTGAAATATTTCCTAAAATCCTATATTTCTGTTATGTATGTCACATTTTATGCAAAACAAAAATTATTTTCACTTTTGGTGAGTCTAAAAGTACATTTGATGATAAATAAAGAAGCTCTGTAGTTAGAATTTGGTAATATGGTGATGCTAGATTTAACTTTACACTGGAGCCTGAAGGTCTAGTAGAATCAGAGAAAACCTTGTTTTTTCTTAGATGTCATTGTTTACCTTGAGCATGAAAAATAGAGCAAGTTGTTAGAAAGCTTAGAGGAATAAAAAATAATAACCATCATGCTGCCCTGGAAGTAAAAGGAAATGATAAAGCATATACCTACAAGCTCAGTGATCAGTGATTTTAGCTATTGGCCAGACATTTAATTTACGTAAAAAATGGTGTGAGATGATGCTTTAAAACGTGTATCTGCAGACAGTTTTTGTGTCATTATTTATTTTGATATACTGACAACTGGCCACTTTAATTTGCACTTGTAATACAACTGAAATTATCTCATGAACATATATATCAGCACCCCTCACCCCACACTGGGTTGTCCTGTAAACAAAACCTTATTATACTTGAACAGATATATTAAGGCTAATCTATGATAGCAGTTTGCTTGAATAAGCATTTAGACTGGGAAAGGCATCCTTTCATCTTAAAATGTATAGTGAGTCTTCGCTTCCCACCCTCAAGCCTGTCTCTTATCCATCACTGGGCTGGGTTGGAGGTGGAGAAATCACCTTAAGCCAAGTCAGTGCAAGATCATAAAAGGTATGAAGAATGGCAATTCTCTGAAACGTCACTGTATTAAAAATATCATCCTTATTCTCTTACCTTACCTTTGCCCTAGTTCTTTGCTGATGGATGCCATCATTTCTTTGATACTTGTAGGGTTTAGGAGAATGTGGACCAATACATCTTTCTTCTTCTGATTACTTTCTATACGTGGGTTCTCAGTGATAGGAAAGTTAGAGAGTCCATGAATAGAGTGTAGCAACATTAAAGGAAAGCTGTTGAGAAAATATTTCTGCCATATTTATTAAGCAATAGCATGGTTTTCCTGGTCATTAATGTTGAGCTAATTTCCTTTCTGGCAGGCCCTTGCAGTATTTCATTTTTTTCATTAAAAAGGTGGGCTCTGTGAAAGCATTGATGTCTTACAATAGTCAAAATCGAAGCAGAGGACTCTCAGGTCTCTGGGACCACAGAGGCAAAGTTTCTGCTTTTGAGACAGGTTTCTCTTCTCTTTTTATCCCCCTTGAGATAAGCCTTGATTCTGAGATAAGCCTCTAGAGCTTTGATTAGAGAAATGGCCACAATAAAATGTGAATTTTCTCTTGTTTTTTCAAGTAGCACACTTGAGTTTATGGTGCATATAGACTACTTACTAGAGCTCTCTCCCCTTTGCTGCTTGAGGGCAATTTTCTCTCCACGGTACTCTTAGTGTGACTAGGATAGCTGGCTGATGTTTGTAGGAAGCACTACTCTTAAGTCTTCTGGTGAAGGACTTCTCACTGGTTTGTACTGGATTCTCTTCAGTGGAACTGTTGATATCTCTTTTCCATCTTGTGCATACCTGCCCACCCCTCCCCCAGTCAGTGTGTCAAAGTGCTTTGTCAATAGCATGGTACTATATAAATATAAAGTCAGAATGGTGCTTGAACACGAGAAACTGTTTTGTAAGCTGTTTTCATAGGTCTGGTCTTACTTGAAGTTAACCAGTTGGAATGAGGTTCTTGGCTTAAAAATAGGTTTAAAAATCAGAAATCTTCCTATTAAATGAGTAGCAATTATTCTACAGATTAATAACTAAAGTACAAGCTAGTGTGAGTAATGCCCTAAGTCTCCCTCTTTTAGGGGATGCCAGAAATGCCAAGTTTGTCAAGTGGCCACTCTCTGCGCCCTTTCCCATCACTCACACGTGCCTGAGTCTCCGTTACATCAGAAGGTTGACCCCTAGCTCCTCCCAGGACCAAATAGTTTTTTCCCTTGAGCTACAGGAACCAGCCACTTAAGGCAGATCCTGCTGGTGAGCACCATGAACTGACCTGAAATGCGGAATACCACCTTTATTTGAAGCCTTTATTAAAACAGCAACAGAGAATTTAAGTCACACCCCTAACCGAGGCTGACTAGAGCAGCAGAGGGAGAAAGAGTAGTAGAAGCTGGCAGGGGAGGACAAGCACAGGCTGCGACTTGTGTTCTCCAGAGGGACCCTGCCCAGCAGGCCCCAGCCCTTCCTGATGTAGCTTCTCCTTCTCTGACAGGTGTACATCAACCTGGCCTAAAATATTAAAAAACATTTTAATTTTTCCTTTTCAATGCAATATCATCAACATAGAGGTAAACCATATTCTGACTTGGCAGTATGGTGAAGTCGTTAAGACCCCAGACTCTGCCTGCATTTGCTTCCCGGATCTGTAGTTACTGGTGAAGTGATTTTGGACAGATGATTTAAGATCTCTGTGCTTCAGCTGCTTCTTCTGTAAATAACCCTCGTGAGCCTTATAAAGAGAGTTGGGTGCGTTAGTATTTGAAAAGCTCTTTAAAACAATATCTGCCATATGATAAGCTCTTTTTAAGTGTTTGCTATTATCATTGATGATTTCAATATAATCCTGAAAGAAGCCTAAGGCACTCTCTTCTGTCCTATTGAATACAGCATTCAATCACTCATTCAACAAATATTTATTAAGAGCATACTACGTGCTAGGCATGTTAGTCTGTCTCATTCCCAGTAGGCTTCATACTATGAGTATGACCCCAACCCAATTATATTATAGCAGTCTGAATTTCTGTCCCAATACTGCATTTGAAATCTAAGAGTGCAGATGGTTCTTATTCACACTCTAAAAGGTAAAGTGCATAATTTGGGCTTGGGTAGTATTGGCCTGAATGTCTGGGAGCTCTTGCTAAGTGACAGGATCATATTCAGCTGATCCTAATAGGGAGAGCCTGGTGGCCCTGTAGCCTCAGGCAGCAAAACTTCCCCCTTGTCTGCGTAGTTACTCTGCTGCCAGAGACTCGCGGATGAGTTAAGGGCTAAGACTCCCTTTAACCAGCAAAGAAAGGACCTAGTTTCCTTGGGACCCACAGGCTGTTGGAACAGCCCCACCTTACTCCCCTTCTCCTACATCATTTTATGTCACACATCACAGGTGTGCAGTGGTCGCCAACATTATTGTTTACTTGTATTTTTCCCATACTTTTTGAGTCTTTTTTTTTTTCCTATATAAAAGTGTACACATTTGGGGAAAAATAGAGCCTACTACTAATTCTACTCCCAGAGATAAGTGGACTAATTTATACTCTATTGGGGAGACAAGAAGATACTAAAACTGAAAAAAAAGGGTAGAATTACAGAAAATTGTAAGGGGAGATTTCCAAAACACATATGTGGCCTCTTCCCAGTGTTGCCTCGGTCTGACCCTGTCCTTGATACATGAATCCCAGGGGTTCTCGAAGAACTGGGCAGTAAAAACCGTTCTTAGGTTATATATTGAAATTGATTTCCTCATCAACCTGCCTGATAAAAGATGAGATACGGTCCTGGGTGCTTAAAACAACAGAGTGGAATGATACTAGGATATATAGTAGGCAGAAGAGAGGAACAATGAAGGCCTAAGTAGGCATGAGGGAATGAGCAGTCCCATGGCTGTGACTTCAGCTGTGGTGACAGTTGTGTGTCAGAAGCATATACACTGGCATCACTGTGTGATGTTTTCTTTAAAAAAGATACTTGTACCCTTTCTTTGCATCATGGATTCCTTTGGTGGGAATCTTCTATAGCCTATAGACCCCTTCTCAGATTAAATTTTTAAATGAATAAAATATACAGGATTACAAGGGAAACCAGTTATATGTATAGAATACATTTATCAAAAATTTTTAAAATTTGTATGTACTATATATGTGCTTCTTCATAAATGTATTAAATCATGTGATCTAACATTTAGAGTAAAAATGATTATAATTTCAAGGTGGTGTTGAAAGGAAAAAATTACTTCAAGATATGTAGGTGACCAAGTCACAGGAATTGCTAATATGACTGTAGTGGTGTTTTTTTTTTTTTTTTTTGCATACATTCACAATAGGATGAAATGCTAACTTGGAGGGTGAGGTTAGCAAAAATAAAGATGTATATTTTTCTGGCCAGGCTTACAAATATCCCTGAATTCTCTGTGTGGACCCCTGGGTCCATGAGCCCAAGGTTGAGAACTCCTGTTTAGAAGCAGCATGGAAGGCAGTACTGCCAGAGTGAGGGGTATTATGTTAGATACTATGAAGACAGTGGAAAATTCTGTTTGTTGATAGGCTTTATGATAAAGGAAACTTGTCCTCCATTTTGGATTTTTTTTTTTTAAATCAAAGGTGTATGAATTTTTAATAAGATATTCTTCAAACTTCAGGGCCTTTTCATTTTCTGTATTAGTACCTTGACTTACCTGTAAAATTTGTAGAACCCTATGATCTTTTTAACTTAAACATTGAAGTAATATTGTAATAAGAGATCATTTAGGATTGTATTTTTCTTTTTTTTAGGACTGTATTTTTCTATTCTGACACACGCATATATGTGTGTATATATATATATGTAGTTCTCATTATAGTTTTTAGATTAAAGTGTATTCCCCTACATTTCAAAAAACTAGGCAGGCTAATCACTCATTTCTGTTTGTACTTATGCTATTTAATCTAAAATGTTTAGAACTATTGAAATAAATATTTGAATGAGCAAAGTCATTGGACAATAATCCAAAGGGATGTGGCAATCAGTTGGCTCTAATTTCCTTGCTATTCTTTTCATTAGGTTATAGAAACTGAAATTTTCTATTCTTGTTCTGACCCCCAAGAATACACATAAAGTGAGTTTTCAGTTTCACTAGTTGCTCTTTGCTTATATGTTGATTTTAATATATTTTTGTGTTTAATTGCTAAGTTCTTTTAGAAATAAATCCTTGGAGGTAATGTGCCAAGAAGCTCTAGATTTTTGAAATTTTGTTGTCACTTTTAGATCTTCATTCCTCCTGCCTCCTGACATCCAGACTGACTTCTCCCGGTTTATTTTATTTCCAGTTGCTAAATGCAACGAACACAGTCAGACATAGTCAGAAGGCAAAGGCCTGTGAGTTATGGGTGATTACTTTTTTGTATTAACAGTGCCTATGGAGGGTCTCATTAACACGCACAGCATGGGGAATTTTTGCAGCTACCACACACAGCTCAAAAAGCCCAACTGCAAAGCAGACTTGATTGTTTATGCCTCAGTATTTTTATTTGGAGCTTTAAAGGATGTTAACAAACTTCTTGGGGCAGGTGGAATGCCATATGGCACAGGGACTGGACCACCGCCATAGCTGTAGAGATTTATTGAAGCTTCTCCTTCTAGTGGGAGTGATATGAGCCCTTGGACTGTTTCCATTCAGTGATGACATTCATGTACAGATCGGCCATAAAGCTACTTAAAAGAGAACAAACCAGCAACCATCTAGAAAGAGACTTCTCGTTTTAATATATACTTATTGATAGTGCCTGAAAAAGAGCATCTTTGTTAACACTGTCTTTATTGGATTCAAACCTTTTTTTTTTTACATATTGACACATTTTAAAAATTTTATACAGATACTATTGTGGGGTAATCGGGGTGGTGGTGGGAGATACAGATGTACTGTTTTCCTATATACTAACTGAATACTCCTAAATTCAGATTTTATGTCACACACACACACACACACACACACACACACACACACACACACACACACACACACACACACACACACACACACACATCTATGGATAGTCCTGAATGGTGGCATAGCCATTAAGAGGCAGTGTCTGGGGCCTGCTGGGGTAACACCAAAAGTCACACTGCTCTTTGAGTTCTACCATTAGCACAGCAACCTTCCTCACCACAGTGTGTTTATGCCTTCCTTGAGGCAGGGTGGAAAGAATTGCCTTTGCAGTACTGCTTGCGACAAGTGCGTCTCGTGGTCTCTGTAGTAAGACCAGAAGCTCTAGAGAAGGAGAGGGCGGGGAGGCTTTTTCAGTGCTTGAGAGAGTGAATGGATTATATCCTTGTTTAACAGAATTTGGAGAAATTGAATGTTTGTTACTATGTCACTGACTTCAAATTAATACATATGTACTATAGAATACTGTACATAATTCACATTATGTAATATAGTTTTTTATAAATGGAGGCTGTCATTTTATGTGGAAATTGACACTGCAAATAATTTTAAGTAAATATTAAACATAGAAGAACATTTACTTATTGACTCCTTTTTCACTATTTTTTCCCCCATTTCTCTTTGATTCCTAAGGCAGAATTATAATTTCTCTCAGGAATACCCCAGAATACTCTTTGATTCTTCATGGCTGCTCGTATACCTATAATAAGGAGTGAACCAAACATATGAAGAAAAATTGTTTCATTGGATATAAAATATAAGAACGTCCATTCATGGGCACTTACTATTTTCATAAATAAGCTACACCCCTTATGGTTTCCCTATTATTGTGACAACAATGCAAACTGGGTGCTATTATTTCCATTTTATAAATGCAGAAAATGAGACCAAGAGAAATCAAGTAACCTCCTCAAATTCTCATGGGCATAGCTATTAAGAGGCAGAACTGGCTTTTAAAAAACCATTATCATTGAACTCCAGAGTCCATCTTCTTTCCTTTATGTCTAAAATTCTGTCTTTTGTTTCATGGCAAATATTTCATAGGGATTTGCAATTTCCTGATTCAGGCACTTTGCTCTTTTGAGTTAAAAGACCCACAATGATCTCCAAATATGCCTCATAGAAGGAAGTGCTCTTTTAACAACAGCCAAAACTTAGAAATGAGAGGTCATGCTAATGAGAAACAAGACGCAATATAGCTGTTGAGGAAAGTGCCAACACAACTTCTGGCTAAGTCTCAGAATATAGCTTCTGCTTGTCCCAGTTAAGCTTTGAATGCATATGTAGTCATTTCCCTTTATAACTCTCTGTGGACAGAGTTTGCAGTATCAGATGTGAGATGATAGAAGTGGCTCCCAGTAAAGTGAAGCCTAGGAAGCTATGGCCTAAAATATAAACTCTTTTTAAAAAAACTTGTTTCCTTACTGAGCTTGCCAATCTCCATAATTAGTCAGAGGCAATTAAGTACTTTAATTAGTTTGATCTTTATGGAATTTCCAGCATATTTTTTTTTGCAATCAGAACTAAATTTGAGTATATGACTAATACCCTTATAAAGTCTTATGTTAACATGCATCAAAACGGTTTACTTCCATTCCAGGTTGGAGATATTTTATTGGCATAATTTTCACATGCATTTCACAAAAACACAGTGTTTATACATTATTACTTATTTGGAATATCACATCATCCATCTGCAGGCAGCATGGGGTTAAGCAGAACATAATGGCTTTTCTTCATTTTTTAGTTTAGATGCAGCCACAAAATAAACATTTAAGATGCATTTATTAATACTTAATGTCAGCATTTAATATAAATATCATTTAAATTTCTGTTATAAAATAATAGTGAATATAAAAATTTATGTAATCTAGCAAGGCACCAGTTTAAGAGAGAGCTGCCAATATATGTCTGTAAGATTTAGCATTCAAATCATGGTACAAATTAGGGTTGATTTGATTAATGAATTGCTGACTTCCAAATTTAAATTTACATAAGCACTTCAGAGAATCCAAACTATTTGGAAACTATACTGAGTTATCTTATTTTTCTTGTACTTGTCTCTGCTTCTAGGTCCATTAAGTATATCTAATGGATCAGGTTTTTTTTTTCCTTTCTTATTTGTGCCTAAATCCATTCTTAAAATGATGACTGTCCTCAACTCACAACACCCTCTCACCTCTACCCTCCACTCGCAGTTATTTTCTCTGAGGAGCACGATTGATTTCTGTTTTAAGTTTTCATATCCCCTTAAAGTCATTTTCTGAACTACTTCATCACTGGGGATACTTTATGCTCTCTTTCCTAATTATAATTTTTCAAACTTATTATTTTCCTTTTCAATTGATAAATCAACTGACAAACTCTATCTTGAATCCAAGATGACTGCTTTCTTGAGTTTTCAAAGAATGTGAGGATTCCTCTCAGTGGAATCTATCACAGAGGGTGGGGGGACTGGACTCAGGTGCAGCCTGCCTCCTCTGTGATTGAATCATGTTGAGGCCTTGGCTTCCTTAGATCTAATAGGATCAAAGATGTGTAAACACCTGGTGGCAGTAGAACTAGAAAACAAACAATGGATTTAGTTCCATTAGTGCTATTAGCTTGGTAAATGGGAATTCTGTCCCAGAGTTCCACACTCTGAGTCCTGAAAACATAAAGGTGATGGGCACCTAAACAGAACTGACTGTACTGAGAATGGGACTCGGAAGGAAATAAATAAGATTCTGTATTATATATTTCAGTTCTACACTCATTCCCTCTTCTGCCACTTAGGGGAAAGAAGTTTAAAAATCTTTTTTTATGCTTATTTCTTTTCTTGAAGTAAGAAATGACTGTGTGTATTGAAATGTTTGTTCTTAAAGCTTTTGGATCCAAAGAATTGTGTTCAATACTTGTTCTGTATGTAAGTAAGGTTTGAGCATATCTAAAGTGAACGATTAGCTAGTTACAAAATTTATAGCTATAGGTTTTAGCTGTAAGAGGTAATCAACAGCATGGAGGCAAGGATAAGAAGCCCTCAGTGTACTTTATTCTTCTGTTAGCTTTTATCATGCTATTGAAAAGCGTTAAGGGCAATTCTTTGTTATTGTTTGTGTCATGCAACTAGATTAAATAATGCTGGTCATTTGTTTAGGATTATATAAAACCTTTGCATTTATCCCAGTATCCACTTTCAAAATTGGAAAGTGCAACAGTGTGTTTTAGGGCAACAGAGCCTTCCTTTGTGCCTCTTACTGATCATCTGGGTTTGGATTCATTGTCGTGCTGCCAAATATTAGCTGTGTATGTTGGGCCACAGCCTATGAATCAAGCTGGGGGCACCCATAGGATGTGTGTATTAGTTCCTCCATATCTCTTTTCCAAACCATTACCTATTTCAGCAATTCAAGGGGCTCAAATACATGATTCACTCCTTTCTCTAATCTATTTATTGATCACTTATGATATGTCAGGGAGTATGTAGAGGATTGTATGTATATAACAATGAACAGGACAGGCAAGATCCCAGTTCACAGAGGTTACATTCTATTATCCAAACATAAATAAGAAAGTATCAGCATGGTGATAGGGTGACAAAGGTACAAGACTATTTGTTAGAAGCATGTTTATAGTATGTGGTTAGGGGAACTGTTATCCATCCCTGCTTTGGAAAATCACATGAAGATATTGCTTTACTTATTCTCCAGCAAATCACAGCAGGGGAAATTGGACTCAGTGATTTTAAGACATTCTTATTATGTGGATCTCAAACATCTGTGCAAATTGTTTACTGGCAATGAAAATAGTATGGTAATAAGGAAATCAGGTAATGTATACTCCTAATTATAGTTAAATAGGTCTACATGTAGTGATAATAATGGTAAGCTAATATAGTCATAATTGCAGGATAGAAAAATAGTATAGAAATAATGGTATAATATTTGGTGGTTGTAAAATCTAAGTATCATTTTTATTTTTTCAGTAGCATCAACTAAGCACTATAATATGTTTTTTTGGTGTGCTGGATTTAAATTTAAAGAATAGCATTTTTTCTATCCTGTAAACATCGTAAGAACCTAATAAACAGTATATCAAAATTCTTCCTAATTTATAAAATGAAGCACGTGTCTTAAATGGAGCAGCCAGAATGAAAAAGTAGAGGTTTTGTCAATATGTGTGCATAATTGAATTGAAAGTAATTAGTACATTCATTTCAGCACAATTTTATTATTTGGTTCTGTGATTCATGGGAAAGATGCTTGCTGGTTCTTGGGAGTATGTAGATGTCTGCTAGCTAGTTGGAAATAGTAATATGAAGAGCACTTAGCATACTCAGTCACATACTATGTCCCTCTCATGGTATTAGGTGCTTTCTTGTTTCATTTGAGCATCAGTAGGACCCCATTTTTACAATAAAATAAAGTGAAGATCCAGGCAAATACACATAGGGAATGGGGAAGCTAGGATTCAACTTCCTGCCCTCTGATTCCAAGTACCTTGTAGGCCCTTTCCACTCTTTGTAACAGGAAACCCCATCTTCCTGTCATATTTGATGTACCCACATGTAAATAAAAGAAATCTCACAGGTACTTAACTTTCAGTGAATATTTTATGGCAAAAACTAATCTAGGTAAATTAAATTTATGGGTCATCTCCAAAGGTCCTTGTAACAATGATTTTAGTTACTTCATGGACTAAAGGATCTACAATTAGTGCATAGCAACATTAACTGATCTTCAGTTTTATATTCTATTACTCTATTTGACATCTACACCTTTAAAATTTGGAGATGTGGAAAGACAGAAAGTAATAATTAACAGAAGGGCGAAGAAAAGAGGATAAATTTTTAAAGAGTAGGGCAGTTTGAAATTCAGTAATTAAACCAGGTTTTTGTTGTAGTAACAAACTTTCCCTGACCATTTTCTTATGAACTTTTCATGGGGTACTTTGAAGATTCAACATTTTTCCTATTATTGTTTTCATCCACATTCATCAGTGAACTTGAGGATGGATAGTCATCAAATGAAGTGCATATTCTGGATGAAAAGAATTGTATGAATAAAGGAAAGGATATTAAGGGGACACATTCTTACTTGCTCTCTAATTTTCACTATGTGTAGAAAATAAACTATATTAAACAATATTCCATAACTAGAAGAGAATCACTGAGAAGCCATAGGCAATAAGATTGTCCACACAATGGATCATTTATTTTTCTTTATGATTTAAGTGATTTTATATTATTTTTAAGCAGCATATTTTAATTTTCATGAATTAGCAAAAGGTGGGAGTAGGATGCTTTTTTGTCCATCAACATTTGTAAGTAGATTTACAATATGCTGTAGACCCAACAAATGACATCCATATGACAAAACTCAATCTTCTGATCCTTCTTTTCATATATAACACATATATGACACTTCAACAGTGAAAGATACTTTTTGATTGTAATGAGGCAAATACATTTCTTCTGTTGACTTGTGTAAAAATGTATTTCCCAATATAAAGTAAAATACTCTGCTTTTCATAAAAGAAAAAAATATATTTCTTACACTGAAAAATATTCCACCTCTTATTTAAATTATTTTGTGCATTTTTGTTGTTAAAGTTCCATGCTGCAGATCCGTACTGCATTTCTTCAGATAATTTCTGATATTATGAATCATGTGATCCCTAATGGAGTATGTACTTATGCATAAACAAATTATAGATTCCTCTTCACAACGAACCTAGGATGATCTATACATATTTCTTTCCTACCCACCCCTATGTTATATTATTACTCAAAAGTGTATATATAGTACAACTTAGGAATTAAAAGAGTAGACAGTCTAGTTAAACTTAAGTGAGTTTACAATCTGTGCATCAGGGAAAGAAACTTCTGTGAAATGATTTGAAGTAACCGTTACAAAATACAGTTCAGATACGTCAAAAAATAAAACTCAAATGCATAAATTCTGAGAATAATGCAGTGGTGATCATTATGTGAGGGAAAGGTTACCAGAAAGTGCTTGATTTTGCTATTTATTCCCCACCCTTGCATTACACGTTTTTGGGGCTTTGCATTACACTTTTTGGGGGCTTATTTCTCATATAAATTTTTCTTTAGTATACAGTTTTACAGTTTTTTAAAAAAATTTTTACTTGAAGAAAGCTTTTTAGGGCCAATAATTTTTAAGACAAAAATTTCCCTTTCTAAGTTGTTAATGATTTTTAAAGAGATTTAATTGAGATATAATTTACATATCGTACAGTCTATTTACCGTGTACAATTCAGTGGTTTTTAGTATATTCACAGTATGTGCAACCATCACTAGAGTTTGTATTAGAATATTTTCATCACTTCAGAAAAGAAACCCAGGACCTGTTTGCTTTTACTTCCACCCTCTTTCCCTCATCCCTACCACCCCAGCCGTAAACAACCACATATCTTTTTTTTCTATGTAGAATCCTCTGTTTCAGACATTTTATATGTATGGAATCATATAAATGTGGTATTTTGTGATTGGCTTATTTCACTTAGCATAATGTCCTTTAGGTTCATTCATGTTGTAGTATATGTCAAAATTTCCTTCCTTTATATGACCGAATAATATTTCATTATATGGATTTTACACATTTTGCTTATTCATTCAGCCGTTGACATACATTTGGGTTGTTTTCACATTTTGACTGTTATGAATAATGCTGCTATGTTGGTATGTAAGTTTTTGTGTGGACATATGTTTTCTACTCTCTTGTGTATATACCTAGCAGTGGGATTCCTGGGTCCATGGTAACTCTCTATTTAATTATTCGAGGAACTGTTTTCCAAAGCAGCCGCACCATTTTACATTCCCACCAGTGTTGTATGAGTCTTCCAATGTCTCCATATTATGGACTGAATGTTTATATGCCCCCAAAATTCATATGATGAAGACTTAACTTCCCATGTGATGGTATTTAGAAATGGGGCCTTTGGGAGGTAATTAGGGTTAGACGAGGTCATGAGGGTGGAGTTTTCATAAGTGCCCTTATAAGAAGTGACCAGTACTTTTATAAGAAGAAAACCAGGTAAGGAATGATTAGTGCCCTTATAAGAAGATATGCCAGAGAGCTTGCTCTACCTCTCTCTGGATCCATGCACCAAGAAAAGGCCATGTGAGCGCACAGCAAGAAGAGAGCTTTCACGGGAAGCCTAATTGGCCCTCACCTTGTTCTTGGATTTCCAAGAACATGCTCCGGAACTGTGAGAAATAAATTTCTGTCATTTAAGCCTCTTAGTCTATGGTGTTCTGTTATGGCAACCCAAGCTGACTAATACACTCCATATTCTGGTCAACAGTTGTTATTATCTTCTTGATTATAGCAATCCTAGTAGGTATAAAGTGGTACCACATTGTGGTTTTGATTTACATTTCCCTAATGACTAACTGGTGCTGAGCATTTTTTTTTATGTGTATTGATTGGTCATTTGTATACCTTCCTTGGAGAAGTGTTAAACCAATTAACACTTAAACCAATTTTTAATTGGGTTATTTGTCTTTTTATTATTGAATTGTAAGAATTCATTATATATTCTGAATGAAGAGTTGTAAAAGTTATTTATATATTATGGGCCAATTTCATTCTATAACTATCCAGTTATCCTAGTACCATTTGTTAAAAAGACTGTTCTTTTCCCATTGGATCGTCTTGGCACCTTTGTCAAAAATCAGTTGACCATGGGCAGATATGTGGGTTTATTTCTGTACTCTCAATTCCATTAATATGTCTGTCCTTGTGCAAGTACCACACTGTCTTGAGTACCACTGCTTTATAGTAAGTTTGAAATCAAGAAGTAGGAGTCCTCCTACTTTGATTTTTGTTTTCAATGCTGTTTTGATTATTCTGGGTCCCTTGTGATTCCATATGAATTTTAGAATCAGCTTCTCATTTTCTACAAAGAAATGTTTGTTTTCTGTTGGGAATTGCATTGCATCTGTGTATCATTTTGGATAGTATTTCCATCTTAACAATGTTAAGGCCTCTGAACAATATATAGGTATATTTCCACTTATTTTGATCTTTGATTGCTTTCAACAATGATTTGTAGTTTTTAGAGTACATGTCTTGCACTTTTGTTAAATTTATTCCTCTGTATTTTGTTCTTTTTGATACTACTGTAGATGGAATTGTTTTCTTTTTTTTTTTTTTTTGCGGTACGCGGCCCTCTCACTGTTGTGGCCCCTCCCGCCGCGGTGCACAGGCTCCAGATGTGCAGACCCAGCGGCCATGGCTCCCGGGCCCAGCCGCTCCACGGCATGTGGGATCCTCCCGGACCGGGGCACGAACCCGTGTCCCCTGCATCGGCAGGCGGACTCTCAACCACTGCGCCACCAGGGAAGCCCGGAATTGTTTTCTTAATTTCTTTTTGGATGGATCATTGCAAGTGTGTAGAAATACAATTGACTTTTGTATATTGATCTTGTATCCTGCAACCTTACAGAACTTTTTTATTCTGAAAGTTTTTCAGTGGATTCTTTAGGATTTTCTATATACAAGATTATGTCATTTGTGAATAGTTACTTTTACTTCTTCCTTTCTAATCTGAATGCATTTTATTTCTTTTTCATGCCTAATTGTCCTGCTAGAACATCTAGTACAACGTTGAATAGAAGTAGCAAGAGCATATATCAGTGTCTTGTTCCTGGTCTTAGAGGGATATTTTTAGAGGGAAAGCATTCAGTTTTCACCATTAGGTATGATTTTTAACTGTAGGTTTTCATAGATGCCCTTTATCAGGTTGAGGAAGTTCACATCTCTTCCTAGTGCTTTTTGGTTTGGTGGTGGTGGTTGTTGTTTTACCGTGAAAAAGGTATTGAGTTTTTCAAAGGCTTTGTCTGTGTATACTGAGATAATCATGATTTTTGTTTTTTCTTATTTTGGTTTGAGTTATTACATTAACTGATTTTCAAGATGTTGAGCCAATCTAGTATCCTTGAGATAAATTCCCTTTGGTTATGGTGTATAAATATTTCTATATGTTGCTGCATTTAGTTTGCTGGCATTTTGTTGCTATATTTGCATCTATATTCATAAGAGACATTTGTGTTTTTCTTGTGATATTTTTGTCTGGTTATGGCATCAGGGAAATACTGGCCTCATAGAATGAGTTAGGATGTATTCTCTCCTTTAATACTTTGGAAGAGTTTTTGAATACATGGTATTAATTGTTTATATGTTTGTAAAATTTAATGGAAAAGCCCTCTAGACCTGTGCTTTTCTTTGTGGACAGGTTTTTTTTAAAAAACTATTTAAATTTCTTCATTTGTTATACAATTTATATTGCATATTACTTATTGAGACAATTTAAGTAGTTTTTGCCTTTCTAGGAATTTTTCCATTTCATCTAAGTTATCTAATATGTTGCCATACAATTGTTCATAGTTTTTTTTTATAATCTTCTTTATTTCTGTAGGGTCAGTAGTAATGTCGCCTCTTTCATTTCTGATTCTAGTAATTTGAATCTTCTCTCTCTTTTTCTTTTTTTTTTGAAAAGGGTAAATTTTGCTCTGTAAACTATGCCTTCATAAAGTAAAAACAAAAACTATTGTTTGACCTATTTTTTTCATTTAATCTTGTAAAGAAAAACTCTTATTTCGTCTGCTGCTCTCTACTATTACTACACTCACAACACTTCTGACACAAGATGTGTGGGTTTAATCTCATACTGTCCAATTCTCTGATGCCAGCTGGGTATCCTACAATTCAATTCCATTCTGACACTGTCTGCCGGGAGTTAGTGTCAGATCCTACAAGTTAAAAGTTCCACAAGACTGCCCTCACTTCAGAAGCCAGTCACAAGTCCCAGGTTGTCACTTGTGCTTCTGGCCAACCAGCTATACATTGGGCTTCCCTCTACTCCCTCCTCAGGTCTGATAATTTGCTAGAACGACTCACAGAACTCAAGGAAACACGTACTTATGTTTACCAGTTTATTATATAATAAAGGATACAAATGAATAGCCAGATTAAAGAGTTACATACAGCCAGGTCTGGAAGGTTCCTGAGTGCTGGAGCTTCTGTCCCTGTGGAGTTGGGTGTGCCTCCTAACCACCCACCCACCTCCTGGCATGTAGCTGTGTTCACTGACTCAGAAGCTCTCTGGACGCTATAGTTCAGGGCTTTTTATGGAGGCTTCATCATATAGACATGACTGATTTTTAACTCAGTTTCCAGCCCTCTCCCCTCTCCAGAGTTCTAAGCTTCTAACCATGGCTTGGTCTTTCCAGTGCCCAGCCTCCATCCTGAAGCTATCGCTGAGCCCACCAAGAGTCACCTCATTAGAACAAAGATGCTCCTGTTACCCAAGAAATCCCAATGGATTGGGAGCTCTGTATCAGGAACTGGGATCAAAGGCCAAATAGTAGAATGAAAGATGCTCCTGACACTTTTTATCATCTAGGAAATTACAAAGATTTTAGGAGCTCTGACCAGGAGCCGGGGACAAAGACCATATCAGCACTTTAGGCTAGATAATCTTATTTTCTTCATTTCAGAGAGGAAGAAATCAAAATGTGGAAAAACTTAAGGGGAAAGGCAGGATCTAGGGGAAAGGCAGGATCTTTTTCATTCAGGCTGAGTGTTGTTTAATCTTTATCTCTTCTGGATGAAAATTGGATTTTAAGTTTAACTTTTTAAATTCAAAAGTGTGAAAGCTTTTAATTCCTATTGCTTAGGTAAAATTTTCAGGCTCTTAAATATGAGTGATGGCTTCAAACACAGCTTTTTGTGCCATAAGCCAGACATATTAGTGTTAACTCAGCTTCCTGGGAGCTGACCTACAGCCATTTCTTGGGCTATTCTGACTCCTCTCTTTGAGTAGGTGCAGGAAGTTTGTAATTAGCATGGGAGTGGATAGGTACACACTTCAGGGTTTTCTTTTGAACGTGACTAGGTCAGGATGGGGGAATTGTTGGCTGCTTCAGTAAAACCTTTTCCTTGACCTTCTACAGGCCCTCACAGTGGATGAGTTGTATGTGGAAGCAAGAAGTTACTAGTGTGCTAGTTAATCCTAACTGGCCTGCAGAGTTGGAAAACATAGTATCAGGAGGACTCCGAAATTAAGGCAGTAGTTTCTTCTGACTTTATTTCTGGTAGATTAAAAAAAAAACAAAAAACAAAACACTTTTCAGTTTAATAGAGCTCATTATTTGCTTTTATAAAATGTAAAGGCTCCTTAAGGCAATGAGAAGCTATTAAGTGCCTACTGTATACTTAGTATTTGTTGGCTTTTTATTATCTATTAGAAAGTCCAGCCCACTTAGAGGAATTCTTTTAATGTTAAACTTTATATATGTATACCTCTCCTGCTTTTCATCTTTCTCTCTCAACATTTATTGCATTGATTCCAAAACATCTTTCAGATTCTTTCCCAGCAATTTAAATTTGTGCATCTGTGCCAAGAAGGGATTATGTTTGTTGCCATGCACATGCTTTATGGGGCTATGTTCTTTTTTTCAATAATTCTTTTACCAGAGTCTTTATGAGGCTGGTTAATAGTTTTTCATACGGTAATAGAATTTTCTGAAGCAGAGAGAATGTAATTGTGAAATTTAAAAATACGCAAACAAGAGCCGGAAGATTTAGGCTGTGTATTTTCTGTAAGCACTGTGAACTTTGAAACCAGCAATATGTTTTTGCGTTGGGTGAGGTAATAGCTTCAAAAATATTACGTACAATAAAAATATAGATTATGGCTCTAGGCAGTGTGTGTGTACCTGTGTGTGTGCATGGTAATATGCCTTGAATCAGGAATCAGAAGACTACGTTTTGTTACTTGTCAGCTATAGGAAGCCATTAATCCCTGTTTGATTCAGTTTTCTAATTCCTGATACCTGCCTCACCTCATTTTTAACTGTGCAATGAGATTTACTATGTGAAAGGGCTGGAAACTGTAGAGTTGTTAAATTGTGAAATAGTATTGTTATAAGTCCGTGTGTTTATAGCCAGTTCACTGTTGATTGTAGTATCATTTTAATGAGACTGTGGTCAGGGTCCCAAGATTTTAAAAAAATCTTACATGAATGTGTGTATGTGTCTATAAGTTTTCTTTATGATATGAGGCAGGTAGAAAAAAATTGAAGGAAGATATTCCACAAAGATGGATGCCCAGGGGAGGTTCATTTTGTGAGAAGTGTTGATGTTTAGAATTCTTTTTTTTCGGTACGTGGGCTTCTCACTGTTGTGGCCTCTCCCATTGCGGAGCACAGGCTCTGGACGCGCAGGCCCAGTGGCCATGGCTCACGGGCCCAGCCGCTCTGCGGCATGTGGGATCTTCCCGGACCGGGGCACGAACTCGTGTCCCCTGCATCGGCAGGCGGACTCCCAACCACCATGTCACCAGGGAAGCCCTAGAATTCATTTTAAGAGATGTTTAAATTTACAAGTAAGCTTTGTTACATTAATATATTTAACTTCAGCGTAAGTTAGATGTTTTTAGAAAAGTTTGAAATTTTAGATTTGTTTATTTGTGGAGATGAGAAGATCATGAAATGCTAAAGCAGAGAAAGGCTGATTGCTGCTTGTGGTTCTCTTAAAAGTTAAAACAATCTTAGAAGCTCTTTTTGTCACAGTTCGTCTCCATTTTCTTGATAGATATTCTCCGTAATTGATAAATCTTAAATTCTTCTTACTCCCATTTAATATAAAGATTACATTTCAATCCTGGCTTGTTCTTCTGATAGTACGATAAACATCCCAGGAGGCACACTGTATCTGCTATTCCACTAGGGATTGAAAGTTACACTGTTACACCTGAAATTGATTCATTCTTGCCCTCTGATAGGGCACATACAGAGTATAGTTCACTATTTACCAACCCTGAGAAAAAGAATTACTGTGTGTATCCCCAAACCATTGTGGTCACCGATGGTTCAAGCCATGTATAAAAATCACAGACTTTATCTGTGGTGCTTTTTTTCTGTCGTGCAGACACAGACTTAACCATTTGCATCATCTTTAGAACGTTTACTAAGTAAGTCATAATCAATGTGTAAGAGAATGAGTGTAAGAGGCCAAAGTTTGGATGAGTAATTCAGTGCTTTAGGTGACCTCAATTTACTTCTTGTAACAGCAATGTTTTCTTCCTTGTGAGCATTTGTACTCAATCCTTTGTAGATTATTATAGGATATTATTCAAACTCTTCTGTAGAAATTGTTAAAATAGGCATGACAGTGTGCCCCTGATAGTATGTATGTTGTAGCACTTGATCCACAGTGCTTCCATTGCAGGTATGTCCCATGTATTGTACAAATATTAGCTCATTTAATCTCATAATAACCATATGATGTGTTTATTATTATTTTACAGATGAGGAAACTAAGGCAAAGAGGTGTTGTATTAACTTTTCACACAGGTAGCAGAGCTACATGGTAAACTCTCTAAAGTCCAAGCTCTTAACTACTCTTCTATGTTCCTTTCTGGTCAGTTCATCAAATCATTCATTAAGTTAAATGATACTTAGAAAATAGGAGTTATCCTACACGTCACCAGTGGGGAAATTAGACCATGGGGCGTACCAGTCAACAATTGTGAGTGTTTGTAGCCAGTAGAGTGTCTGCCCCTGTGGGAGAGAGAGATGATGGCACCTTTCCAGTTTCTCAGTTTAAACTTTGTTTGGAATATTTCTTGTGGGGGGTGGAGATGTTAGTCTTGCCATTCTTTCTCTGATTAAGTAGCTTGAGGAGTGAGAGAGTTGGCTGAATCCTGCCTTGATTCGACTAGGTACCAGGCACTACTCTGAACATAGGACACATAATGGAGATTAATACAATGTCAGAGCAGTTTACAGCCTAGTGGTGAGCACTGTGGCCTTTGGCAAGTTAATTTGTTGTGTGGATATAAGACTCTAGGTCTATAAAATGAAGGGATTATTTTGCTCGTATTTTGTAATGTATAATACTTCTTAATTGTCAGTTAAATATAACATGAGTAAATGCAATAAAAATTAAGTGAGCATATTCCTACCTGATGTAACACTAATGCGTCTCAGTTAGATACTAGATTGTTTTTTGTTTTGTCTTTCCTTCTCGAATCAGTTACTAATTTTGTGTGTTGATATGAAAATTTTTATTCATGTAGAAAAGCTGGTTTAGAAATATCTTTCAAAAAGTCATTTTGTAAAAAATTTATCAGAAAAATGTACTATTTGACAAATAGACTTGTATTTTATCTAAAGGGAGAAGAAGTTTTCAGCTGCCATTATCTAATTATGTTAAATTCTGAAAAAGAAACTTCAGTTATTAAAAATCCCCTTTCTCTGACTACAGCAATTTGGTAGTGATGTTAAGGCTCTGAGAGAAAGCTTTACTTCCAGGAGATTAGGATCTCCTGGGGCTTTTATGACTGAAACTCTCAGTTATTCTCTGCTGGAATTCTTACTGACTTCATGTATTGTTCATTTGTCTGTAGCATATGGTGCAGTCACAGTCCCTTAGCAGGTTACATTTCCCTCTTAGCCATATAAAGAAGAGTAGTTCTGTTGTTTACATAGATTATCGCACAGTGGTTTTTCCAACATTTTACCATGCATTCTCTGCCATTTTGTCAACTTCAAGTTGATTTTTATTAATTTAATGGTATGTTACTTTTAAAAAATACTCCATATACAACTCCACATTGAAGAAATGTTGATAGAGATAAGAAATTGCCTCCTAGAGTGTTTCAATTTGTAGATTAAATTTAATACAGATCTGATATTAGTACTAAATAAAGCTGTGAAGTTTCATTTCTTCTTTTTCCAGAGAGCTTGAAGTTGAGCGGATTCTGCTTAGGAACCAGCACCATGATGCTACTTGTATTACAAAAGTCCCTTACATTTTATACCGTTTAGCAAGCAGATTTAGCAAGTGACATACATGATTTCTTTCTCTTCAAAACAGTCTCAGCAATGCTTGTGTTCAGAATATTGAAGAAATTCTTCTGGGCATACATTACTTTCTTGATTGAGATTAATACTGGTTTCTATTAAACCAGAAAAGAAATTACTGAATGCCTGTGCCCTTTTTCATCAAGCCCACAGTATTCACTCATTCTTTCCTTCAAGTTACTGATTCCTTGTTCTGTTTCCCACCCCTAACCTTACTTTATTCATTGGCCCTTATCTCTTAATTCTTGATTTAATATATTTGTTAGTTACATTTCTCTCTGCCTTTAGTTTAAGCTACCCGAAGTGTTTGTTGTTGTTGCCATTGTTTTGGGGAGCAGCAGGGTTATAATGTAAAAGGAAAACTGTTCATGTTGCTTCTTGTCTAAAGAGCATCTTAAGACATATGCTAAGCAAATCCCAGCTTGATCAGGAAATTGGTAAGTTTCCTTCAGGGTTTTAGGCACTTTTCCCCTCAGATTCCTTTATTACAAACTATATGACTGTAGTCTTTAAACATTCAATGTTCTGCAGTGTATTTATCACAAACGTTTGACTGATCATGTTTCTTTCGAGGCAGAAGAATCTTGAACCTTGGGAACGGAAGCAAGAAAGGCTGAAATTATTTATTCTCTACAGGTTGTCTGTGGTTCTCTCTGCCTCTCTGGACATTAAAGGCAAATATTTAAATAGTTGTTGTGATATGTATAAAATTACGAGAGTTGAGTATTTCACTTGCGATCAGTGATTCCCAACATTGATTTTATGTTACTCTATGAGTTTCTAATAATTGTGAGGTGGTACAGTATTGAAAATGTCTGGTGGGAAAATTTAATATATGGTAATTTTAAATATAAATGTATGTCGTATAGTACCCTCACTCTCTCCCTCTCTCCCTCTCTGCTCCTTCCTCTCTCCCTCAGTGTATGTGTATGTTTCTGTCTGTCCATCAGTCTGTCTATCTGTCTTGTAGGCATATTTTTCTGTTCAGAAAAGGATTGTTGCAGTGCTTGTGAAAAAAGTTGATTTCATTCACTGCTGGATACTTAGAAAAGTTTTGGATTTTTATACTGATTCCTGGAAGTAAAAATGGACCTATGAAATACAGATGCATATCAAACACATGCTCAGAACTTTTCTCTTGCTCTCTGAGCAACCAGACCTTTTCTGAATAGCCTGATTATAAGATAAAATCACTGTCTTTTAGTACATTATGATCATGTGTCTGAAGCTTTGTTTTTCTGTTTTAAGAATCTTTCCAAGTACAAGAAAACAAATGAAGGTGAAATGATACCATTGGTGAACAGGAGCTAGGAAGGCAGTGATGGGAAACCTCAGACCCTGTTATTTGTTGATTTATTGATTGAAGTATAGTTGATTTACAATATTAGTTTCAGGTGTATAACATAGTGATTTAATACTTTTATAGATTATATTCTATTTAAAGTTATTATAAAATATTGGCTATATTCCCTATGCTTTACAAGGATATACTTGTAGCTTATTTTTTTATACATAGTAGCTTGTACCTCTTAATGCCCTAACCTTATCCTGCCCCTCCCCACTACACCTCTTTGCACTGGTAACCACTAGTTTGTTCTCTATTTCTGTGAGTCTGTTTCTGTTTTGTTATATTCACTAGTTTGTTATATTTTTTAGATTTCACATATAAGTGATGGCATACAGTACTTGTCTTTCTTTGTTTAACTTATTTCACTAAGCATAATACCCTCCGGGTCCATCCATGTTGTTTCAGAATGCAAGATTTCATTCTTCATAGAGCTGAATAGTATTCCATTGTATATGTATCTTACAACTCCTTTATCCATCTGTCTGTTGACAGACACCTAGGTTGCTTCCATATCTTGGCTGCTGTAAGTCTTGCCGCTAGGAACATTGGGGTGCATGTATCTTTTCCAATTAAGTGTTTTCATTTTCTTTGGATATATACCCAGGAGTGGAATTGCTGGATCAAGTGGTAGTTCTATTTTCAGTTTTTTGAGGAACCTCCATACTGTTTTCTATAGTTCAGAACTTGTTATTTAGACATGCCAGTTAGTGGCTAGGTTTGTAGGATTGTCCTCCCTGGAGCTATCCTGTCTACATTCTCTACTTTTATGTCTATTTCCAGTGCTATCAATTTCTTCTGGAAATGGGTGCCCTAGGCTGTAGTTCTTAAAATGTACTCGCCTAAACTCTTTTATCATGGGCTCCTCTTCAGGCCTTAGCCTTCTTTCAAACAACTGTGTTTCTGGCCTTTATGTTCCTGACAGTTGTTGTGGGTTTTTGCCCCTGCCAGGATCGTCTGGAGAAACTACAGAAACAAACAACTCTGTTCTTAAATTGGCCTTGATCTCCTTGCCAATCCATCTGTTTGCTGCATATCCAAATTCCCCAGCGTGGAAGGTCCTTGATTTCTTCTTAGTTTAGTTGTTGGATCTTCTGTGGGGTTGGGGGACCCAAGTTAACAAAGAAAGAGACCTTAGTTTCTTTTTTAGGAAAACATTCTTAGAATTAGTTTTTTCTTCCTAATGCTAATTCATAATAAGTGCCAAAATACAATGACTCCATTTCAGCAGTTTCGCTGTTAAACCCTGGGCTGCTTTTTGAAACAAATCCTGAATGTATGCATAAAGAAACAAAAAATTTCTGTTGTTTAAGCCAGGCAGTTTGTTGTACTTTGTTACAGTAGCCCTAGCAGACTAACTAGATTTAATTCAGTAACAGATGATCTAATATCCATTTAAAAACCTACTGTACTTTTAGTGTCAGGTATAGAATCTAGGTTATTTTCTCATGACAATTTATTTCCTGTAGAAAGAATGCAGGGGAAGTCTCGACTATCATTTACAACCTTGCTTGAAAGGTATACAAGTAGATCTTGAAGATTATCTTTAGATCTGTTTTTCAAAATAAGGAAGTACTGTTAAGTCAGATCTATACAACAACATGGAAGATGCTTCAAAGGCAGGAGTACAAAACCAAAGTAAATTTAGCATAGGTTGATAAGTATGTATATTGGCCCAGGAAGAAATGTAAGCTGGCTAAGCATCAAAACTCCTTTCTTCTTTAATGATGTGCTGGTTTAAAATGCACTGACCCACTCTCAACTTACAAGACTGGCTCACATCCAGACCTCCTGTTTATAGATGCTGCTAGGTAGTTTGCTTAGCAACATACTTAATGGGACCACAGGGAATTTGGTTTTCCAGCTAAATGAGTTTGGATTGTTCAAATAAAAGCCAAATTCAGATGGAAAAAAAAAAAGAAGAAGAAGAGGAAGAACTTAAACCCACAAGTGAAAACCAATCACAGATAATTAGATCATATATCATATGCAAATAGCTTTTTCAAGGGGTTTTTTTTTTTGGTAAATCTATATTCATAAATAATTCTCTAACACTCAGTATTAAGTCTATTTTTACAGAAAGCATATCCAACAGAAAATCAGGTTTTAGATTTCACCGTAAAGGTATTCCTTAAATATGCCTAAATGAATTTACAAAGAAGAAAACTTTATTTTTCAATAATAGTAAATTTTCCTGGCAGTGTTGAACTTTTTCAGGCAGGCATTTTAAGGGAGGGGGGCTAGGTCATTCTGGAGTGTGCCCTTGAGCTATTAGAAATGATGTTAATATTTGTTCAAGTCTCTCAGTGTGTGTATGGGGGGGGCAGGTGGCAGGGTGCATGGAGTAGACAAAATCATTTATGCCCAAAGTGCTGTTTTTATAGGCCAAGGTTGAGGCCTAGTTGACAAGAGGGCTTAGAGAATCCTGACTATAGTTTGGTAAAGGAGGGAGTCTTGGGCAAGAGCATGCCAGCATTGGAGCTTGGAGAGCACCCACAATGGGTAAGAAAGAGTATGATAACTCAACATCTAGAATCTTCTGAGCTTCACAGACATGGCTACTATAAAGGGAAAAAAACTTAAAATCAGATGATAAATTAATCCCCATGGAAATTGTGTCCTCCTTTAGCTGAGCACATTTGGTGACTCTTATATTTTTACAAAGTTTTATCTGTTTGTGCTGTACTCACCAATATTTTAAAATGCCACATTTTCTCTTTTTCATCATGCCAAACTTACTTATCCCGTATGACTCTGAAGAGTGTGTGGTTACTTGAGGTCATTCCTTCTCGAGATGATTTTAGGGAAAAATTCCAATACAAGTATAATTAAATCAAAATTCATTAGATTTCTTCAGATGTTCTTCAGGTCTTGGACATTTGTAAAACCCCTTGGAACCAGGTGCATATGTGCATTTAGAGAGATGGACAAGACATAACTGTTAACAAAAAGTTAGCAATCAACAATTTGCTGTTTGTAAACAACAAGTGTAAAAATACTAGTGTGTGATCACTGATTTCTTTTGGTTTGTGATCACTGATTTTAGGATACTGATACAAACAGTTTGAGTATGCTGATCCAGAGCCCAGACAGTCCTTTGGGTGAAAGTTAGATATCTACCAGTTGTTGAACACATACTCATATATTGTGGAGAGTCAGCCTCAGAATTCTATTTGAGGCAGTATCCTAATGTAAAACTGAAAAAAAAGCTTGTGTCCTTTACTTGAAGTAGAAGCATTTTATTTTGTCAAAGTGTCTCAAATATAGATGGGTCGGTGAAAGTATTTACAAGTAAAATGCATGAACTGCTTCTTTGCTACCAAAAGACAATAAACAATTAATCTGATAGAATTAAAAACCCAAAACTTTTTTTTTTTTGACGTCTAATGTTTATTAAGCTTCTACTGTGTGCCAAGACTTTCTGCATCACCTCACTGGATCGTCTCAATAACTGCATGAGATGAGTACTTTTATTATCCCCATTTAATGGATGAAGAAAGTGGGTTCCAGAGGTGGAAGTAACTTACCAGGAGTCACATAGCTAGTGAGTGGCAGAGGCAGGCAGGGTACCCATAGATCTGACACCCCGACTCCACACCAGTGTGCCATACAACCTCGGGATGATGCCTCCATTAAAGCAAAGGAAACACAAGCAAGTTCCTGAAAGACATTATTCTAAAGCACAACAACTATGACAGAATGTTAAATCAAATTCAAAACCATGCAAAGAAAATAAAGCCCTGGTTCTTTCCCCTTACATTTTCTCATCAAAATTCACAATCCCATTATGTGTACTGCTCCCTTTGTTCCAGTTTCTTCTTACAAAGAAGTAAAAACCCAAAACTTTTTAGCTAATGAATATCCTGAAGTCTGTCTACCATATGTTAAGCAAATTGGCATTTATTAAAGTTCATCCATACTATTCACTTGTTTAGAATACTAATTGCTTAGATTGTTGAATTCTTGAGGAATATGTCCTGAAATGTTTGTGAAATTTGAATATGCCATGATAGGGTATTTAACAATTCATCATTAACAATTATTCCTGAAGGTTTCTTGGTGGGTGTCTTTTCCCTTTTCTGGTTTGCTAAGAGTTCTTACCACAACTAGGAGTTGAATTTTATCAAATGCTTTTTCTGCATCTGAGATGATTATGATTTTCTCTTTTAAACCTGTTAATGTGGTGAATGAATGACATTTATAGATCTTTCAGTGATAATTTTCTTAAGATTCCTGAAAGTTGAACTTAAGTCGAACAGTAGATATGTTTGTATGTGTCAGTGGATTTGCTTTTTAGTATTTTGTTCAGTATATCTATAACTTCATACGTGAGTGAGATGGACGTACTATTTTCTGTTCTCTAGCCATTTTCTGGTTTTGTTGTCAAGATTATGTTGGCTTCATAGAGTTGGGAAATAAATCACTCCATTGTTTCTCCCCTCCCTTTTTTTCCCATTCTCTGGTAAGTATATGATTGAAATGCTTTGTTTATTGAAAGTCTGAAAAGACTTGCATCTAAAGATCCCTGATTCTAGTATACTTACTGTGGAAAGATTTTTTAAGCTAGTAATTCCATTTCTTAGTTCTAAATATATCTGGATTTTCATTTTTATACCTTCTTGAGATTGATTATATTTTTATAAAGATATTTCCATTTCATGCAATTTTTCCAATTTACTGGCATAAAATTCAAGGAGGGGATTCCCTGGCGGTCCGGCGGTTAGGACTCCGCGCTTTCACTGCCATGGTCCAGGTTCAATCCCTGGTCTGGGAATTAAAATCCTGTAAGCCGCACAGCACAGCCAAAAAAATAAAAAGAAAAATTATTCATGGAATTCTTTTAATATATTTTAGTTCTGTTGTATCTCTGATTATGTTCTTTTTCATTTCTAATATTTATTTGCCCTCTTTCTCTTTATCATTTTAATTTTTCACACTCACCAGAAATTTATCTGAGCTATTTCGTTTCTTCAAAGAATTAACTTCAGACTTATTGATTGCCTGTTTAACCTTTTTTTCTATTTAATTTTTGTTCTTATCTTTATCATTACTTTTCTTCCACTAACTTTATTTTTATTGTATTTTTCATCATCCAAATTCCTAAGTCCCATACTTAGCCCATGAATTTATAGCCTTTATTCTGTCTTAATAAACAAATTAAATGTCTTCACACTTTTAATATATGTGATAATGAGCCAGTTGGTTTATGGATTTTCATTGGTTTTCTTGGCTTATTTATAAGCAAAGTGACTTACCATAGGAGTCTTAAAAGTCTTATGATTTAAGTTTGAGTGTTAGTAAAAACTTCTTTTTGTAAAGTTCAGGGGTAGAATATGGAAATTTCAATGGACTATTCTGATATATATATAAACCTAAACAGAAATACTGATCAGAGATTTGTTAGTGAGGTTTATCATTTTTCCTATATATGATAATTCTGTTGAGCATTTTGTTTTTAACTTTTTAAAATTTTTGAGTAACTCTGTAATAATATAACCATAATTATATAACTTCATGAATGTAAGTAATATTTGGTGATATTTAATAATGATTTATTTTGTTTGTGCATATTTATGAGATGAGGAAGAACTTTGCATATCATCATTAGAATTAGAATTTTGAAAACTGAGTGCTTAAATACCCTTTTCAAATCATATTATTCAGTAAATGAAAACCAAAAGCCTAAAGCTGCATTTTGCAATATGGTATTCTAGCTGTGGAGTACTTGAAATACAGCTAGTCCAAATTGAGATGTTTCATGTTTAAAATACATGTTGAGTTTTGAAAACTTAGTATGAACAAAATATAAAATATCTCATTAATAAATTTTATATTGATTACATGTTGAAGTGACAATATTTTGTTTATATTGGATCAAATGAAATATATTATCAAAATTAATTTTGTTTCTTTTTACCTTTTTAATGCGGCTATTAAAAAACTTAATATATGGCTCATCTTAATTTCTATTGGGCAGTGCTCGTCTAAGACTTTATTTCTCTATGTAAACCTCAACGCAAACTAGTGAGGAATTTAGAAACAAAACACAAACCTACTGATTCCCTAAAACATTTCGACGATTTCAAAAAGTAACTTATTTTCTTCTCTTCCTTTTTGTTTAGTGAGTTTGTTTTTGCTGGCTTAATTTGAAGAAGTTATAAAACATCACAATAAAGGCTATTGTTTCATCAAAGCACATGAACCAGATAAAAGTTTTAAATCATAAACATTGTAAGCAACAGTATGAACAGAAAATAGTCTTTCTTAGTAGAATGCTTCCAGAAATATTTTAAATTTCAAAATAGTTTTAATTTTAAGCAACCAAGTTTAGAATTCGTAAAGTTACATTATGACACTGAGCGGATTAAGTGTCTAGATATTAAGCGTATATGATAAAAGAGTCTCAATTTAATTTTGGTCATGCTTATTTCATTGACATTATACATTTAGGTGGATCCACAAACTATCTTTTGAAGAAAGGTTAAACTAGCTTCTGATTTCAAATTAGATTTTGTGTTTTCCATGAACTGAATAGTTTGAAGTGGAGGCTTAGATTCTACTCTACAGAACAATTTCATTGTTTTTTTGTTTGATAATTCAAGAAATCTGGAATAAACAATTCTATTTAATATCTACATTAACCAAGAGAAACATAGCTATGTGTGGATCTTTGAGAAAATGTGTACACTGGGTGGTTTCTTACCTGTTTAGAAAAGATATCACAGAGTGTTGAATAGAATCTGTGAATGTGGCAATGCCCTGAAATAACTGAAAGCAGTGTGATTTGAAAAATTAGCATTTTTGGATAGAAGTTAAATTTGCATTTCATAGCAGTTTTTCATTCTAAAATTACACTTAGCAATTGTAAAAGCATATAATTACCCCTAAGCTTAATTGCCACTACTTTCTGTATGAAGCGAACAGTGTTTAGTTGTTAAGTGCTATAATGGATTATATTACATAATTAAAAAATCTCACCCTTATGAATTGTGTGTTGACTGTCTGTCATTGGTATTGGGTTTATTTTGAATGCAACACTGTTTGGAGAGTGTGTGTGTGTATCTCTGTATACCTCTATCTATCTATCTATCTATGTATCTATCTACCTATCTCTATATATCTATCATCAGAATACTTTGCAGAGCTGTAGAAACTGGAATGTGTTTTCTTTGACATGAAAAAATGCAGCAATCTTATTTTATAATTGTCTAATTATGTGCCATAATGCATGTTTGCTTCTTGAATAGTAAAAAGTTAAAATAAAATGTTCATTTTGTAAATAGAATAGGGGACCAGAGAACACTTACAGGCTAGAAAAGTGTGATATAAATTCTGACAAGCAGCGCTGACAGTAATGCCTTTTAATGTTGTCATCATTGAGGCCAGATTTTTCCCCTACTTGTCCTACTGTGTAGCAGAATAAATTATTATGTGTTTAATAACCAGTAGTTTCTAGAAGATGTGCTTTCTATTAAATTATGTTTTTCTTCTTTTATTGGAACTTAAAATTCTATAATTGAATGCTGTTTCAAAAATAGAGGTAGAGTGCTGTCACTTTATAAACTTTTACCTTTTCTCCCTCTTTGTGAAGTGTGTTCTGCCGTGTGGGAAAAATCAATTTTCAGTAATGAGTGCTTAAGATTATTCATAATAGAGAGAAATTTAAAACAGTTTTCTCCAGGAGATACAGATTTATTGGGTAGAATTCAGCAACACAGATGCTTCTGAGTAATTGTTCAGAATCACAGCATTCTGCCAAAGCCCACTCCTCCAGCCAGAGCAGAGAATCCACATATAAGACAGATTGCGTTCTGACCATTCTTACTTATTTCTAAGGATGGCAATTTGTGGTTCTTATCAATAAGAAGTTTTGACATTCAAAGTTCTATGGGCATTAAAATATCCTGCAGGATTATTTTGATTATAGAAGGGTAAATCTGTCAGAGGATAAAAGTCTTATCATATGCATAGTATTTAGTGATGCATGAGAGGAAGAAAATACCTGTTGCATTATTTATAATGAAAAATAAGTGGTTTACATGCTTCTATGATCTGTTATATAAATAATTATAAAATATTAAACTACTTGTACATGTGAGTCTTTTTATATTTTTAGTGCTATGGGGCTGAATTAGTATAAGACAATGATTTGATATTTTGTTCCGTAGTGTATCTGTGACCCATGAGATCAAACCCTTTCAAGGCAAGAAGACATTTTTGTGATTAGAACATCCTATATGTGCAAAATATTTGTCATAATTTGGTATTTTAAACTTAAAGCCATAAACATTTCACTGCAAGTCTGCTCTTTTTAACCCGAAATGTTCTCCAGACTAAATTGGTATTGTACAATTTTTCTAGACAGGAGTTTAGCAATATCATTAAGATTAATATTAACTTCTAGAAATTTATTTTATGGAAATAATCAAAGATGTATACAAAGATTTAGTATACAATAGTTTTTATATTTCATTTATTTATAAATGGTAAGCACTTGGAAACAACATAACTTCCAGAAAAAAAGTCATGATTGATTTAAAAAACATAAAGGACTTCTAATGTAATGGATTACTGTGTGGTTATTTAATACTGTCCTTTTAAAGATAGCCTGATAATTTTAAAAATGTTACATAATGCTAAGTGAAATAAAATGTTAACCATAAATATATCCTGTATGGTGTCAATTTTATATGAGAAAAATTGCACCAAATATATCCTAATTATTCAACCTTGATATGGGATTTGTTATCTTGAGGCAATAGGAGCATGCTTAATATTTTCTTGTTTTGACTGATTGTTTTTGAAATTTTGTTTAGATTGATTATGAGTTACTTCTATAATCAGAGTCAGTCACCATAAGTATTATTTCTAAAACCCAAAGCTCTTATAGGTTGTGCTGCTTCTGCATTTCATTTTCAGTCACCAGGCAACTGGGTGGCCTTAGCCCTTGATGGTGAAAGCAAGATTCTAGTTCATATTACTGTGAATTTCTTAAAGGTTAGGATCTTGAATTGTAAGTCTCTGCTTCCTCTTTATATTTCATAAAACACATTTATGCCCTGTTCTCTTTAGGAGTTATTAATTATTTTCCTACTATATGTCATGTCCTGGGAGGATACAAATAAAAATAAGATAGAACCCTTGAGCCAAAGACTTTTCTTTTCTTATATAAAAGCAACAACAGCAAAAAAGTATAAAAGTGGATAGCCAGCCTATATATATTTCTTTTCCAGATAAATTTATTATAGCTACACCATAGAGAATTGTTACCATCTCTTTTTTTCTCTTTGTAGATAATACAAAAGAAAATAGTGACACACATAGGTAAAAGTTTTTGATGTGAAACGACTATATTTCTAAGGTTAATTATTAATGATGAGCCATCAGGGTACAGGACCTAGGCAAGGTACTTGCTGACTTAATTCCATGAAATATGTGAAGAAATATGAGGATTCCTTATTTGCATGTAAGTGAATTCAACTCCAAAGGTGTTAAGTCTCTTGCCTAAAATCACACAGTAAATAGTGATTACACTGGGCTTTGAGCAAAGAATCATCTGACATTTTTCCTAAATTTACTCCAATTAGTGCTCATATAAGACTTCAAGTTTTAATAGTCCTCCTGGTTTAGATTTTATTCTCATTAAATACAATTGTGAAAGAATCAGCTGTGATGGAGGAGCTGGTACTAGTCTCTCCTTCCTGCCTAAAGGAACCAAAATATAACAGGATAAATAACAAGAAGAACCTGTTTAAAGGCACTAGAGCAAAACTAGGACATCTAAAGTTGTGGAGAAAAGAGCAGGGTAGATGTGTGAGCCCTGCCTTCTCAGCAGCTTTTTGCCCAAGGGCATTTGGAAATTCTCATCATAGGGCGGCATGGAGGAATAGAAAACAGTTGCTTGTAGCAGGAAAGGCACTGGTTTTAGAGATCAAAAATTGAAGTAGAGGGTTCTGAAACAGCCAGAACCTACTGGTCCTAGAGAAAAAGCAAAGATAGGGGAAAGCACCCCAGTGTTTAGTTTACAATATCTTTTTGAAGTACTTACTTACTTAGTGCGTATATGGAGAGTGAGACTCCCAGAAACTAAGTAGAGCTCATGTTGCTTCATAGGACATAAAAAGTAGATTTTAGGACGAGCAAGGAGGAGTCCTGATTAATGCCTCAGACTTTTTATGGAATCCTCTGAAAAGACTTTTCCTTGGGAATAAAGGCAAATCAGAAATATACTAACTTCAAATGGATCCAAGGTAATTTTCTTTTTTTTCTTTTTAACATCTTTATTGGAGTATAATTGCTTTACAATGGTGTGTTAGTTTCTGCTGTATAACAAAGTGAATCAGATATACATATACATATATCCCCATATATCCTCCATCTTGCGTCTCCCTCCCACCCTCCTTATCCCACCCCTCTAGGTAGACACAAAGCACAAAGCACCATGCTGATCTCCCTGTGCTATGCGGCTGCTTCCTACTAGCTAACCATTTTACATTTGGTAGTGTATATATGTCCATGCCACTCTCTCACTTCGTCCCAGCTTACCCTTCCCCCTCCCTGTATCCTCAAGTCCATTCTCTGCTTCTGCGTCTTTATTCCTGTCCTTCCCCTAGCGTCTTCAGAAGCTTTTTTTTTTTAGATTCCATATATATGTGTTAACACACGATATTAGTTTTTCCCTTTCTGACATACTTCACTCTGTATGACAGATTCTACATCCACCCACCACACTACAAATAACTCAATTTTGTTTCTTTTTATGGCTGAGTAATATTCCATTGTATATATGTGCTACATCTTCTTTATCCATTCATCTGTCACTAGACACTTAGGTTGCTTCCATGTCCTGGCTGTTGTAAACAGAACTGCAATGAACATTGTGGTACATGACTCTTTTTGAACTATGGTTTTCTCAGGGTATATGCCCAGTAGTGGGATTGCTGGGTCATATGGTAGTTCTGTTTTTAGTTTTCTAAGGAACCTCCATACTGTTGGTATCAATTTACATTCCCACTAAGAGTGCAAGAGCGTTCCCTTTTCTCCACAACCCTCTCCAGCATTTATTGTTTGTAGATTTTTTGATGATGGCCATTCTGACCAGTGTGAGGTGATACCTTATTGCAGTTTTGATTTGCATTTCTCTAATGATTAGGGATGTTGAACATCCTTTCATGTGTTTGTTGGCAATCTGTATATCTTCTTTGGAGAAATGTCTATTGAGATCTTCTGCCCAGTTTTGGATTGGGTTGTTTGTTTTTTGATATTGAGCTGCATGAGCTTCTTGTAAATTTTGGAGATTAATCCTTTGTCAGTTTCTTCATTCACAAATATGTTCTCCCATTCTGAGGGTTGTCTTTTTGTCTTGTTTATGGTTTCCTTTGCTGTGCAAAAGGTGTGAGGTTTCATTAGGTCCCATGTGTTTATTTTGGTTTTTATTTCCATTACTCTAGGAGGTGGGTCAAAGAGGATCTTGCTGTGAGTTATGTCAAAGAGTGTTCTGCCTATGTTTTCCTCTAAGAGTTTGATAGTGTCTGGCCTTACATTTAAGTCTTTATTCCATTTTGAGTATATTTTTGTGTATGGCTTTAGGGAGTGTTCTAATTTCATTCTTTTACATGTAGCTGTCCATTTTTCCCAGCACCACTTATTGAAGAGGCTGTCTTTTCTCCATTATATATTCTTGCCTCCTTTATCAAAAATAAGGTGACCATATGTGTGTAGGTTTATCTCTGGGCTTTCTATCCTGTTCCATTGATCTATATTTCTGTTTCTGTGTCAGTACCATACTGTCCTGATTACTGTAGCTTTGTAGTATAGTCAGAAGCCCAGGAGCCTGATTCCTCCAGCTCCGTTTTTTGTTCTCAAGATTGTTTTGGCTATTCGGGGTCTTTTCTGTTTCCATACAAATTGTGAAATATTTTGTTCAAGTTCTATGAAAAATACCATTGGTAGTTTGTTAGGGATTGCATTGAATCTGTAGATTGCTTTGGGTAGTATAGTCGTTTTCACAATGTTGGTTTTTCCAATCCAAGAACATGGTATATCTCTCCACCTGTTTGTATCTTCTTTCATCAGTGTCTTATAATTTTCTGCATAGAGGTCTTTTGTCTCCTTAGGTAGGTTTATTCCTAGGTATTTTATTCTTTTTGTTGCAGTGGTAAATGGGAGTGTATCCTTAATTTCTCTTTCAGATTTTTTCCTCACTAGTGTATAGGAATGCAAGATATTTCTGTGCATTAATTTTATATCCTGCTACTTCACCAAATTCATTGATCAACTCTAGTAATTCTCTGGTAGTGTCTTTAGGATTCTCTATGTATAGTATCATGTCATCTGCAAACAGTGACAGTTTTACTTCTTTTCCAATTTGGGTTCCTTTTATTTCTTTTTCTTTGGTTGCTGTGGCTAAAACTTCCAAAATTATGTTGAATAATAGTGGTGAGAGGGGGCAACTTTGTCTAGTTCCTGATCTTAGTGGAAATGGTTTCAGTTTTTCACCATTGAGAACGATGTTGGCTGTGTCATATATGGCCTTTATTGTGTTGAGGTAAGTTCCCTCTATGCGTGCTTTCTGGAGGGTTTTTATCAAAAATGGGTGTTGAATTTTGTCAGAAGCTTTTTCTGCATCTTTTGAAATGATCATATTTTTTTTCTCCTTCAACTTGTTAATATGGTTTATCACATTGATTGATTTGCATATATTGAAGGATCCTTGCATTCCTGTGATAAACCCCACTTGATCATGGTGTATGATCCTTTTAATGTGCTGTTGGATTCTGTTTGCTAATATTTTGTTGAGGATTTTTGCATCTATGTTCGTCAGTGATATTGGCCTGTAGTTTTCTTTTTTTGTGACATCTTTGTCTGGTATTGGTATCAGAGTGATGGTGGCCTCATAGAATGAGTTTGGGAGTGTTCCTCCCTCTGCTATATTTTGGAAGAGTTTGAGAAGGATAGGTGTTAGCTCTTCTCTAAATGTTTGATAGAATTCGTCTGTGAAACCATCTGTCTTGGGCTTTTCTTTGTTGGAAGATTTTTAATCACAGTCTCTTTTTCACTGCTGTGATTGGTCTGTTTATATTTTCTGTTTCTTCGTGGTTCAGTCTCAGAAGGTCGTACTTTTCTAAGAATTTGTCCATTTCTTCCAGGTTGTCCATTTTAATGGCATGTAGTTGCTTGTAGTAATCTCTCATGATCCTTTGTATATCTGCAGTGTCAGTTGTTCATTCTCCTTTTTCATTTCTAATTCTATTGATTTGAGTCTACTCCCTTTTCTTCTTGATGAGTCTGGCTAATGGTTTATCAAGTTTGTTTATCTTCTCAAAGAACCAGCTTTTAGTATTATTAATCTTCGGTATTGTTTCCTTCATTTCTTTTTCATTTATTTCTGTTCTGATCTTTATGATTTCTTTCCTTCTGCTACCTTTGGGGATTTTTTGTTCTTCTTTCTCTAGTTGCTTTAGGTGTAAGGTTAGGTTGTTTATTTGAGATGTTTCTTGTTTCTTGAGGTAGAATTGTATTGCTGTAAACTCCCCCTCTTAGAACTGCTTTTGCTGTATGCTGTAGGATTTGGGTTGTTGTGTTTCCATTGTCATTTGTTTCTAGGTATTTTTTGACTTCCTCTTTGATTTCTTCAGTGATCTCTTGGTTATTTAGTAGTGTATTCTTTAGCCTCCATGTCTTTGTGTTTTTTACGTTTTTTTCCCTGTAATTGATTTCTAATCTCATAGCATTGTGGTTGGAAAAGATACTTGATAACGATTTCAATATTCTTAAGTTTACCAAGGCTTGATTTGTGACCCAAGATATGGTCTATCCTGGACAATGTTCCATGAGCATTTGAGAAGAAAGTGTAATCTGCTGTTTTTGGATGGAATGTCCTGTAAATATCAATTAAGTCCATCGTGTTTAATGTATCATTTTAAGCTTCTATTTCCTTATTTATTTTCACTTTGGATGATCTGTCCATTGGTGAAAGTGGGGTGTTAAAGTCCCTTACTATGGTTGTATTACTGTCGATTTCCTCTTTTATGATTGTTAGCCTTTGTCTTTGTATTAAGGTGCTCCTATGTTGGGTGCATAAGTATTTACAATTTTTATATCTTCTCTTTGGATTGATCCATTGATCATTAGGTAGTGCCCTTTTTTGTCTCTTGTAATAGTTTTTATTTCAAAGTGTATTTTGTCTGATATGAGAATTGCTACTCCAGCTTTCTTTTGATTTACATTTGCATGAAATATCTTTTTCCATCCCCTTACTTTCAGTCTGTATATGTCCCTAGGTCTGAAATGGGTCTCTTGTAGTCAGCATATATACAGGTCTTGTTTTTGTATCCGTTCAGCCCGTCTCTGTCTTTTGGTTGGACCATTTAATTCATTTACATTTAAGGTAGTTATCGATATGTATGTTCCTATTACCATTTTCTTAATTGTTTTGTGTTTGTTATTGTAAAGCAAATAATTTCCTTCTCTTCTGTTTCCTGCCTAGAGAAGTTCTTCTAGCATTTGTTGTAGAGCTTGCTTGGTGGTGCTGAATTCTCTTAGCTTTTGCTTGACTGTAAAGGTTTTAATTTCTCGGTTGAATCTGAATGATATCCTTGCTGGGTAAAGTGATATTGGTTGTAGGTTTTTCCCTTTCATCCCTTTAAATATGTCCTGCCAGTCCCTTCTGACTTTCAGAGTTTATGCTGAATGATCAGCTGTTAACCTTATGGGGATTCTCTTGTATGTTAACTGTTGCTTTTCACTTGCTCCTTTTAATATTTTTTCTTTGTATTTAATTTTTGATAGTTTGATTAATATGTGTCTTGGCATGTTTCTCCTTGGATTTATCCTGTATGGGACTCTCTGCGCTTCCTGTACTTGATTGAATATTTCCTTCCCCATATTAGGGAAGTTGTCAACTATAATCTCTTCAAATATTTTCTCAGTCCCTTTATTTTTCTCCTCTTCTTCTGGAACCCCTATAATTCGAATTTTGGTGTGTTTAATGTTGTCCCAGAGGACTCTGAGTCTGTCCTTTTCTATTCATTCTTTTTTCTTTATTCTGCTCTGTGGTAGTTATTTCCACTGTTTCATCTTCCAGGTCACTTATCCGTTCTTCTGCCTCAGTTATTCTGCTGTTGATTCCTTCTAGAGGATTTTAATTTTATTTATTGTGTTGTTCATCATTGTTTGTTTACTCTTTAGGTCTTCTAGGTCCTTGTTAAATGTTTCTTGAATTTCCTCCATTCTATTTCCAAGATTTTGGATCATCTTTACTATCTTTACTCTGAATTCTTTTTCAGGTAGACCACCTATTTCCTCTTCATTGGCTTGGCCTGGTGGGTTTTTACCTTGTTCCTTCATCTGCTTTGTGTTTCTCTGTCTTTTCATTATGCTTAACTTACTGTGTTTGAGGTCTCCGTTTCACAGGCTGCAGGTTCGTAGTTCCAGTTTTTGGTGTCTGCTCCCAGTGGCTACGGTTGGTTCAGTGGGTTGTGTAGGCTTCCTGGTGGAGGGTACTAGTGCCTGTGTTCTGGTGGATGAGGCTGGATCTTGTCTTTCTGGTGTGCAGGACCACATCCAGTGGTGTGTTTTGGGGTGTCTCTGACCTTGTTATGATTTTTAGGCAGCCTCTCTGCTAATTGGTGGGTTTGTGTTTCTGTCTTGCTAGTTGTTTGGCATAGAGTGTCCAGCGCTGTAGCTTGCTGGTCGTTTAATGGAGCTGGGCTTAGCGTTGAGATAGAGATCTTTGGGAGAGCTTTCACTGTTTGATATTATGTGGGGCCGGGAGGTCTCTGGTGGACCGATGTCCTGAACTCGGCTCTCCCACCTCAGAGGCTTAGGCCTGACCCCTGGCCAGAGCACCAAGACCCTGTCAGCCACAGAACTAGAAGAAAAGCAAGAAAAAGAAAGAAAGAAAGAAAGAAAGAAAGAAAGAAAATAAATAAATTAAATAAGATAAAATAATTAAAATAGAAAAAATTATTAAAAATAAAAAAGTAATTAAAAAAAGAGAAAAAAGAGAGCAGCGAAACCAAAAAAACAAATCCACCAATTATAACAAGCATTAAAAACTATACTAAAAATAACCAAAAAAACCGGACAGTCAGAACTCTAGGACTAATGGCAAGATCAAAGCTATACAGACAAAATCACAAAGAAGCATACACATACACACTCACAAAAAGAGAAAAAGGAAGAAAAAAATATATATATATAAAATATAAAATGGAAGAGAGCAATCAAATCAATAAACAAACCTACCAATGATAATAAGCTCTAAATAGTAAACTGAGATAAACGTAAAACCAGAAACAAATTAGATGCAGAAAGCAAACCCCAAGTCTACAGTTAATATCAAAGTCCATCGCCTCAATTTTGGGATGATTCGTTGTCTATTCAGGTATTCCACAGGTGCAGGGTACATCAGGTTGATTATGGAGATTTAATACGTTGCTCCTGAGGCTATTGGGAGATATTTCCCTTTCTCTTCTTTGTTCGCACAGCTCCTGGGGTTCAGCTTTGGATTTCGCCCCACCTCTGTGTGTAGGTCACCTGTGGGCATCCAGTTAGGGCATCCAGGTACATCTGGAGTTTCTTGCCTTTTGGGAAGTCTGAGGTCTTCTGCCAGCATTCAGTAGGTGTTCTGTAGGAGTCTTTCCACATGTAGATGTAGTTTTGATGTATTTGTGGGGAGGAAGGTGATCTCCATGTCTTACTCCTCCATCATCTTGAAATCACGCCCCTCCAAGGTAATTTTCAGTCTTCTATCTACTTGCCAGAAAAAATATCATATCTTCTTTTCAGGGAGATAATATCACACAGAGTCTTTATAGTTTTTATGTTTACTGTCTAGCATTCTTTGAAAAATTACCAGTAATGCCAAGGAAATATGGTGAAAAAGGATAATGCAATAGCAAAGGATGATCCTGATGTTAGAATGGTCAAACCCAGACTTTAAAATAACTCTTGTTAATGTGATAAGAAAATAGATGAAAATATTGACTATGTCACCAGAAAGCTGGACTCTATAAAAGCCATAAAATGCAAATTTTACAACTAAAAAATATAAGTAAGAAATATTTACGCAAAGGGAAAGAAGTTTAGATAATACAAATAAGAAATACAAATAAGATATAAAGGACATGGTAAAAAGATTGAATAATTGTATATTTAGAGTTCCAAATGGGGAGGAAAGAGAGAATGTGACAGAAGAAATATTTGAAAAGGTACTGGCTGTCCTTTTTTTCAAACTAATGAAAGATACCAAGCTAGAGATCAGGAAAGGTTTCTGAATAGCCAACAGAATAATTAATTCCTAGACACATCCTAGTAAAACTGCTGAAATTTGAAGTCCAACAAAATAAAACAAAACACCTTAAAAACAGCCATAGTGAAAAAGCGATATTTTACCTTCAGTAGAGCAATAATGAGACTGTTAGTTGGCACTTCAACAGAAAAATGGAGTCCATGCCATGACAATGGAATGACATCTTTAATGTGCTGATAGGAAATATTTGCCAATGCAATATTTTGTACCCATGGAAAATAGTGGTGAAAGGGTAAGGTAAAATATAGTTGCAAATAAAACCTGTGAGAAATTTTTTCTAGTAGACCAGTGCTTAAAGAAATATTAAGGCAGTTTGCGAGCAGAAGGGAAATCATTCCTGAAAGAAACACAGTAATATGGAAGAAAGGACAACATAAAAAATATTAACAAAATTAATGTTTATAAAACAATAATTATGTGTCCTGGGTTTTAAAATATATTGTAACAACTAAAGGCAAAAGAAAATTAACAGTATTAAAATGTTGTGTATTTTTTTTTTTAATATTCTAGGAAATGGTGAAATCACTAATTTGGATTAAACTCTAATAGTGTCACTAATGTATGTTGTAATCCCTAAAGTAATATTGAAAGGATTAAAAAAATGTATTAATAACAAGCAAGTAGATGTAGGAAATAATATAATTAAAAATACATAATCCAAAGAAAATAAGGAAGGAGAAGGGAAAGAGTGATAAATAGAAAGAAATAGTAAAATGGTTGACTTAATTCATAATTAAATTTGTTAAAAGTAATCTAACAGAGACAGAGATTGTCTAGATTAAAATTAAAAGAATTATTTGCTGCTAACTCAGAGATATTACTTAAATAATAAAGACACAGAGTTTGAAAGTAAAAGGATGGAAAATGGTATCTGATGTAGCTGTAATATTAAAAATGTAGCCCTTAAGGGAAGTATTACTGGATATTTCATAATAATAAAGATCAATTCAAGAAGATATAAAAATTCTAAATTTGTATGTACCTAATTATAAAATCTCAAATGAGAGAAAGCATAATTTTACAGAGCTAAAATGAGAAATCTAAAAAACACTCCTACAATCATGGGAGATTTAAACACAGCTTTCACAGTAAGACAGTTAACAAACAATAATAGAGAAGATTTGAACAATACAATTAACAAGATTAAATCAATACACACATTACAGTCAGCAACTGGTAACTGTAGAATGTATATCTTATAAAGTTCACATGGAACTTCTAGTAACATAGACCATATACTGGGTCAGAAACCAAATTTCAATAAATATAAAAGAACTGAAATTATACAGAATATGTACACTGAGTATAGTGGAATCATGCTAAAATTCTAGAACAAAAAGTTAACTAAAATATGTCCTACTTTTTGGAAATTTAACAATACAAATCTCAATATATCTCAATACAATCTCAACAATACAAATCTCAATCCCTCAGTCAAAGAATAAGCTATAATACAAATTATGAAATATTTTTAATTGAATGAGAATTAAGATAATTCTCATTATCTTAATTATAAGAATTAAGATAAAAAATCTAACAAAAGGCTTGAAAGGAAACTTACATAAATGGAATGATATACCATGTGTTTATGGATTGTGTCAATGTCAGTGCTGCAAACTGACTATAGATTCACTGCAATCCCAATTAAAAATCTAGTAGGGATTTATGGGGAAGCTGACACACTGATTCTACAATGCAAATGGAAATGCAAGTGTCAAGAATAACTAGGTCAGGCTTGAAGAAGATAACAAAGTGGGTGGATTAATATTACCAGATACCAAAACTTATTATAATGTTGCAGTAATAGAATGTAATAGTGGTTTAAGTATGAAAAAAGCGATCAGTGGAGCAGAATAAAACGTCCAGAAATAGACCCATTCATTTGTGATCATCTGATTTATTGACAAAGTATCACTGAAATACAGTGTGGGGAAAAATAATGGAAATGTGTGCCACAGAATTATGTATATCTGAAACGAACTCAAATCGAGAATAAAGAACTCCTACTAATCCATAAGAAAAGCATAATATAATGAAAATGGGAGAAATAAGTAGACATTCTACAAAGAAGCTAATCAAATGGTCAATTAACATATGAAAAGGTAATCAGCAATTTAGTTCTCAGGAAAATGTAACTTAAAGCTAAGAGAGACCCCTAATTCCCATCTGAATGGCCTAATATTAAAAAATAAAGTAACTGAAAGTTATCAAGTGTTAGAAATGGAAGCTATGGAACAACTAGAACTTTTAAGCTGCTGACAGCAATGTAGGTTGGTATAACTGCTTTGGAAAACTGTTGGTATTGTTTTTTAAAACATTCCCTATGACCAAGCTATTCCACTCTTAGATATATGCCCAACGGAAAAATGTATGTAAGCACACCAAAAAGTCTGTATGAGAGTGTTCATAAACAACATTATTTTAAATATCCCACAGCTATAAACAACTGAACTTACTGTTAAGAATAGAATTGATAGGGCTTCCCTGGTGGCGCAGTGGTTGAGAGTCCGCCTGCCGATGCAGGGGACACGGGTTCGTGCCCCGGTCCGGGAAGATCCCACATGCCGCAGAGCGGCTGGGTCCGTGAGCCATGGCCGCGGAGCCTGTGCGTCTGGAGCCTGTGCTCCACAACGGGAGAGGCCACAACAGTGAGAGGCCCGCGTACCACAAAAAAAAAAAAAAAAAAAAAAAAAGAATAGAATTGATAAATGAATTGGGGATATAAATTTAAACTTTATAGATCAATGAAAAGGAATAAACTATTACAACCCAAGCAACATGTATAAATTTCACAGAGCAAAAGATGTCAGAAACAAAAAGAGTATATATCACATATTTCCATTTACATGAGTTCAAAGACAAAGTTAATTTGGGATGTTAGAAGTAGAAATTTTTGTTACCTTAGAAGTGGGGTAATGACTGAGATGGGGCATACACCTCCTGGTGTCTGCAAATGTGTCCCCTTCATGAAAATCCATCCAAGCTGTGTTAAAATTTGTGCATTTTATAGTATTTATGTTATGCAACAATGAAAGGCTTTAAAAAGTATATATTATTTTAGTTCAGTGGAAAACATGCATTGTGATGGAAAATAATATACAATTATATACATACAGACCAAGAGACAGGATATAAGCACAAGGCTTTCTAGTGAAACAATTTTTATTGAACACTTTGTCCCTTCAGGTCAATTAGTGATTGGTTGGAAGAGACGATCGTTTCTCACTATCGTGAGAAAGTCCCAATTTATTTAGCCAAAGTTATAGGACTTCACAGAAAGATAATGCCTACCTAGAACAGGTCTAAACACTGTTTTTTTTAGAGTGGATATTCCTTAGCCCTTTAGTTTCTTAGTGGACACACAGTTGCCAATGACATTGTACCATTAGGCAGAGCTAGCCAGAGTTGAAGGTTATGATCCAGCTTTGCAACTGCCCTTTTATCCTCAGGGCTTGTGTCACCAACCCCAAAGAAAGGGCATATACTGATATCTGCTTCTGCACAAGAAACTATCACAAACTTTGGAGTCTTCTGTTTCTTGAAACAAATTCAGAAGACCATATTCATCCTGACCCTGGAGAAGAAGGCAGAATTGTTGCCCATACACTTCTGAATATATCTCTTCCCCCAGCACAGTTTTAATGGTGACTAATTTACAGTGATTTTTACATCCTGACAGTGTCCTGAGTGAACTGTAAACTAAAGCTGCTACTAAGGGGTTTACTGATTATCCCTAGTTCACAACAATTAGAATTCAGAGAATGAGGGTCTGTATTCCAGTTAAAATTCCTTTTTGTAAATATTACCTGTATTGGCCCAGCATCACCATTTTTGTCCTTTGTGAAGTTAATTTGTAGGTCAGATCCAACAACCTGAATGATAAAAAGGGATTTTTCCCCCCCATGTTGAAGTGTGGACTTTCTTGGTGTTGTTTTTCTTACTGTACTTTAAAAACAAAATTCTATTGTATTTTTTAATGTAGTACTTATAATCCTCACTGGGCAAATCCTGTATATATACATATATATATATATATATATATATATATATATATATATACACACACACGGTAGATAATAATGCTAATGCCTATCTATCTACTGTGATTTATCTTTCTAACATAACTTTAAAAATCTCAGTGAGAAAAAAGCCAGCCAGCCAGTCAGTCCAGGATAAATCAGGAAAGATAAGACAGAAGGGTTTTAGAAATATCCATTAAAGATATTGTAGAATAGTTTTAATTTCATTTTTCATATTTTTTAGCCAACTATTGAATATAACACTGTGGCACAAAAGGGCATATGCGTCTTTAATTTTAATAGACTAAGAAACAAGATTAAATAATGAATGAATCTTTGTACTGTGAAATTAGTGGGGATTCTTTTCTTTTTCATAAAAAGCAAAAAGCAGTGATACATCAGAGCCTTGTTAGTATGGATCTGACTGAGAGAATAATTTGATATGAAATGTGAAAACTATCTGCAGTATAGTTTCTAGTCCAAAGAATTTGAATAAGTGTTATGAAATATGAATTTGTTTCTGCTTCATCTAACTAGATTTGGTACAATGGGGTGTGCAGTTAGGGAGAAAAAGTCTCTGGTATTTAATAAGGCAATAATTCATGCTGAATGGTTATGAGCAGTCATTCAATGAAAAATTGATTTTTATAGTGTTCTAGACTTGGTAACTTTTGGAGATTTGTGTGCTCATTGTGCAAGTACCATAAAGAAAATATATAGTTCTCATTAAAAGGTGAATACATTTTTTTCCTGTATTTGATAGATATTTGTTAAAAGTTCGAACATTTTTCTTTTGCAATTTTAGATATTCTTACTATGTTTCTAAGAAGAGTGTAGGTAAAGAGAAATAACATGGCTCCAGAGTTTACTCTTTTCTCTTAGTCATGAGTGGATTTATAAATAAACTGGCTGATTTCCATCCTTAGCAAGAGAAGCTAGTTATAGTTTAGTTTATATTTCAAATCAAGACATCTTTTAGCAGTTGAAAAGGTTACAAAGTGCAGATTACTCATCAGAACGTAAGACTATTTATTGTGTGTTGTTGGAAATAAAACTGCAGCACTAATTCTACATAGTAGCATAGTGTTTATCGTTAGAGGATGTCACAGTCTGTAAAACAAATAATTTACCTTTAATAGGTATAATGCCTCACGTTGACATTTTAATGACAGAGAAATCTGAGTACTTGTGAATTAATCTGCTTTAAAATTCCCAGATTCATCATGACTTTTAGATAGTGCTTTGATAAGAGCTTTTTAAAAAAAGTTGAAAAACTAGCTATTTGTCATAAGGTAGTACTCCCAAACACATAAAATGCTATTTTAAAGAGATACGACTATTTTCTCTCATTATAAGATATTCTCTTTTGGCTTATGTAAGGACCTTCAGAATTCTTTACAGTAAAACTGCAGATTTTTAATGCATTTATATTTAGCTAAGTTACACACAGAATATTACTTTGGAGCTTGATATCCATCCATCCAAATTTTTTAAAAAATATTTTTTGTTCTTGTCATGGGACACTAACAATTGATTCCTAACTTGTTAGCTCACAATCCAGTAGAGATAATAATTTAAAAAGAGAAATTGAAGAGGTGGAATTAGAAGAAAGTAAAATAAGGATAGATGATTTTTGTAATTAAACCCCAGAGAGGATGAAATAATGGCCTATTACTGAGGAGGAGCTGAGTTATGGATAAAATATGCAGAACATCCTGCTAGTGTCTGCTGTGTTCTCGTAGAAAGTTTTATGGGCAGAGCTAATAATGTTAAGGAAGTGGTAATTCTTTTTGTTAGTGAGGATGATGAAGGAATGATTCTGGGTAGCTATTGGTTTTTACTATTCCAGGGTAAATTAAGATTGACTTTCCCAAAATATTTTCTGCAGAAGAAGTTGCCAGTGTGAGAAACAAACCACACTAAAGTACGATGCATGCAGTAAAAATGTGTGCAGGATGCAGTGGGAGGAACAAGCACCATACTTTGCTGAATTAAGGAGGAACCTATAGAAAAGTTACACATAAGAGGCCAGGTGGTGTAAATAAAGACACTGTGGTGGTAACATTAAGTACTCAGAGAGTACTTAATACTCCAGCTTCAATCACTCCACTTGCTTCCTCCCTTCTAAGATTATTTTAAAGCAAATCCCAGACATAACATTATTTTATTTGTAAATATTTCTGTCTGTATCCATAAAAGATAAGGTCTCCAAAACATAGCCATCTTACCATTGTCACTTCTAAAATGTTGGTCGTAATTTCTTAATATCAAATATTGTGTTCAAATTTCCATGATTGCCTTGTAAATATTTGTCTAGCTTGGTTTTTTACATTTGGTTTGTTCAAATCAGGATCCTAAAAAAGATCCACATTATGAATTTTGTTTATGTTCTTTATATAGATTGTAAAATCCATAGATTGGTCAGTTTCTTTCTTTTTTTCTCTCTTTCTCTCTCGTTTTTTTTTTCTCTCTCTCATTACAATTAATTTGTTGAAGAAACCAAGTTAGCTGTCCTGTGAAAAGTTTCTCACATGTTGGATTTTGCTGATTAAATCCCTATGTGGTCATTGAACCTAATTCTCAGTGCCCTATATTTCATACAACTAGTAGTTAGATCTTTCTAGACATTTTAAAGATCTGGAGAAATGAATGAAAAATCACCTGGATTATCCCAGCTAAGTGTCAGTAGAACTGAGGCCTTCCCTCTCGCAATTATTATTTAAGTCTAACAAATGCTGATTGAATCTTTTCTATGCTGAGGTCCTCTGACATGTGGCCTAGGCATTGTGCACATCAATAAAACTCAAGTTCTGTTTTTAAGTGCTTATAATCATTCCCTGTTATACAGGAGCAATGCTGGCCAGATTGCTCAAGATTCCCTGGGACTATTTTCTCTGTAACATCCTGACCCTAACATAGGCAGACAGAGCAGCTCTCTGGTGGGAAACAGCTTTTCCTAAGGCATGAAAGCCATCAGTGTTTATAATCTCTTCAGGCATCAGGAATGGAGTGTGACTAATGAAATGGCACAGTTGGTCCTATGGAAGCCAAGCAGAAGAACAGGTAACCTCAAGTCATCCACAAGGAGAAAAGTGAACTGCAGAAAGATTAGTAGAGTGATTGAAATAAATAGGATCATTTTTCTGAGACAGGATTAGCAATAAGGCTTGCTTTTATGACATAAAATGAATATATACATAGGTATGTCTGTAGACACACATACATAAATATTTATATAGGTATTGTTTTTACTTCAAATGCAAAGTTATAAAAACTGTTTTGAGTATTTGGCAGTAAAACAAAGCACAGAAAATATCCAAACTTTGCTTCTCCTTAGTTGGTTCTGTTTCCTGTTTGCAACATGCAAAGCCAGCCCAGTGGCAGAGCCAATGAAAGCAAAAGTCTGTCAGACTTAGTCCTAAGGACTCAGTCAGAGGTATGGTCCAAGATGGTACTGTCAAGACGCGTGCTTTGTTACATGATCTTAAAGGTAATGGCAGGTAATGTACTTTTTTTTTTTTTTTTTTTTGCGGTACGCGGGCCTCTCACTTCTGTGGCCTCTCCCGTTGCGGAGCGCAGGCTCCGGACACGCAGGCTCAGCGGCCATGGCTCACGGGCCCAGGCACTCCGCGGCATGTGGGATTTTCCCGGACCGGGGCATGAACCCGAGTCCTCTGTATCGGCAGGCGGACTCTCAACCCCTGCGCCACCAGGGAAGCCCGGTAATGTACTCTTTAATGCCAGGAAGTTCATTTGCCTGTGGTGAAAGCATATAGCTACAGAGGGAGGTTTGTCAGCCTGTCAGAACAAGGGCCCATGGACTGACTGCCTAGGGATGAGAACACACTGTGTGTCTTGGAGATGACTGAGAATTTAAAGAATTGCTTGAAGACATGATGAGAAGCCTTTTTTAAAAATTCAAAATAGAGAGCATGTATCTATGATGGTTTATATCAGTGCCTTTGTCAAACTTGAATGCAATATTTAACCCTGAAAAGGGATTATTGTATTGTGCCGTTTCCATGTCATGGATGAGATTTTAAGATTTCTTGAAAGTTACCACTTGATAAGGGCAGGTGTGATAAAATTAATAAAACAAAGTAGTAATGAAAATAAAATAAAAAGTAAAATAAAGTACTGCTAAGGTTTGGCTTTCTGACATTATCCAAATTTACTGGAGAACTAACAGTGTATTACTTCATGGAGTATGAGAATAACCAGGAGTTGTTTGGATGGTTTGAATAGAAAAGTGACTAGCTATTTATACCATATAGTCTCTCAAAGAAAAGTAACCTTGAACATAAAGTGATCTCCTGTTTTTTCATAGACACGATTGTAGGTGACTCAAATGTCTATTTAACAATTTATTAATTTTGTTACAATAGTTATTTAAAATCACATATATAATTTATTATTTTAAATTTATTTTTTTCTGCTGTTACCCGTCATGAAGAAAGTTTCAGTTTTTTACATGTATCTTCATCATCAGTGTTTTCATCATTAGAGCCACTCTCCAAGTCATTTAACAGAGTTTCAGAGCACATGATCTTCCTTTCTGTCTAAGTTGAATTACACATGATGTTCTAACTGGAAATTATATCCCCAGCTATGAGAACCTATTTAGAAAACATTAGGAAATTGTTTTTGTTTCTCTTTTTTTAAAAAAAAATTTCCTGTGTTATATATTTGTGATGTCTTCAACATAATTGCTTATTGTATTGCTTTTAACATGTTCCTCAAAAGTTCTTATTACAAAAGCAGTATGGCATGTGGTTAAAAGCACAGGCTCTGGAGCCAGTCAGCCTAGATGCAGATTTCAGCCCCATCAGTTACTACATTTGTGACCTTGGCCTAGTTAACCCTGTTTTTGTTTCCCTATGGAGTTAATAACAGGAACAACCGGCTAGAGTTACTTTGAGAATTCATTGAGTTATTCCATGTGAAACACTTAAAAAAACTATATGTGTTTGATGACTAAGTGTAAGCATTTGATAATAAACTAATATAAGCATTTGGTAATAATACCACTCTGCACTCTCTCTCTCTCCCACCCACAATGCTTGCTATTGTGAGCTTATCTTCCCAGATGGAATTTGTAGAATGAATAAAGTTGGAAGCCAATAAATCTGTCAGGTGACTTCTGCTAAACTCAAAATACATGATTGTCTTCATATTTTCACGTTAAAATGTCTTCTTTAAATGGTATTTTTGCCTCAGGTGAAAACTGTCGTCTACTGAAATGTTTTTAAAAAGAACTTTATTGAGATACAATTCTTATACTATAAATGTCAGTGTTTTAAAGTGTATAATTCAGTGGGTTTTTGTATATTCACAAAGTTGGTCAGTTATCACCACTCTGCAATTTCAGAACATTTTCATCATCCCAAGGAGAAGCCCATGCTCTTTAGATTCGTTTCCTATTCTCTTCTCCTGCAGCTCTAGCAAGCGCTAATCTACTTTTACTTTCTTTCTATGGATTTGCCTCTTCTGGTCAGTTCATATAGATGGAGTCATACAATATTTGACCTATTATGACTGGCTTCTTTCACTCAGCATGTTTTCAAGGTTCCTGAGATTGTAGCATATGTCAGAACTTCATTTCTTTTTATTGTCAAATAAAATTCTATTGTATAGATATATCATATTTTATTTAACCATTCATCAGTTGCTGGAGATTTGGGTTATTTCTCCTTTTGCCTATTATGAATATGCTGCTATGAACATTGGTGTCGAGGTTTTTGTGTGGACATTATGTTTTCAACTCTCTAGGTATATACCTAGGAGTGGGATTGCTGGGTCATAGGATAACTCTGTGTTTAACATTTTCAAGGACTGCCAGATTGTTTAACAAAATGACAGTTTAAAATGCCACTAAGTTCATAGTTCTTAGCAAGATTCATCCATTTTTTGTTCAGTAGGTGCCTCTCAGATTATTTCAAACCTTTGGTTAATTTGTAGAATTGTGAAAGAGTTTAACAGTCATGTTTTGGTTGCTTTTATGGAAGAGCACGTTTTCAGAGGTCCTTACTTTGTTGTTCCATAAATGTTTCCTGGAAAAAATGGGCCTGGGGGAGGGGTAAAGCCTCTAATGTGATTTCAGTACCAGAGAGTAAGGCAGGATTAAGACTGAGGTGTCTCTGAAGCTCATAATAGGAGAGAAAAGAGAGGAGATAGGAGCTGTGCCTAAGGAAAGCATGCATTGCAGTGACCCATAGGATAGATCTTTTTTTGTTGGGACATTCATAAATGTTACTGATGCGTTTTCTGATTTTTCCTATACACATTGATGTTATGCTTCCCAGTTCTCATAAAAGGGTTTGTTATAGTAACAAGGATGGTCCAGATCCATTCATTTTGAATTAATAGGCTTTTATGTTTTTAGTTAAAAGTTTTGGTTAAAATTTTTAGCTACCTGAAAGCTATTTTTAGCTATTAAACTCATTTGTGGGTGTATCACATTGTATCCTCTCTCCATTTTTTTTTTCTATTCATCTGATTTTTTTTTTTTATATTCTTTTCCTTTACGGTTTATTACAGCATATTGAATATAGTTCCCTGTGCTGTACAGTAGGACCTTGTGGTTTATCCACTCTAAACGTAATAGTTTGCATCTGCTAACCCCAAACTCCCCGTCCATCCCTCTCCCTCCCGCTCCCCCTCCCCCTTGGCAACCACAAGTCTGTTCTCTGTGTCTATGAGTCAGTTTCTGTTTTGTAGGTAGGTTCATTCGTGCCATATTTTAAATTCCACATATAAGTGATATCATATGGTATTTATTTTTCTCTTTCCGACTTGCTTCAGCTTGGTATGATAATCTCCAGTTGCTGCAAATGGCGTTATTTTATTATTATTTTTTTTTGCGGTACGCGGGCCACTCACTGTTGTGGCCTCTCCCGTTGCGGAGCACAGGCTCCGGACGCGCAGGCCCAGCGGCCGTGGCTCACGGGCCCAGCCGCTCCTATTTCGTTCTTTTTTTATGGCCGAATAGTATTGAATCAATACTACTTATTGATTGTACTATTGAATCAATCTTGTTTAACTTACACATAAAAGGAATGTACTGGAGGGCTATGGGACATTCTTAAACTAAAAGGAAACTCTGTAGGGCTTTTTCTTTGGACAGGATGGGGACCCAGGCAGCTCTGGGCGTTCAGGACACCATCAGGTCACGATACATTGGCTCTGTTTTCTGTCCTCCAGTCAGTTGACCCAAGAGTGGGAGAAACAGAATCTGATTGGCTGTAGTTTGCGTCACTCACCAGAGGTGGGCGGGGAAACATGATTGATAGTCTCAGCCAGACCGGAAGCTTCGGTGGCAGGGGTCTCAGGAAGAAATGAGTCTGCCGGGCGAGGAAGCTTCAGCCTCAATGAGGGGAAGGTCTGCGTTCCGCGTGCGGGGCACCAGACGCTTGTTCCCAGCCCTTCTTCCTTCCCGGGTTCTGGCGGACTCTGCTGGTCTCCTCTCCTCATCTGCAGCCATACTTACCCCCAGGTAGGTGGGGACCTGACCTGGTCCTACGTGGAACTTTCTAGTGCTTGGTGATGCCAACCTGTGCTCGGCCCTGCGCACTCCTTCTTGGTTAGGTCTCTGTCTTTCCAGTTGGGAAAGAATCATAAACTTTGGAAATTCGGTGTCAGGAGTGAAAGTACAGTAACAATAGGTGTTTTTGTCGCTCACCCCATGAGCTACATGAGGTACTGTGCTGAGTAGTTTACCTGCATTATTCCATTTGATCCCCCTGTGATAGTAAAAATTAGAGGCTACAAGTCAGTAGCTGGTAGAGTTCAAATCTAAATCAGGTTGGTCCAAAGCCCAGGGTTCTACCCACCACACAGACTAGGTGACACACAGAAGCCTTTGGACTCTGAATAAACTTCAGGCGGTTCTTAGGCTCCGAGTTATAGGACTTTTTGGATGCAGCTTGTCTAGTAAATTCCAGCTCACTGAAGGCTTGGAATTTGGGTTGTCATGTATAATTGTTGTTTGTTAACAATTTTTTTGGCAATGGAGTTTTCCTCCAGTTCCAACAGATGAGAGAACCCCTAAGTCTGGATTCTGCCCCACAATGCATCACGTTCTAATACTCCATGTCCTAAGCAAGGTGACTTGATAAAAGCCCAAACCGCCAGAGTTTCGTTTTTTTGTCAATTGCCAAGTTTTTACTGGTTGTTCAGAGGACATAGAGATTCTTCATAAATCCAAATTTATTCTGGGTAAGGGACAGTGCTTCATTCTGGGATTATATCCATTCATCTGTACCTTTTTGTGATAAAATGTCCTTTCTTGTGTGAAAAGGTGATGTTAGTAAATAACATTTTATGTTTAAATAACGTTTTGTGCCATTTCCAACAGTCCTTATGCCACTTTTTTGGGGAGGTGAAGTCATCTGATTTTTTTTTTTATTCTTTTTTTTTTTTTTTTTATTCTTTAGAAAAAATTATTTTTGATTGGCATTCCTTTAATCTCCCCTAGCAACTCAACTGTCCTGGCTTTCATACTATTCAGTAACTACTCTGACTTGACTTCAAATGACAATAGAGCCAGCAAGTCCAGAGAGCAGCTGCCCGTTGGCATTTGCTCTAATAGCATGTTCCAGAGCCATCCTTTGGGATTACGTTTTTATTTACTAATTTATTTTTAATTGCCTGTGAGTTTTTAACATTGTTTCTCCCACTGCGCCGGACTTTGCTTCACAGAATTATGCTCCTTAATTAGAAGCGGCTCATAATCCATATAGTCCATTAGTATTGTTTTAATGTCTGTGCTGACCAGACTAAGCATTTGCCCTGATGCTCATTTGACACCGTCAGACTGAGTGGGTGAGTTCACCTAATGACTCATCTAGGAGACACACCGTTCCTGTGATATCTTCTTATTTGTCAGTTCCTGGTTTAGGTGGTCCAGCTGATTCATATATATCCATCCTGGGCGATTCCTTTCATGTTCATACTTACAGTGGATATTTGCCATCCGTGACTTGTTTATAATTAGATCCAGATGTCCAAAAAGTCAGTCCCATGCTGACTCATGTTCCATTTTGTGTTGCTCAAGAGATCCTAGATCTGTTTTCGCTTTACTTTTGATAGGACTTTACCAAGATCAGTATATATTATTAAAATGTAGTTATTTGGAAAAAGAAATCGATCTTCTCAATTTAATGCTAATATGTTAAAAGAAATTGCAATAGGGGATGGCTCTAGGTGATATCATTTATACCCGTGGCTTAGTTATCGTTTATATGTTAATGGTTCAGAGGTGTGGCTTTAGCCCAGCTTTCTCCTTTGCACTCCCAGTATCCATACTTGACTTCTCTATTTGGATTCCTTAAAGGCCTCTCAAATGGAAGCATGTGCCAAGCTGACTTTCAGTTCAAATCTGTCTTTTAGTGTTTCCTCAGAGTGAATGTGATACTGCCATCCATACAGGTTCAGGTCAGAGATGTAGGATTCATTTTTGACAGATTCTCTCTCTGACCTCCATTTTGCTATCCGTGAGAAAGAATTGCTGACCTCTTCTCGTAAAGCTGTCATCATTCTGATCTTAGTATCTCCACTGCCACCCAACCCTACACACGCCACTGCCAGTAGCCTTCAGTTTGTTCTCTTAGCCTTCACCCTCCCACTCATCAATTCTTCCTAATAGAGCCAGTGATTTCAATATATTTCACATTGTTTTCCTTTAAACAGGTAATAAAAGTGCAAAGATAAATTTCAAAAGGCACAACTGGCTGTACAGTGAAAAGTAAATCTCCTTCCGACCTCTGTCCTCCAGAGCCCCTCAGTTCCTCTCTTCGGAGGCACTACTTGTATTCCCTTCAGACATACCATGTGTATATTTTAGCAAAACAGCTTCTTACTGAGTAAGCCCTAAATCTGTAAATTGGCTTTTCAGGCCTTGCTTGAAGTACTTGCCAGAGTGTATTTCCTTAGCTGTGTTTCTCAGCGCTTTCTTTAGTCCCCTTGCCTCCAACCACACTGTACCTTCATCCTTTCTTTTAGTTGTTGACCCTGCCTGGCTTTCTCCAAACTCTTTACACACGCTGTGCACATCTCTACCAGAAGGTTCTTCTTCTTTCTCTTCATTTAGCAATAGTGTACCCGCTCAGCTCTAATATTCCAAGTTAAACCGTACTTTGCCAGGGGAATCGTCATGACCCCACAGTCCAGATCTGGCCCCTCTGAAACAGGATCTCATATTTAGCCTTCATAGCATTTATCACTGTTTGTGTTTATATATGCACTGATTGTTTGGTGTATTTCTTTCACCTTTGCAAGACTACAGGTGCCTTTAGGGCTGTATTTTGCTCAGTGTTGTTATTCAGTATTAGCCCATGAATAGTGGATAAACACTTGAGAGTGCTAGCTTGAGAGGGCTAGTTTGCCTTTGGGAAGCACCCTCTCCAAGTAACCCATTCAGTTTCTTTCTTGTCTGCTGTTACACACAGCCAGTCCTCCAGAACTTCCACCCACTGTGGGTTTAATGTATTTCCCTGAGCAACCCTTAAATAAGCAGTGGTAAGTATTTTGAATAGTAAGAAAGGGGGAAAAGAAGTGAAAACTATGGGAGCACAAGGGAAAGGATGATTCTGGGGGTGGACAAGTTGTATTTAAGCTACTCTACCAGTCAACGTTATGATCTGCTTCTCTATGGAAGGCATGATTTCTTCCTTTGCAAACTCTCCAAATATATCCAACTTCTGGCTTACATGGCTTTTCAACTCTAAGATCCATGAGGGCAGAATTGTCATCTGTCTTGCTCAATGCTTCTATCCCCAGTACAGTCATTCCTTGGTATCAGGGGGGCGGTATTGGTTCCTGTTTCTCGCCTACCCCCAGATACCAACATTCATGGATGCCCAAGTCCTTTAGTTGGCCTCCTTATCCATGGGATTCAACCATGGATCGTAAACATATTACATGATCTGTGGTTGGTTGACTCTGCAGATATGGAACCCGTGGATATGGAGGTCAGACTACACTTACTATTGTGCCTGGCAAATAGGCACTAAATAAATATTGCTAACTTGAAATTTAAATTGATTGTGGAGGGATTGTGTATTGACCTAGAAGTATTGTAGGAAAAGGAATAAATAGTTATTCAGGGAGACTGGCACATTGTCACTAAAGGCAAATAGTGGAGATGCATAAAGAAGTGTTATTTGCACTCATAGTTTTGGCTCCTTTTGCCTAGTAAATGTTGTGGACTTCATAACGTGGTGGGTTTGCCTTGCAAGCAAAATTGTCTTACAGTGTGGAGGTTTTGTTAGTCCAGCAATTAAATCTCCTCATTTGACAAGGTTGCAGTATATGTTATGACACTAAAACAGAAATTATAATTTCTAAAAAGTTTTACAAAACAAGTCAGGGTAAAGAATGAATAAAATAAAACTGTTTTAAAGATTTGATTACATCATTAGTTTGTGCATAAGAGTAGTTTTGAATATACAGTATCTGAGTTGGTTTCTCTTAAGGCACGACATGATTACTACTGTTATCATTTAAAACAAGAGTGTATTTTCCCACAGTGGAGAGCAAGGTAGATATCCTGAGTCTCCTAATGGCCCTGCTGAAAGTTATTGGGTGTGGTTTCAGTTTACTTTGGTGTCCTTCAATTGTGAGAGCCATTTTCATTAAAGGTATTATTCCTTCTCTTAGCCTCAGTAAGAAGTGTCTGTAAAGAATGCTTTCATTTGAAATCAGTGGAACAAGAAACTTGGAAGCAAAGGAAATAAATTTCTAAGAAATAAATGTTTGTAAAATGATCCAAGGTGAGATTTTTAAAATGTAGACAGGATAGGGCATTTGTATTTTTCTTTTAAAAAATATAATCCAACAATTGTTGCCCTTTTACAGGGAATAGCTTCTCAGTATTTTAAAGGTAACCCATGGTGTCACAGAGTTATTCCTGGAGTTTTTGACCTAAGAGTCACTGCTGTGTGGTCTGGAGTCATGGCTATCTACTCCACTTATTTAGCCTGGGAGGGGGTTGGGGGAATAGGTGGGGGATGTATCAGAAAAGTAAGTTACTTCTTGGTAACTTACGAATTTATTATATAGTACCATAATTATGTAATATGTCACCTCTTTTTAAAATCAGTGCTTTTGCTTATTTCTCATTTGTATAATAAAAGAGCAGTTTCTAATGGACATCTTTCTTAAGACACTGATTTTTTTAAATTATATTTGAAAACATTTTTCTGTCTTTTTTGATCTCAAAACAAACATGCAAACATAAAACATTGATCAGAGCTCACACAACAGTTAGGAAATAGGGTGCTTCAGCTACTGAGTAATTAGAACTTAGAAAATGTGTACATTTTTAAACTTAAAGAAAAAAAGGTACACAACTGTCCTGTGTAGACAGTGATATAGGATGGGTTATGTTCTGCTCTCTGTCCACAACAACAAAGATGTCACAATCTAAAAATAAAATCAGAATGATAAATTTCAGCTACAACAATAAAAGTTTGGGGACCAGGAGAGTTGTTCATCTAATTGAGGGCACTGCCTTCTCCTGTCCTCAGGTACAGGATATTGTTCCATTTTAAGCCATTGAGGGAGAAATGCTTTATATTTTAAATTGTGAGCTAATAAATGTTCTTTTTCTCATTAACACACATGACCTCTATGATGTATGCTCTCATGCACGCTGGCCCAGTTTCTCAGTCGCTGTTAATGATGTTGAGAACCTCTGTTTAACATGACTTATTTTCCAACTGAATCCCTGTAAATTCACAATAGATATTCATTGTAGTATTCTGCTTGTCCTGTTCAGGAAAGAGAAATAGCAAAATGAACCCTGATTGTTGTACCTTTTCTGATTTCTTCAATATGTGTATAAAATTATTCCATTTATTGGAATTATGCAGACAGCTTTGTCATACTTCTGATACTAGAGATAACACGAGTTTCTTATTTCATACAATAAGATATTTGCTGTTCAAATAACAATAGAGTTGGAATGAGAAAGACAGATGAAGGATAACTGATAATTAAGTTTAGAGGGCTCTGTCTAATTTTATGTTCTTCTTAATTTATGGTGGATTAAATAGTTTCATATTGTTTTGCCTTCCTTGACACAGGTAGGTATGGAATTTGGCTTTAACTCCAAATCCATAATGTCTGCAGTAAAGTCCTAGGAAATGATAATAATTGCATTCCTAAATCTGCATAATTAATTGCTAGACTTAGTTTTTAGTTGTTTTTTTTTGTTTTTGCTTTTTTTTTTTGCGGTATGCAGGCCTCTCACTGTTGTGGCCTCTCCCGTTGCGGAGCACAGGCTCTGGACGCGCAGGCTCAGTGGCCATGGCTCACAGGCCTAGCTGCTCCGTGGCATGTGAGATCTTACCAGACTGGTGCACGAACCCGTGCCCCCTGCATCGGCAGGGGGACTCTCAACCACTGCCCCACCAGGGAAGCCCAATTTTTAGTTTTTAAAGTTAGGGAAGAAGATAATTTAGAGAATAGGGCTTAGAAAATTATGCAGCTCAGGGCAAGCTTATACTATAACCTTTTTTCCGCCCCCCATCATTTGACTTGACTGTTGGAATATCATTTTACTATAATTACCACAAAGATATTTCTAATAGCCTTCATTTTGACCAGCCTAGGAGGCGATATTGTTGGCAGCTAGCAAAATCACTCCATAACTGGGCAAATGAATAAAGCAGATTTTGTAAACTCATGGGATTATAGAATATTAAAGTCAGAAATTGCTAGGGAGGTTATTCAATTCAGTCCCTTACTGATATTGGGAGGAAACTAAGACTCAGTGAGGTACAGTGATTTGTCATGTACATTTTGCCAGGTTAGTGAGGAGACAAACTAGAATTCAGTTTTTAAAATTGTTTGTCTTTATCACCTCACTTTCTCTCTTAACTCATTTCTAATAAGAATGTATTTATATCTTAATTAAGATAAAAGGGAATGCAGTGAAATTTACCAAATATAATGAATGGAAGCTGTTGTATAGTAATTTGACTGGTCTTTGTCCTGGGCTATGGATATATAGGAATGTCTTTGTTATTTATGAGCCCTTTGGACAACATCTAAGTTTATGTTAATAAAGTGACTGATGATGGGCCCCTAGATAGCATCAGGAGGGGGCTGGTCAGCTGAAAAGACCAATGTGATTAGAATGTTAGGGCTTTGAGCTACATGATATCAGCCCAACTTCCCTGGAGACTGAGTTCAATCACATGACCAAAATCCCAATAGCAACTGGGCACTGAGCTCACTGGAGCTTCCTGGTTGGTGAACACATTGATGTGCTGGAAGGGTAACATGCCCGGATTTCACGGGGGAAGAACACAGACACTGTTTGGGACCCTTCGGGACCTTGCCCCATGCTTCCTTTCATTTGGATGGTCTGGTTTGTATTCTTTATAATACAGCTATAATTGTAAGTATAGCACTTTTCTGAGTTCTGTGAATCGTTCTATAGAGTTATCAATCCTGAGGGTGGTCATTAGAAGCCCCCATATTTAGCTATTTAGTCAGATATGCCGGTGACCTGGGAGGCCACTTGTGGCTGGCTTCTGAAGTGACAGCAGTCTTGTGGAGCCCTGAAGTCCTTAACTTGTGGGGTCTGTACTAACTTTGAGTGGTTAGCGTCAGACTTGAAATGTATTGCACAATGCCAGTTGGGGTTGGTGTCAGAATAGAAGCCTTGAAACATACATGCTATGCAGTTCCCCAGTACTCCACGTGATCTTTTTGTTCACAGCTGATTTGGTGCAGAAAAACTGGTTAAGTGAGAGTCTAGTTGACCATGGATTGTGAGCATTGACCTGGAATGCCTGTTCCTCTTCCTTTGGATGACATTGTGCTTTCTCTGGTAGGGAACTTGTGCTTAGAAATATGAATTGGAAAACTTAAGGTATGTGCTAAGAATATTTTCCGTGTTTGAGTAGGTCTCTTCCAGTTTCTACCCTTCTTGTAACACGGTTAAATGATACTTTCTAAAGCCTTGCTAGTCAGAGTGTAATTCTTAGACCAAAATCATTGGTATCATCTGGGGGCTTGTTAGAAATGAAGACTTAAACATAATCTGTAGTGTAACAAGCTCCCAGGATGAGTCATAAGCACAGTAAAGTTTGAGAAACGTTAATCTAGAATTTGGAGATAATGAGAAAGATTTATATTAAACTAAAATCCAAACCCTTCTCTTGAAAAAATGAAGATGAAAATTCTGACTTATATTTTTGACCTGTTATTTTCCTCAATAATCAAAACCAATTTGTAAATTCTTCCACACCTACTTAACTGTCATGGTACTGTCTTTCATGACTTTGGGCATTTGTTAACATCGTTAATGTTTCAATATTGCATACAGGCGTTAAAAATCAGTCTCTAGCTCCTTGTTAAATATGGTTGATTGAACACATGCATTTATCTTCTCTTCTTGAAATGTCACTAAAATAGCAATAAGGAATAAAAAGAAAACATCAACCCACAATGATAAAGAGAATGGGAAGGATACTGTATTAAGCAAGAGATGTTAGCAGATTCCGTTCTTTACAGAATTTGAGAATGAAATGTTCTAGGTACATTGAAAATTAAGCAAGTGAAAAAAAAAAAGGCAATGATTATCTGTAGGGAATCCAAAACTGTACAGGAAACAGTGTAATCATAGTCATAGTATACTATGTGGTTTAGCACTAAGAATTTATAATATGTGTATATGAGTGTTGATTTAACAAAAAGTTTGTGGTAAAATTATATTTTGAGAGAAGATTGAGAGGGAAAGTGTGGAAGTATATAAGGGAACTAAATTCTCATTCTTCAGAATATTATTTCTAGTCAGTAAATTGTATCTAAGACTTTAACATTTAGTATTAGTGGTATAGGTTTGGAATGCGGTAGGTAATACTACCAGAAACAATAGTTGAGTTAATGCTCTCTCGTTTGCTTTCTCTCAGTCCCAAATATGCCAGAATTTATGGATACTGATGCACAGTGTAGAGACTGTTGGATTAACAGTCAGAAGATCTGTGTGCTAGTCCTACTCTGCCGCCAATGAACCATGTATTTTTCAATGAAAAAGGCATAATGTTCCATGATTCTTATACCATTTTATCATCCAAGTTCTATACTATGTGTCATAGATATTTTCCTCTGTTGTAAGTAGAGTAGATAAGAAGAGACAATTTCTAGTAGCTCCCTCAATGATATTAAATTTTGCTTTGCTTTGTCACTCAGCCATTTACCCAAGTGGCTTTAAAATTACCCTTTCAGGGGAAGAATAGACAGGTTTTCTTCTCAAGCAGCCAAATAGTCTTAATAACTTGGAGAACAGCATGGAATTAGCATGAATGAGGAGCAATAGTTCCTTTAGTTTAGGCAGATGGAAATATTTTCAGTTCTCACACCCTATGACATTTGTGAGAGTTCAGACATTTCCCAAATTGCAATCTGGCCAAAATGCCTTGGCCTTGTTAACTTATTTCACCCCTGCCCAATTATATTTTTTAGCTTTCTCATCATTTGTGTTCCAAGCTTTTGTTTATTCAACAACACATCTATAATATTAAGTGAAATCTAGTATTTTTGAAAGGCACACGGCTATGACTTTGAATTTTGTTTAGATTTTAGAACCCTGTAGATTGAATGTGCAAGCAGAAAACATCTAGTATTGACTCATCTGGGCTCAAGAATATGTGTTCCTTTCCAAAAGGTTCATATTAGCCAGGTCATTGCCACTGCGTGTCATATCTGCCTTTGCCAGCCAATTTCCTAAAGGGCAGTATTGAGCAGGTGATAACAGAGACAAGGCAATATTTAATGAGGGCAAATAAGCTAACAATTCAAGTGGACAGAGGGCTTTGACCTCTCAACGCCTCCTGACTCTCTGTCTGCCTCTCTCACCCCAACTCTGCCCGTTGTCTGTTCCTTTTTTCTTCACTTGCTTTTTAGTTTCTTGAGTCTCACTTTTTCAGGATTGATGTGTTCTGTTCTTGTCTCTCCTCCTTTCTTTTCTGCTCTTTTTTTTTTTTTTTGCTCCTGTTCATTTTTCTCAGAGAAAATAACAAACTAGGAAATTGAACTGTAATGGTAACTGGGAAACTGAACTGTAATGGTAACTGGGGTTTAGTAGATGAGACAATAGAAAGCTGGAAGGTAGCTGTAGAAATAAAATTAGAGTTTCAGTTTTCAAAGTAGCAATGCCAACAGCATAAGGCAATCTTGTCAGAGAAAGAATATCCTAGTTTTTCCTTTTGCTGGGGAATTGTGAGGTGAACCACATTTATAGCAGGTGAAATATATCTTAATAGGTGTTCTCTTTTCCTAGCTTAAAATAGGATTTTTTAATTCAGAGGAAAATGTACCTTTTTCTCTTTTAGAAAATGAAGATTTATTCCTATTTTTATAAAGAGAACAAGCACTGTTTTATGTGTCTTCTGTCACAAAAACAACTTTTTAGATAGGGGAAATGGTTATCTTGCATATCAGGGCCAGTTTAATTACTGTTATCTGGAATTTTCACAAAATATATCTGGAAGCTACTTAATTGCTGTAGCATTTCTTACTCTCTTTCCTCCTGTGTAGTATTTCCCATCATAGATAATTCTCTAAACTCTTGCAGGGCAAGTACATATCTGGTTCATCCTTGTATATCCTGCAGCTTCTAACATTTTAATTTCATAGTAAATACCAATGAATAAAGAAATATCAACTGAGTCCAGTCTCTGGCCATTGTTACCGTTTATTACCTGTTCATGGAATCATTTAGGCTTTTTGCCTCGGGGTAGTAGTGCTGCTGAGGTTCCCAGAGCACTAAAATTGTGTCTTAATTTAGCCTTTTATTAGCTCAGTTCCAAAAGATTTTCTTCAATGTACAATGTATATAGGGCAAAGATAAAAATTCCAGATTTATCCCTCTGTTCATGAAATACTTGACATCAAATGGACACCATATTCATTTGTTTGCAGTTTTTTTCCACAAAGCCAAACAATTTTAAATAAAGGTTTCAATGGAAATAAATTTTTAAAATCACGTTAACTGAAACATTTTTAGCAGTATGGTATGTTCTGATATATTTGTGGCATTTGAATGCATCCTAATTTTCAAGATTTTTCCTTCCTAGAATATAGATGCAGGCAGTTCTCTTTTGCCGTAAAGGGTTTTACAAGTAAGTTATCTCTTATCTCTAATCTTTTTCTAGCTATATTCCACTTTTCCTTAAAGATTATTTTAATTTATTGCAAGTCATTTTGCAGGGTTTTCCATCTGTAAGTTACACCTAACTTGGAACAAGTGATATCATTTGTTTGTTTATGGATGGCTATTAAAATTTAAGATAGGTTAGCAGTTACATAAGAAACAGTGAATTATATTGCCCATGTAATAAGAAGTAGCTACCACAACTAAACAGAGAGGCACACTATTTCCCTCTTACTTTGGTACTGTGGCCCCACGAGTTAATGTAGGGCACGAAGTGTCAGAGAATCCATCTGTATTCCTACTGTATTTCGAAGTGAGATTTTTAAAAGTATAATTTCTTAATTTATTCACATTAAAGTTCTTACAAAAAATAAACACTGACTTCTGGTCTTTAGTAAAGCTGTTGAAATGCCTCTTGGTCTTAAGAAACTGAACTGCTTTTGACTCCGTGCTTTTATTATTCAGAGCGTCGTGGTGGTAATTTAATATCTTTACTCCTCAAATTATTTTTTTTCGTGTCATTTGTCTGCTTCTTGGCTTATCAAGCTTGATTACATTTGCCTTTTCTTACTTTGAGCAATGTGGTCTGAAAGTGTGAAACAGAAAAAAATTGATCTTCCTAACTATATAAAGGAATATGCCAGTGTTTTGTATAAGTCTTGTTTTGCATGATGGAAAACTGTAATTCTGGCTTAACATCTTTCTTTGCTGTGATTAGGGAATGGTGAAACGGATCATCAGCAACTTGAATAAACACTGATTTTAAAAATTCCTTCAAACAGAAAAAAAAAATTTTATAAGGCATCTAAATGGCTCTTTCAGCATGATAGTATAAATTGAACACAGAATGAATCCTTCTTGACAATTAATTTTACTTTATTTTGGTTTGCATTTTTGTTATACTGTTGTAAATGCTATCAAAGAACTGAGACGGAGGAAGTTTAACACTGTTCCATCCGTTCCCTGTTGCCATTTGAAGTTGAACTGAGCTGCTGTGTATCTTTGTAACTTTCCAATTTTTGAGAACTGTATAGTTGACATTCTAGATTTATCCATTTCTGTCTGCTTGTAGTGGGTTGAGTTGTGTCCCTAGAAAAGACATATTCAAGTCATAACCCCAGTACCTGTGAATATGACCTTATTTTGAAGTAAGGTCTCTGCAGACATAATCAAATGAGTCCAATGACTAGTTCCTTTATAAGCGAAAGTGGGAGATTTGTGTATAGACACAGGGGAGAAGGCTGTATGGTACTTTCTTATGGCAGCCCTAGGAAATGACTCCTCCTTTCCTTAAAGGGAACTCAAGAAAACATTCCCAGCTGACAGCCTGGGAATCTACCATTCAGTGTATGTTCTTGTTTAGAAATCTATAAAAAGTTTATCTAATAGTCTCCTGATTTAATTATTTTAAGATTTTTTTTCTACCTTTGAGAGGTTTTTAGTGTAGTATCATCAGACAGATGCATTTAGAAATATTAACTATATTCCTGTAGACTATTCTCTAACCTATGTAAAAATTACAAACTTTGGAGTCATGTAGATTTGGGTTTTAATCCCAGCCCTTCTTTGGGCAAGTTATTCAACTCTTCTAAGCCTCAGTATGTATGTAACATGCTCTTCCTTCCTTTTCCCCTTCACAAAGCACCTTTTCAATAGCTGCTGTTGCCATCTTTTCCTCTCTTCTACTTTCCCTTATTACGTTGGAATAAAAAAATAATAATATTAAGCTTTGAACTAATAACTACAAAAAGAGGAGCTAAATGGCAATTCTACAGATATTTCTTGACTTGTGGTTTATTTCTGACCATGGGTACTGGTAGGTGTTTAATGTTTTTCAAATTGCAGGTTATGACTAATTGGTAGTTAATAAAATCAATTAATAGATCATATCAGCATTTTTTTTAAAAAAAGAACTAGAATAGAATAGAAAATATAGTGAGTTGGAATTGCACAGTTAGAATTTTTTTTGTGAAACTTAAATTTTGTTTATGTGTGTGTCACACTGTATTATATTTACTTTAATGTGGAGCACAGTTAAAAACAAGTTTAGAAGCCAATAGCTAAACAAAAACAAGCTTTAGTTATTCTCATCTATACTTTTCTCCTCAGCATCCTGTTAACTCATGATGGGGTTAGACTACTGTTAGTAAGTTAAGCAATGGAATAACCTTGATGTATGGGAATACCTGTCATTAGTTTCCCTTTTGGATTGTCTTTCTTTTGTTGACTGAAAGCCTTATAGTTCTATCAATTTCTCTAATGACCATAGCATCATGGAGGTGTAATTGCTCATGTTTCTGTTTTCCAGTTCTTAGTTGGTGTCAGGCTTTATTTCCAAAAGTATGCTATCAATGAAATACTATTTCTAACTATAGAGATTCTTAATTTTCTGCTCTTGTGATAATTGCTGATGCTAATTGAGTTATCATAATACCCACCCCTACTACCTGCTGAGTGACTTTTATCTAAGAGGTCATATCAGTTCATATGAGAAATTCCAAGGTTTATAGTAGGTGTTAGCAAACTAACAACCTGTCAATTTGCTTTTACACGGAGACCAAATCCCTCTTACCCATAAAAACTTACTAGCGAAATCTTGGTAAGTCACTTAAACTTTCTAAACCTAAATTTTCTCACCTGTCATATAAAATATGGCTACTGATAGACCTTCCTCATAGGGGTTAAATTAGGTTATATGTCTGCTAGGGCTTAGCATTTACTAAGTGCTGGTGATGCTGGTCTTGGTGATGTTGCTAACCACAAGATATGGCGTCAAGTATGAAGACCCTTGTTTGCTTAGAGTTGGCTCTGCTTTCGATTGAAAATAGTGCAGAAATTGTGTTAACATTGCTCCCCAACCAAATAGAGAGCTTAGCACACCTACAGGGTGGCATTCTGTTTCTGGTACTGTATTTTAAGAGAGACTTTGATGACTTAGATCATCTTCAGAGAAGAGTGACCTGAATAGCTTTAAGGACATGGACTTCTTCAGTGTGGAGCAAAGAACAGGGCTTCCATGGTGGCGCAGTGGTTGAGAATCTGCCTGCCAATGCAGGGGACACGGGTTCGAGCCCTGGTCTGGGAGGATCCCACATGCCGTAGAGCAACTAGGCCTGTGAGCCACAACTATTGAGCCTGCGTGTCTGGAGCCTGTGCTCCACAACAAGAGAGGCCACAATAGTGAGAGGCCCGTGCACCGCGATGAAGAGTGGCCCCCGCTTGCCACAACTAGAGAAAGCCCTTGCACAGAAACAAAGACCCAACAGCCAAAAATAAAAAATAAATAAATTTTTTAAAAAAAGAACATATAGGGACATGATAGCATGATCCACTTGCAGGGCTGCCCTGTAGTACATACATTAAATTCATTCTTTTTTTGCTCCCTAAAATAAAACTAGTGAAAAATAGAAAGAAGCAAATTCTCAGCTGAACATGAGAGTGAAACCTTTTTACTCCTAAAGCTTTGCAAAAATGTAATAGGCTGATACATAAGGGACTGATGTATAATACTAGAGGATGGTAATCTCTGTCAATCATGTCATTGGGAGCTTTGGGGCTGGGTGAGGAAATGATGGGGTGAGCAGTTGAAGTCTTCTTTCATCCTGAGATTGGAAGTCTTTCATGTCTTAACAATCACATGTTACTTTAGTAGTAAAATATATTAAGGCAAAATAATATAAAATTATGTACTTTAAAATAATATATTTTAAAGGAATAATATGACATTATTTTAAGCTTGGAATTTCAAGTCAAGGAGATCTTGAGGAGAAGTTTAATATAAAAACTCATTTCTGAAACCAGATTATTTAAAGATCATAGGGTTGGCTTTTCCCACTATAGCAAAAATCTTTATTGGTAAGCCCATTGCCCCTGTGAAAGCATGCACAGGTGTTTGACAGTGTTCACTTTGGAGCAGGGGAAAGATTCAGTGGGTTTGCAAATTTGATGATAATTTTATTTGATATTTCCATTGCCAGGACCAATAATTCATCAAAGTAGGTTAGCATGATTTTTCTGAAATCACAGAGTAGCTATGGAGGATATATTCAAATGTCAGACATATGTAAAAATGTCTTATATCTTAGAAAGTACTTGACAAATGTGTAATCAGAGGTTTATGACATTTAAGATTGTAACTTTAGTTCGACGTCTAGAACTACTGATCTCATAGACCTTCTAGTATTTTATATATTCTGGCTTCAGTGAACCTAAAACTTGACTTGTTTTTTCCGGAATGAGATGAGAGTTTGTGCTAAGCCACATACATGTTCTTACCTGGTGTGAGTAGTCACACTGAAAAACCTAAGTACTGCAGCCTAGTGCTGGGGCAGAGTTACTCATATCAATAAAACAAAAATCACCTGTTTTTACATTTGCTTGGTATCATTTTGTCTGAAGCCTTCTCTGTTATTCATACCAGAGTGAAATGGAACAGACACACTTGCCATGGTGAACTGTAGTCCTCTACACAATTAGGAGCTCACTTCAGAGTGTTGTAGGAGTCTTTCTGGGCATACTAAGACCTCGGCATTTAAAATGTTATGAGAAGGTGGATGTGCTTTCACCCCCCCTCCCTTGGTTTCAGGTAAAAACCTCAAACAGACCTTTCAAACAAAAGATTTTGAAGGATTGAAAAGTAACTAATTTAATAGTCTTTGTATCACAGTTCCCCAAAACCTTTTTGAGATTTTTTGATTTTTTTTTATTTTGATTTTTTTGCTAATTTTTTGATTTTGATTTTTTATGCTAAAATTTTTTTGATTTTTTTATGCTAATGCTTATCTTTTCTGTTAAGTTTATTATGTCTATTATGTTTATGTCTATTAATGCTTATCTCCTCTATTAATTTTTAAGTACATCTTCAAAATTAAACTTTAAATTATTGACATAATTTACTTCCTTAGTAATCTATATTAGACTTGTGTTAGACAATCTTAATAAGATTTTCTTCTTAAGAGAGCTCAGTGTTGAGAAACCATAAAAAATGTGGAATGAGTGTCCTATTCATGGGTGAGTACTTCTACGTATTCTACTCTTTCTTATTTTAAGTTATTTTGAATTCAGGGTCTCAACTGGAAACATAAGAGAGCAATTTTTTTTTCTATTATCTGAGGAAAGTGATATCTGTGAGATCCAGTTAGAACTATGTGTGATATGGTAGAAAACATAATCCAAGGAAATGAGACACACTGTTTGTTCCTGGTGTTCCTGAATCTGTTTTTATACTTACATACTTATTAAACTCTATGTAACATATGTGTGAAATTTCTGAAAGAGAAATACAATTAACAGTGGAAATAGAATTAGATCGGTCTTAAATTCAAACACATAGACCCTAATTTTACATTACATGGGTTTTAATGTACAAAACTGGTCAGAATACCTAAGGTCTCTTTCATTGATTTTCCCTTTGGGGAAATAATGTAACATTTGGAGTAACATTTTGACCCTCTGTTAATTTCATGGGAGGTGTATTTTTTTAATATCTGAAAATAGGATATCTTACATATAATGGACCATACTTACTCTGAACATGAATAGTTTGTGTCTGAGTGTATGCTTCTAAGGGTCTTGAGAGTCTGTGCGTGTGTTGCATGTGGTTTCAATTGAGGGGACACCTGAGCAGTAGTGTATAGGGTGTGGCTGTATCTATTTCCTTTTCTCTTTTATTTTCCACTTCTTCTCATATTCCCAACTATGGAGGACCAGGGATTGGATGAGAAACTGGGGCTTGGTTATAGAGGGAGACAGGCGTGAAATATGGAACTAATATTTGTAGCCTTATAAATTAGTCCTGGTGTTTTAAATTTGGCCTAGTCATTCTCCCTGGGACATTAGTTTCCACCATGTTTAGCACCAAGTAAAGTTTGATTTTTTTACCCATATCTTCATTTATCTTTTGAAGCCAGCTCTGGCTTTTTTCTTCTTCAGAACTTTCTCCCAGTTACTCAGCATGCTGTTGCTATTCAAATTCTTCAGCTTGTTGTCATCTTCACACTATCCCTAGCCTGCTCCCAACATTTCTCAGCTTTTTAATTGGGAGATTGTGTAAAGGCAGTCTTAGTTGTTAGAGCCCTTTCTGGGCTCCTTTATAATAACCTGTACCCCAGCATATGTGTAAGCTATCCCCATTCCTATCATATTTCTATTAACTTATATTGCAATTACCAGATTCATTTGTTGATATCTGCCTGTAGACTAAGCTTTATGATGTCAGGGAATTTGTCTATCGCAGTCAATGTTGCATCTCTAGCAGCTAATACCATGTCTGGCACATAGTAGGTCCTCAATAAATGAAGAGCACATGGAAAAAAATCATGTATGAATGAAAACATGGGCCACTACTTGCTTCTCTGTTTAGGAAGTTTACTACTATTATTTTCCAAATAATACTAGCAAAGGAGTTCTGCCATATCAATGATTCATTAAAAAAAAAATCAAGGTGGGGTGGTATCTTTGGAATGAGAACAAGGTTCAGCATAGTGACTATGAAATATTAGCAAGCAAAAATTAGTACTCATTAAATACTGAGATACTTCTCTACACATAAAATCTGCATGCCAGTTTAATTTCATAGAAGCTTACTAATCTGTGGAGATGTTTGCTTGTTTTAATGAATCACCTTGTTGCTTCTACTGGGACATAGAGACAGTCAACTTCCTATATGGGCATTGGAGGTTTTAATCTCAGGGATAAGTTTGATGGTGTCAAGTTTTTATTTAATATTTTTTGCTGCCCCATTTATGAACATATAATCCATGTTATCTATCCTATATTAATTAGTTTTGTTCTTCTAGAACAAATTCATTTATTAGAACTCCTCAGAATCAATTCATAAACTCCAATTCATAACTTAGAACTTTTCAGAACCCATTTGTAATAGACTACAAGTCGTCCAACAGACTAAACTCTATCAGAGTGCACTGACATATGACCCTCTAAGCTGTTAGTGTTTATGGCACCAATACATGCAAGGATGGGGATGTTGGCAGAAAGTTGAAGGGAAAAATTTTTCCCCTCAGTCCTTACTCTTTTTTTTTGACATACACCACCCAAGTGTGAAAGTAATCTTTTGCTTTAATCCTTTATTCAAGAGCTAGCCTGGTGTTTTTTTTGTTTGTTTTTTGGGGTTTTTTTTTGCGGTACGCGGGCCTCTCACTGTTGTGGCCTCTCCCGTTGCGGAGCACAGGCTCCAGACGCGCAGGCTCAGCAGCCATGGCTCACGGGCCCAGCCGCTCCGCGGCATGTGGGATCTTCCTGGACCGGGGCACGAACCCGTGTCCCCTGCATCGGCAGGAGGACTCTCAACCACTGCGCCACCAGGGAAGCCCAGTCCTTACTCTTTATGCACCTCCTTCTAAGGTCAGAATTATCATGTATGACAAATATAAGCTAGAGTCAGAAAACAAGTAAAACAGGTAATTGACTATCCTTTTCTGTAATGGGATAGAAAAACGGGAGAGCATTATGCATGGGGACTGTGAAATGGATGCATGGAAATAATTACAGAAGAGTCTTTTATAAGTCTCTAGAAGTACCTTGCAGCCAGTGAATACTTAGTGAATATGCTTATTTTAAAAGTTCAATTTATAATATATGCAGGTTTTTGGAGGTTGTTTTGTGTGTGTGTGTGTTTTTTTTTTTGCTAAACCAGTGCTCATAGTTGTGCCTTTGGCGAGTAATAACTGAAAGTTGGCAAACTGGAGCCCTTTACCCCAATCCCTCATGCAGAACCAACATAGGAATATTATAAGTGAACATGTTGATGGAGATAGTTAGAAGACAATAGCACAATTAATGAATCTGGTATATTATTGATGGAGTGTTCCCTCCTCAAAATACCACCTATTAGTTATTTTTTGTATGGCATGCCAGAAAAGTACCTGGGTATTATTATTTTTCATGATGTGTACCTTTTGGTTTCTCTGCTCTATGATATTATTATCTTGGGAAAGAAAATTACTTCTCTGAGACTGATGTATAAAATGAGAGTGTTAACACTGAACCCACAAGGATTTCATGAAAATTGAATTAATATAAGTGTGTGTGTGTGTCACACGCATGTGAGAGAGAGGCGTGCATATAGAGAAACAGAGACCAGGAGGGTGAGCAAGCACATTCCTCAGGATGCCTGACACATAGTAAGATGGTAAATATTGTGGGCTTCCCTGGTGGCACAGTGGTTGAGAGTCCGCCTGCCGATGCAGGGGACGCGGGTTTGTGCCCTGGTCCGGGAAGACCCCACATACCATGGAGCGGCTGGGCCTGTGAGCCATGGCCGCTGAGCCTGAGCATCCGGAGCCTGTGCTCCGCAACGGGAGAGGCCACAGTGGTGAGAGGCCCGCGTACCGCAAGAAAAAAAAAAAAAGATGGTAAATATTCATTTTTCCCACACCCCTTCTCCTTTAGATCTGTAGTGGATTTCTTATGACCATAGCAAATTTTTAGTCTGGCACATATTCAGCATTCAGCAAGTGTTTGTTTCCTTCCTTTCTAGTTTTTATCTTGTTACTCAAGGAAATATGAATGTATATTTATTCAAATATAATGTTGATAATATATTTATTAGTTGCTATGCATTATATGTGCCAAGAAAATCTCTCAAGCATCATATTGTGACTTCAGGCCTGAGCCTGGACTGAGATGCACGTAACCCATTGGTTGGAAGAACCTAACTCCCCTTATCTAACACGGTTGTTTTTGATGTAGCTCGTTTTTTCAATGCAGTCTATTAAATCTATATGAATATATGTAGATAAGCATTTTGATAGAAAAAAGAAATAAATGTTTTATTTCCTTCTATTTTTATACCTTTTCTCTATTGAAGGATTCTTATTTTTACACTCAAGGGTTTGAATTGGGTAGTTAGAATCACATAGTTATATAAATTCATGCATTTTGTATGTAAATGTGTTTTTAAACTCTAATAAAATAAACAATTTAATGTAAAAACCATATATTGGAATGTTGGTTTGTTGATTGACTAGGAAACAGGGATGGGAATCCCGGAAGCCTTAAAGTTATTTTGGGGACATGATTTTTTTGTTCTTTATTGACTACATGACTCCTCTCTGCAATCATTATTAAAGGGATGTTTACCAGACATATCTGTCTTTAATCCCAGTTTTGATAGTGAATTTCAATTTTATATAGTATTCTTTTGAAGAACTCTTTCAGTGTGTTTGATCATATTCCTGTAGTTATAACACCTCTGATGGTTTAAGAACTGTTTGTCTTTACCAACCTTGAATCTGGTACCTCAACTGACAGGGAAGTTATTTTATTACACTCTGATTCCTTCAGTGCTAGGATTAGGAAGGTCAATTTATGTCCTAAGTTTACTCCATTGTTTGTTGTAGAGGCTGATAAACATTATAAATGGATATCACAATTGGATTTTGAATCAATGACTTGACACCACACCATATATTTTAATGAGAAGCTGGATTTTCCTTACAATGGTCACATAATGGTATTAGTTTCTTGAAGATGTATTAGAGTTAGAAAAGATAAAGACACAAAGCACTGTGAGGTCTTCAAATGCCATTATAGTTCACTCTTTTGAAAGACTTGACAAGGTTAACCACAGTTCTTTTTGCTATGCTTTGTTACTCTGGACCACACTACAATGATTTTGAAATCATATGTGATAAATTTGCTCTGAATTTATTACTTATTTAAATACCTCACTTTGCTTTTAAGAGAAAACTGTATCGATGTATCTGTTATATACATGACCTCTTATTTGGTATTGACTATATGGCTTTATTCAAAGGTAAGCTAAGAGCCCTCTAATATATATGTAAAGTGAACTAGAACAGGTAGATTGAAATCTCTATGGGCTTGTCTATTTTCAGTAGGAATAAAAAGGAATTGTGTTCTATTTCATGTATTTTCTCACTTGAGAATACTGAATGCTTACTAGTCAATTCAAAAGCACCTTTGTTATATCATTAATGGAAAGTTTAGGCCAGATTTTGGAAAAAAATCTATATTTTACTAGAATATTCTTCTTTAAAGCTTGTATTTTAATAATTTTACTTGGAATTGGATATATGTGGCTATTACAATTAACTCAGATTTTGCCATTTTATTCCTGTGTACAAATAGTGTTTTTATTTTTCCCTTGCTTCAGAGAAATAATATAAACCAAATTGGTGGTCACCCCTAACAATAAAGTCCTCACTTTTCAAATTAACACATGAAAGTAGCCACTATTGTGTTGAAACTGGAGTCAGTTTCTTTCATTTTCCAGAACTCCATGACAGGCATGGCTTTTTCATTCCAGTACAATACTGCCATGCTCCCAAGCAACAGCCTAGTTAGCAATGCATTAGTCAGGGTAAAATATTATAAAGGTGGGGGCTAGAGAACTCAGGGTGAAAATACTACCATTTGAAAGAAAAGATGATTTTAGTCTTTCTGTTTAGATTTATCCCCAAATGACCATTTGGGATGCTTGATATACTAAACATACCTGTAACAACCATATTCTTTGAAAAAACTTTTACTTATTTGTTATCATTTGTTTTGGCAAGTTAGAGAAAGAGAGACAAGAGAGACAGAGATTGAATCAAAGAAAATGTAGCCACAATATAATTACTATTTATAATTCCCCGTCTCCTAGAAAGTCAGCATTGTGATGAAGCTAAAGATGTTGCTTTATGTTTACATATACGAGAATTTTCCTGCTATTTATGACAGCTGTGAGAACATTTTATTGGAGTTTTCTCTTTCTTTAGCAAATATATGCTCTTAAACTTTTAGTTGTTTTGTTTGCTTTATTGGTTACTGACCTATCACTTCTAATTTTTCATGTAAAAGGCTAATCTATGGAATTTTTCTTCATAGTTGTTGGAAGATTTTATAAGAGTGGATAGAGTAAGTTGGTCTTCCTCATAAAATACATAAACATTTTAGCAGTGCTAGATTACCTTCTTGAATTTAACTTATATTTATTGGGTGATGATTCTATGTTGAAAATAGGGGAAACATATTAGTTATCCATGTTTTTGTGCCTAGGAATAATTTATGGTAAGTAGACATGCCTGTTTATTTAACCAGTCTGAGGATGGTTAAATAAAGGCTAGTATCTATCTATCTATCTATCTTTCTATCTATCTATTGTGAATAAAATCAATAATAAATTTGAATTAAGTTCCTATATCAACATGTTGTGATAGATAAAATATTTTAGACCAAAGAAAAAAAATTTGATTTTCTGAACATTACCATTCTGTGAAAGTATGGATTGAAGCTGGGTCTCCACTAGGTAACATAGTTAACACATATTTGTGAAATCAGTGATACATAACCAGAATGCAAACCAGTTGATAAGCCCCTTAATAGTGGGGAATTTGTCCTGTTCACTTCTGTTTTTCCAGTGACTAATAGCCATACAATACATATATATTGAATATAAACAAAAGAAAATATAGTTAAATGAATAGACTAAGGAATTATAATGTTAAAATTATGCTTGCTGTTATATAGTGTTGCTTAAGAAATTTTTACCTAATTAGAATAAATTTAAGAACTGCAGTAAGTATCTACAGACTGACATATGTACCATAAATCTATTTTATTTCTTTCTAGGTAAAATGGTTACATATGACTGGCAGCATATTGTTTTACTTGGCTTTGCTGACAATTGCACATTTTGCTTCACATTGTATGCATTTTTGTATTCAACTAGACATGCTTATTTATAGAAAATTTGGATTTATTTTGTAGTGTAAATTATTATAACATTTATAACATATATAATTCTTGTCAAATTATTTTTTTCTAAAATTATAACATATATAATTCTTGTAAAATTTTTTTCTAAAACAATGTTTTCCTTCATGCAATGTGAGGGGATCATGTGGCATTCATAGAGATATAAACTTTAGAATTTTATTTATTTTAGGCAAAGTTTGCCTTTGTATCCATTTGGTATCCCCAAATTGTAAGTTACATGCTTTGAGTACTTTAACCAGTGCTTAGTTAATTTTGTGTGGGGTTTAGGAGGTAATATAGGGAGTATGAAATGCCATTCTGTTGTTGAAGCAAATGTCTTTTTCTTTTTCTCACTGGCAATTTAGATTAAAATTTGAGCAAGTAAATAGGATCATGATTTGCTTTGAACATCTGTATTTATTCAGCTGTAACAAAAATACTTCATTTTAGCGCTCACCGTTAGGTATCTATTCCGAGTACTTATTTACTGCAATTTCTCTAAGAAGAATTTAGCTTGAAATGGATTCTCAGCTTTACCGTATGTTTGATATAGTTCTTCATGAAAATAGAAACATACAAGAAATCTGAGCAAGTTCTTGCTGACCTATACAATACCTGCATCCTAATAGGTCATATTTCAGCTCCTATATTTTTGATAAATAGCCCAGCTCTTTTAAAAAGCTCTGTCCGTGGTGCTGAAACCTCTTGTGATGTATGAGCATGTCTTACTGATAAGTTCTAATGTCAACCTCTCTGTGATAGTGATTCATCAAGTTGTAAAATTTGTGTTAGGGAAACACATTTAATTAGCAACTTTCATATTTTGGTTGTGTTAAAATTAACACAGTTGTCCTTTTGTTTTAAAGAGTTCATAACAATTACTTTCCAACATTGGCAAAAACAGCTAATACTTAATTAGAAACTGTCAGTGCTATCACAAAAGCAAATGTCTAGTATTAACAAATAAACTGATATGATTTCAGTGGTAGAAATGTTTACAGGCCAGTGACATGTTGATGATATGCAGAAAGCTATGGTAGGAAAACTTAAACACTTGATTATGAACAGATTAAGTAGCAGTTATAATGGAAGACTTGTAGCTTTGTAGAGATAAGCAATTTGCCTATAAAAAGTAAGGCTTATTACCTTCTGTAAATTTTTTTTTTAGTGTTTCAGGATGTTTTCTTTGTACACAAATAATTGGTTTTGTAGGACTATGGGTTTTTGTTTGTAAATATGACTAAAGCCCTAAAAATCTTGGTTGTTTTTTCCAGGTAAACTTCTTGTATTTTCTGTATAAGACTCTAAAATAATTAGTAATGTTATTAGCACTTCAATTCAGTGATTCTCAATTTTTCTAATCTGTGTTATTTAGGTGCCTTACAGTCATGGAAAACTGCACTTAATTTTTTAGTCTCAGAAGCTTTTCATGAGCAAAACTGTCCTCTTAAATTTCTGTTGAACTCTGGAACTTCTTCCACTATGAATTCAGTATATCTTACAATAAAATTTAAAAATCCTAGTCTCCTAGAGTTCTAAAATCCATTGTTATCCTGGGGAAAAGAACCATCCGCTTTGATCATAACTGTCTTTAACTCAGTATCGACTAGGTTAGTTGCTATACAAGTATATAAACCTCCTTCTTTGGGGGTCATGTAGAACATGTTTCCTTGCTGTATTTGCAACGTAGAAGATTATTAGATTGTTTGCTTGTTATTGCAGTGAAGCTCATTAAGTGTTTACAATCACAGCAAGATTTGAAAATTACACCTAGATCCTAAGTCCTACTGAAATTTGGCAATATTTTCTGCAAAGCAAGCAGCCTAATGTTGAGCTACTACCAATTATTAAAATAAGACTTTCATTTCCTTAGATATTGGATTTATATTGTATGAACTTAGTAATTAAATCCACTCCAAAAGCTGCTTGTTAAGAAAAGAAAATCTATAAGTGAATACATAATTTCCAAGAGGATTTGTTTCTGTCAATAAAGGGTTAAGTACAATGTTATTATTTTCTTTCAATTTTGATAAAGTGCCTTCTAAAATCCATTTTTGTGCATTATAAAAATGTAGTTACATCACCCAGTAAAAGTGTCTTACTCTTAGCATTCCAAATTTCATTATAGAAAAACACTTTTTGAAAACATTGTCATTTAAATGATATCTGGTCAAATGATATTTCCCAGAAGTTATTCTTTATTTAGAAACAAAAACAAGACAAAAGCAATTGATTTTAATCCAAAATGTATTTTTCCTTATAAAAGAGGTCCACATATTCACTGTGTCTACTCTACAGAATTTGTCCATTTTATTACACCACGTGTCAATTCAAGTTTATCTGGTCACCGCAAAAACTCGTGGCTAACATGTGTAATACAACACAGGAGGAGGTATTGCTCAGTTCAACTACTCTTATATACTTAAAAAAAATACAGAAATGTTTTTGTCCACTTTAACTGTAGTCCAGACATAAAAGTTACATGAAAGTTCTAGAAAATGGAATTGTTTTATTTGGTTGCCACAGTACCCTTCGAAGCCAGTTAATTAAAATGCTGAACTTGTACATATGTCCATTGGTCAGGAGCAGCATTGGTGAAGCTTAAACTTCCTTCTACAAAGTATTATTTCTCTGCCTTTTTTTTTTTTAAAGTACAACCACAGTTTTGAGTTTTCTTTGAAGTAGATTTAGTTAGTTGTTTTTAGGACATGTTTGTTGGCACACCTATAACAGTTGCTTTTACTTCCAATGCTGTACCTTTTTCTTTGCCTGCTTCCCAGAGGTTGATCAGAGGAGGATAAAGCTCACTGAATGCAAAGGTTGGTTTCTGTAAGTAATTTCTCACATAGTTATGTCCACCATCACAGTTCATTTCTTGAGAGAGGCAGCTGAAAAGACATATCATACCAATAATCCCCAGAAAACCTCCAAGGTAGGCCATAAATGTTGTGGTGTTACTCTTATCATACTCTTTTCGATCAGGGTGCAAACCTTTTGTGGTGACATTTACACATTGTTTTCTGCTTTTTTGATAGATGGTGGGGATATCAATACAAATCTTATACTCAGTTGATGGGTTCAGATGAGTAAGATTATATACCTTGACATCAGATGGTATTCGAGCACTTTGGGCAGCATGGGAATTTTGAGTCTTGACAAAGGCTGTCCACTTAACACTGGATTTGAGAATTTTAGAACTTGCTTTCCAAGACACCAGAACTGAGTTGGCCTGAACATCTTTTATTTTAATATTCAGGGATCCATTGTTATCCTGGGGAAAAGAGCCATCCACTTTGATCATAATAGACTTCAAGTCAGCACCAACCAGGTTAGTTGCTATACAGGTATATAAACCCCCTTCTGTTGGGGAGATGCCACTTATATCTAGTGTGCCTTCAGAATGGACATAGAACTTGTCTGTCAGAGTATTAGGCAAGAGTTTTTTACCAGAAGGTATGATCCAGGAGATTTCAGGCTGTGGCTCTGCAGTAGCTCTGCAGTGTAAGGAAACATAGCTCCCAGTTTCTAAATCCAGATTAGAAGGAAAACTCTCTGGAGCTATAAGAGGGAGACAGATTTCCATCATTTCCCTGAAATGCACCTGCCGAACATTCTGGCCTTGGAATTCAGGTGGGTCCACGCAAAACAGTGAATCTGGCTCCATAAATCGAATGTTGGTTTTGTTCATATTAATCCAACGGATGACACAATCACACCTGATGGGATTGCTGTGTATGCTGATTTCCTTGAGGTTTGGCAGAGACTCAATGGTACTGCGGTACAGGGCACTAAGGGCATTGCTGTTAAGCATGAGTGATTCCAGCTTGGGTAGTCTGAAAAATGCATTTGGGTGAATGTAAGACAACCTGGGGTTGTTAGTAGCTTCTATTTTTCTTAAATCTGGAAGATTATCCACAGCAAGACTGTCGATGGAAATCAGCTCAGGCATATTGTTTATCCCCAATTCTTTTAAATGTAGCATATTGCTAAAATCACCCCTCCGTATTCTATTAATGGGATTTTTATTTAGATCCAAAAATTTGAGGTTTACCACTTTTTGAAGAGCAACATGGGGCACTTTAATAAGCCTGTTGTCATAAAAAGAGATGCTTTCTAAGTTTTCAAGTCCAACCAAGGCATTATCTGGTATTTCCGTGAGATTTATACCAGCTATAACCAGGCTGCGAAGATTGATAAGAGGCTTAAAGTTCATGTCTTTGATTCTGATGATTGGATTTTCCCCAATCATCAGAATCTCCAGATTGGGAAGAGCCTCAAACCACTTACTGTTGATCATCTGCAATCTATTTGAATTGAGATGAAGTCGAAGAAGATTATGTAGGCCAATAAAGGCTCCAGGTGAAATTGTAGAAAGCAAGTTGTGATTAATATAGAGTTCTTGTAAGTTACTAAGTCCAGACAGACATTTTTCAGGCAGCTCAGTAAGTTTGTTTTCCTCTAGGTACACAGAAAGAAGCTGAGGCATCTTTTTTACATTAATATTGGTAACTGAAGATAAATTGTTTTGAGATAAGTCCAGGCCAGTAAGATTTACTGGAAAGTCTATGGAGTATTCAATTTTTGCAATATTGTTAGTCTGTAGGAGCAGAATCTGTGTGTCAGCAGGCAATCTGGCTGGGAAATTTGAAAGACCTAAATCATTACAATCCACTGTAGATGCTTCCATATAAATGGATCTAGGTGTAAACCAGGGCCGGATTTCACAGGTACATAATCGTGGGCAATCTGCTTTTTTATCTACAGCTTGAACTAGTGTAGTGATAGCTAGGCCAAGTAGCACATGAATTTGGAGTGGCAGGTCCTTCATCTTAGCTTTCTTCTTCAGAGATTTAATGGGTCCTTAAGGATTCCACGGCCACTGCTAGTAAGATCAGTAAGAGCTGATAGATAAGGAAAATAGTTGCTTTTGTCAAATGATGAATGCCATAGAACTGCAAATATTTTCTTCATGGAAAAACGTGCCAGTGCCACAATTGCATTGTCCAGAAATGTCATGCATATTGAAGAAAAGGTTCCTATCTCCTTTATGTTAGAATATTGATATACTTTTTGAAGATGGAGTATGTATAGATGGTCAGAGGAAATTAAGCAATTCATTTATTTAGAGTGTAATATTCAAATCCCATTCTTGTTCAGTACTTGCAGGAATAGCAGCATGATGCTAACGATAATAAAATAAAATATAAAAGAAAAAAGAGAAAAATAATTAGTCCAAAGGGAAAAAAACACAATATCCATTAACTGATTATGATTATCTTATATATAATATTCTTAGTTTACAGTTAATTCAGTATGTTTTGATGACTTTATCCTTGTTATGACTGTCCTTAATAGTTATTGGCCCAGACATTGGATAGGCTGGATTTTTTTTTTATTGGAGTATAGTTGATTTACAATGTTGTATTAGTTTCAGGTGTGTACATCAAAGTGAATCAGTTATACCTATACATATATACACTCTTTTTCCATATAGGCCATTACAGAGTATTGAGTAGACTAGCCTGTGTTTTATAGTAGGTCTTTATTAGTTATCTATTTTATATATAGTATATGTCAATCCCAATCTCCCAACTTATCCCTCCCCTCCTTTCCCCTCTGGTAACCATAAGTTTGTTTTCTACATCTGTGACTCTATTTCTGTTTTGTAAATAAGTTCATTTGCACCATTTTTTTAGATCCACATATAAGCAATATACTTGTCTTTCTCTGTCTCATTTACTTTACTCAGTATGACAATCTCTAAGTCCATCCATACTGCTGCAAATGACATTATTTCGTTCTTTTTTATGGCTGTGAAAGTGGATCTTTAGAAGACTGAAGTTGCATTAAACGTAAAAATTATTCTGCCAGAATTTGTCTTTGTTTTCAGATATTTGCTTGTTTATAGCCTGTAATTTATTATTTGTCGTTCTCTTTGACAATTAGTTATAGGGGAAAACAAAGAAAACCTTTCAGTGATGACTTTTTTATTTTCTCTTAGAGAGGCAAAATTAAAAATTTATAAATAAATAATACTGTTCAGTTACAATCAAATGAGTTAGCCTGTGGTTCCTCAGGTTCCCAGGAGATGACATTAAGAAATAAAATTATAAAACGAACTAGAAATTGGGGAATTTCGCTGAATTTTTCATTTTAATTCATACTTCTCTCCATAGTCTCCTTTGTATAAAGTGACTTGAATTTTGCAGCATTTGGAAAAGGTAGTCTAACTTGCTGTAGATGTACCTGTATATTGTCATACTTGACTGAAATTCAGATTAATGTTAGACTGTTTTATTTTTCCCTGAAAATAACTTACATTCCATTAGTTACTAACAATGAAAAAGTAACTTTGATTACATCACTAATACAGACACTTAGATGTACCTTCTTTTAAATGGTTACTGATGTCTTTATCATAACAATAAGCAATCTGAAACCAAGTTGCAATTTTGATATGTGCTGTATTGTAAAACACCACATTACTTTTACATGTACACTCCATCCGTTGGACTGCCCGTGAGCTCTCCCCGCAAGTGTGCAGGACAGCTGGAGCATGGCTGGACTGTTCATTCTGAGACTTCTTGCCTACCAGTAGTAATGGTCTGCTGAATAATCAGTCTGTGAATACTCTTCTTTTCTTTCATCTCTGCCCAATATTGACATTTATAATGGCATTGTTGAGTGACTCTAAGGTAGGTACTTCAGTGACAGAGATCAATGTATTTGGAGATATGGTCTCTACAGAGAGATAAAACACTTTCTTTTCAATTTAAAACATTCTTTGGTTTTCAAAATTGTTGGAATATTTATAGTTCAAAGTCACACCTAATTCTCCTCTTATCCTTTAAGAGATGTGATAAAACTGGATCATGAAGTTCAGATAACTCCTAAGTTATCTTGAATTAAGTGTCTTTGCTTTTTATGTTTGTTTGTTTTGTTTTGTTACTTCACCTATTTGCTGATCAAAATTCCTTTTTTAAATACTGTTCACCTATTACTCTTAATCTGTTTTAAGTAAGCTCTAAGCCCCTTGAGGAAAGAACTTGAGGAAAGAATACAACTGCTTCTTCCCTGAAGATGTTTTATAAATCCTTAACCCTACACAATCTGGGGTCCCTCCTCTTTTTCTCTGTGTTTCTTGTCATTTTTTGCCATTCTTCTATATGCAGCCTTCTCTCTGCCAGTAGAACTGTGGGTGCCTCACCCTTTTCTCTCTGCCTGGATTGCCTGTTTCTTTGTTTTACATTAATTATTGCTGTTTTATCAACCCTCAGTTCAAGCATCACCTCTCTGTGAAGCCTTCCATATAACCCCTCCCTGCAGTTGTACTTTAGCTGCCCTCTGAGGTCGTTCAATGGCCCCAGCACACACCTCTGTCAGAATATTTAGTTGGTTCTCTGCCCCACCAGACACTCACTTCCTTGAGAGCCTGAGGCCTGCCAGCTCCTGGGCATGGTAATTAGAACATAGTAGATGCTCAAGAAATGTTTTCAGTGAACTGATAAATGAATTATATTACTTAATAAATGGACATATTCATGTTTGCTACATACAATTTAAGCAATTCGGTTTGTTTGATTTCCTAATTTCAGTATTCAACTGGTTTAACTTGGGTAAATCTATTAGTTACACAGAATGTGTGTTACCTTTATTACTAAAATCCAAAGATTAAATTTGAGTGTAATACAAAGGAACTAGACTTTTAAGTCAATCTAATATTATATCTTAGTTTATTCCTCAATTTATCCAGTCAACATTTAATGAACACCTTTTATGTGCCAGTTATTGGGTTAATAGTTGGAGGATAAAAAGATGACTTAAATATGGTCTCTTCCCTTCATAAGTTTTCAGTCTTTCTGGGGAGACACAGGTAAACAGATGGTTACAATTCAGTGTCAGTGATGAAATGGGAGCACATAGGAGAGGCATCTGGATAAAACTTAAAATAGAAATCTATTGCCTCTTTATTCTCAAAATGAAGAAAAAAACCTAGGTACAAAGTATAAATTTCTGCATGTTGCCATAAATCACTCGGTTGAGAACTGAGCAATCATAATTTCTGCCAAATAACCAGTTATATCCACTTTCTCTGGCAGAGCAAAAAGACTCCTATATTCTCCTTTATGTTAACTAGAGGATTAGAAATGTTCAAGGTGAAACATTCTTTTTGGGGGGATGTTAACCTAATAATACCACTTTTTGTTTTAAAATTTTCGTATTTTCTTAAATTTATATTTATGTTTAATTAGAAACTCTATTCTGACCTCATTTCATCATTTTGGCATAGCCATATGCCAGAAACAACCCTATTTGAACTATATTTATTCTGCAAGCTTTTGAAAATAAGGAGGGTTCTTAAAGTGGTGAACAAATTCAAATTTTATTTCTCCAGGTCTGTAGGAAGAAATTATCAGTATGGGAAGTACAACAGAGGATATGTAAATTTTGCCTTTATTGTAATATTGATTTTTTTCTCATGTTTTTGAAAATGATTATGATACTTTCACTATTGGATTATTTGGCATGGATTGTTTGCAGGATAGTAAGGCAGTAATAATATCTTACATCTTAGAGCTTTGTGGTTTTCCAAGCCCTTTGTTATTCATTATTTTATGTTAATAATGGCCTTGAAACAGATTGGAGAGGGATTTTAACCACTATTATTTATTTATTTATTTGTTTGTTTGTTTGTTTGTTTGTAAGGGTATTGACACCTATCTGCCTGAAATCACACAGCTAATAATTGATGAGGTGGGATTAGAACCCAGGTTTTATCCTTAGGCTTGCATCCATATGTAGAGTTGCTATGAAATTATTTTAACAGAAGGTAATGTAGTGATGTTTTTCTTAGGAAGGGCTGGCATTACCTTTGACTTCAGCTTTTCAAATTTAGAAAATTAATTTTATCAATCTACTAATAGTGACTAGGGTATGATTCACACTAACCAAACTCACAAGGAACAAAACCCAAATGCCAATACATTAAAGTGAGAAATATGACTGTCAAGAGAGTACAAATACTTGAATCTGCTGGTCAGTGCTTTTGCTCCATTTAAAAAATCTACTTAGAAATACAAATTATGAATATGCAATTTGTTTGTAATTATAGAGTCAGGTACAGGGAAGTTAGGTTAGACTTCTTAATTATCATCATCATCAGAAATGATAGCCTGACATACCTGCTTTAGTAAAGAGCATATCATTGCCAGAAACTGGACCTCTTGAGTCTCATGGCCCTTAGCATGACCTCAGCCCCCAAACATCTATGCTGGGAAGCTTTTCCTGGATTCATTCTTGGTCACCTCTCATCTGTGTCATGATAATCATTTGTTTACACTTCTTTTTTCCCTTACTGGCCATAAAATTATTAGTAGATTATTACTAGACATTAGATTATTAGACTATTTCCTTACTAGATATAAGATTATTAGATTATTATTTTCCTACTAGATTTTGAGATTATTATTATTAATAGGAACTGTGTTCAGCTTACTTTTGATTATATTAGTACATTTGATCGGTTGATTAGTACCTAGGCCAGTATATAGGTCATTAAACAAATCTTTGCTACATGCTAACTCACAATTGTGTCTTTCTATAATTTGTGTTGGATGATAGAATACGGAATAATGATTAAAATGACTGTTTCCCTTCTTAAGTAACTTAAACAACATAGAAAAAAAATAAAGAGAAAAAGATATGCTCCCAGTTTTTTACAGAATATTTTTCTTATTGTTTGGTGGTTAGAGAGTAGAAATAGGGGACTTCCCTGGTGGCTCAGTGGTTAAGAATCTGCCTGCCAATGCAGGGGACATGGGTTCGAGCCCTGGTTTGGGAAGATCCCACATGACGCGGAGTCACTAAGCCCATGTGCCACAACTACTGAGCCTGCGCTCTAGTGACTGTGAGCCACAGCTACTGAAGCCCACGTGCCTGGAGCCTGTGCTCCACAACAAGAGAAGCCACTGCAATCAGAAGCCTGTGCACTGCAACAAAGAGTAGCCCCTGCTCGCCTCAACTAGGGAAAGCCTGTGTGCAGCAACAAAGACCCAACACAGCCAAAAATAAATAAATAAATAAAATAAAAATTTATATAAAAAAAAAGAAAGTAGAAATAACACAGGTATACTGCCAACTTTCCACTGGCAAAACAGAAAGTGGTTCACTTTACCAGCACCAATTTAAAAACATAGCTGTTCTTTAGGTACACTTTAGCTTTATCAGTGAGAAAATGGTTTCTGCTGGTGGCTATTTTGAGATTTGGGCTAGATAACAGTGATAATGGTGACGTTGATTTTAGAAGGAGATATTGTCATTTGTTTTTTTATGTGCATTGGTGTAAAATTTTTTAAAATAAACTAATTATGTCATTAAAAAATAGATGGGCCAGCTGAATCCCATTTTCACTTTTTGAGAATTTCAATGCGTGTGCCCTAAACCCTCTCACTTCTATCCTCCCTCATCTTTCCCTCTTCTACTTTTACTTTTTGAATATAATGAAAAAAATAAACTCTCTGAAAAATGTTTTCAAACTTAGAAAATTTGTATTATGTAATTATTGATATACTTACATAATTTCCCATACTCCCATCAATTTGCTGGGATTATTTTTTCTTCTAAAGAGTAGGAAAATTATACTTCAAAAAGTCAGTATTTCAACTTAGGTTTTGAAGGTTTTAGGACTGTTGCCTTGATAGATGATCTGGAGCCTAGCATTGGGACTGGGACATAATAAGTCTTCAAATAAATATTATATTATGGATGGATGGGTAATAAGTCTTCAAATAAATATTATATTATGGATGGATGGGTGGATGGATGGATGTAAAATAGATAAAATATTTTGCTTCTCTTCTTTAAAATAAATTAAGCCATATACAAGTAAATCTTAATAGTGGATGGATTTTCATTAAATGATTTCTTGTTGTTAGGGTACACATTCATATATGTAGTCATATGTAGGAGCTAAGGACCAACTCATAATTAACTATTGTTCTTTTCAGTTGTTTTTTCATCTAAAACTAGTTTATAAGGTTATTTTTTGTACCTCCTTTTAGTTTTTTTAAAAATTTTATTTATTTATTTATTTTTGGCTGCATTGGGTCTTCGTTGCCATGCGTGGGCTTTCTCTAGTTGCCTTGAGCGGAGCTACTCTTCGTTATAGCGTGCAGGCTTCTCATTGCAATGGCTTCTCTTGTTGCAGAGCACAGGCTCTAGGCATGTGGGCTTCAGTAGTTGTGGCATGCGGGCTCAGTAGCTATGGCTCGTGGGCTCTAGAGCACAGGCTCTGTAGCTGTGGCGCATGAGCTTAGTTGCTCCGTGGCATGTGGGATCTTCCCAGACCAGGGCTCGAACCTGTGTCCCCTGCCTTGGCAGGTGGATTCTTAACCACTGCACTACCAGGGAAGTCCCCTTTCTTTTAGTTTTAAAGGCAACAGAATCATATATTAAAGCAAAGTAAGTTATAATTGAATGTTATACAAGTTCAAAAGACAATGTTAATGAAATGTCACCAGGAATGAAAACTGACATATCAATGAAATGTATTATATAAAGGTTCTTTTAAATGACTTGCATGAATGACTCATACAGTCCAAAATCAACCCTTATGTAGAGCTTATCATCTATCTAGTTTTTCATTTATTCTTCCCTTTGATCTGTCAATAAATATTTGCTGAGGGCCTACTGCATCAGTCACTGTGCTTGCATTTCTAATCTTTACATTTTATAAGATTTTTAAGAATTGAAAGATTAAAAATGATTTTTCTTTGACAAAGAATAATTGGCAGTGAACTTAAGGCCCTTTTTCTGGGGGTGTGGGTGGTAAATTCAAAGACCTTTTTTTTTTAAATTTAGAAAGCATTTTAAGATGTGGAATTTTCCTAATACATATGTCCTTTTGTGCTTTCTAAATTTTTCTCACGGTGTCTTTAATTTTTTTGTTGGCTTCCCCATGTAGATTTTGCCTAAGGGAGAGTCAAAGATCTAAAGTGTTTTCTGTGTTTTAAATTAAACAAGTAATATATGTATAATTAGACTCTGACCAGCAGCATGAAACCTCCCAGTTTAGGCCATTAAATGAAACAATTTTAAGAGTTCTCATATCTTATGATATTTTTTAATACGTGTGGACACTCGTAACTTTAGATTTCTTTAAATAAAAATAGAAATTATTTCTAGATATAATTATGTATGCAACTTTTAAGAGCAAAAGCTACTTTTTTCTTGGTAAAAAGATCTTAATTCTTTAGCTTATTCTGTTTTTCTACATTTATGAAACATTGACCAGACACCTCCTTTTTGGCAGGCACTGTTGTAGCTACTGCAAAGTCAACAATAAATAAGGTGAACTCTCTGCTCACCAAGTTCTGAGTTACTGAAGGAGAAAATAGCAGAGGATGATGCACAGTAGAGTTGACTTGTTGTAATAGTAGTATGTGTACTACTCTATGGATGCACAAAGGAAGAGGCTTAGTTCTGTCCATCCAACGGAAGTAACCTGAATGTTCTGTGTTCTTTTATGATGCTTATAAAAAATCAACTGAAGTAGTGGGGAAACACATGGGTAAGAAAATGTAAAATCCCGAAATTCACCTTTCAGGTGAATTTTTACAATCCTAAAGCTTAAGAACAAAGTGTGGCTTCTTCTCCGTATCTCATTATGTGTATTATAAAGACTACAGAGTCTGAAGAAGAGAAACATTTGGATGCTTAAGATAAAAAATTGTTCAAGATAGGAGGTTGCTATGGCTACATTAAAGCCCAGTTTTTCCTTTTCTTCTATAGCAAATTGCTAGCTAAGTTCATTTGTATAAAGTACTTAAATTCTATTCTCCCATTATCTGACTTTATATTCCTTTGTTGTAAGACTCAGTCTTTCTTCAATTCTAATTGAAGGTTCCATATCCCAAAGGTATTGTTACATTATTCTAAATGCATCCCTATAAAAGGCTATTCTTTTTTCCTTGAGAAATATTTATTTTCCAGTTTTTCAGAATTAACTGTTTAAATATATCTGTGTCAACTTTCAGGGAGTGGATGATGATGACTAGAGTAGTTTAATGGATATTATCTTAGAATATTTATCTGTTAATAAAAAATTGATATAGGGGAAGAAAATTTGCTTTGCATTATGAAACATGGATCAGGTTTACTCAGCGACTGTGTGATTGTAGACGGGACATTTTACTTTCCTGTGCCTCAAGTTATTGATCATTAAAACTTAGAAACTGGTTATATGATCGTTAAGGTTTCTTCATATTCTAAACTGACACTACTCTGAACATGAAACATATTTTAAAAGATGACCAAAAAATAGCTGTGGGTAAGCTGACTTATTCAGTTTTAACCTTTGTATTTAATTGATCACTAATTTGTTTAGTGCTGTAACCCTATGTCATAGACACATTAGGATCACTGAATTTTAGTCATTATGGGGCTTTTAAATGCTATCAGATTAATTACCTGTCATTCCTATTTCATTTTACGTTTGCATCTAGCTGGTAGTAAATGAGGAAGAGAGTTACTTTAGTCATCATATTGAGGCACACTACACTGGGTAAGTAAATTGCCTGGATTAGGTCCCTTGATGGAATAACTGAGACAAAAATGAGTTGCCAGTAACTATTAATATTGACATATGAACAATATATTCAATATGATATTTTTGCTAATTTGAAAGACATGGATTTTTAATAATATCAAGTTCCAGCCACCTGAGTAAATTTAGTATCATATAAAATTAGCATATTTTTGATGTCATAAAATTTTTTAGCTGGAATTGGGCGTACAGATCTGTTGATTCTCAAGCTCATCTCAGTTGTGAAAACCTTTGTTCAAATAAAGTCTCGCCTAGATTCAGAATAAGTCAAACATAGGAAGGAAGATCTATTCTGGTTAGCATGGGACGTGGGATGGTGGAGGAGAGTGTGGTTTCTGGAAAGATTTAGATGGTACCCAGCTTAGCCTTTCTGCCCATAGCATCTGATCCTGAAGAGGCTCCAAAGACCTCAGTTTTCTGAACCATCCATTTATTCCCATCCTCTCTTAAAATGAGGTAAAGGAGGCCCTCAGAGTGAAATGACTCATACAAAGTGGTTCATTCTAAAATGATGTTGAAAATTTGGAGAGACTTTAGGCATTCTTTCTAACACAAATTCCCCCACTGTCATCTCAATCTATAGACCTGCCACAGTGAGGTCTCCTCCCCTTGACCTTGACTGAATCCTAATTGGTCTTTCTCCTTTCAAGTGAAAAATCCCTAAGTGTGTTATGATAGCACTCAGCTTCCATGGTACGTATTTGCCAAGTAAGGGATGGGGCAAGGAAGAAGGAAGTGCTCTGGAGGAGGGTGGGTATGGTAAGAGCAGTTAGTAACAATACATCAATGGCAAGCATGTCCCATGTACCACTGGTCTCATGCCTCATGTAAATTCTCACAGGTACTCCTCATGTCATCTCTTTTTGTAGACGCTAATATCATCCTTAATTTTCACATGAGGCCAAAGAGGTTAAATGACTTGCCAGTTTACACCCCCTCAGATTCAAATCCCTTTATTTTGCCTCTGAACCACTGTTAAATTAATTAAACAAGGAGGCCATTAACTGATAGGACTCTAATTCTATGGTGACCTGTGTAAGCAAACCAAAATCTAAGCCTGCAAATGCCTCAAGGTTACAAAATCAAAATGCTAAGGACAAGCAGGCAAATAGCTTACTAGGCTTTAAGCTATAGCCAATCAATAACTCCCTTTTTTTGCTTCCACATTTTCTCTCTCAAAGCCTCTCTCTGAGCTCCGGCCAAAGGAGCCTCCTAACCACTTCCAGTTTGGCTCTACCCTATTCGAATCGATTTTTGCTCAAACTCTTAAAATCTTAATATTCCTCAGTTTATCTTTCACTACCACTAAGCTCTACTTCCTCTCAAATGTTTATTAACATAGTACCACTCATCTTAGTAACTATTCAGAAATGTATTTCCTATAACTGGATGAGTACACTGGCTTTTGTTGTTGTTTGTTTCTCCTTCTCTGATAGAAAAGTTTTACTCAGATGAAATTTAGAAGGCAGTTGAGTGTTGCAGAAGGGGAACTAGAATAAGAAAACCTTTTTTCTAGGCCTAGTTTTGCTGTGTGATTCAGATAAATCATATTGCTCTCTGAGTCTTAGTTTCCCACAAAATGTGGGGTTTGGACAAAACTTTCACTATTATTTCCAAATTGATTGTTAATGTTCTGGGAAATCCCATAAAGATTTTTTATAGAGTTACTATTATACAGAAATCTCCTTTTTTAGAACAAAATTATTTTTGTTATTTTACAGAATTTATGCACTAAAATGTATGTTATTACCCATATATTTAGTGGATACTATTTTTGAGGATGATTTCCTTAGATTCTGATATTTTGAGAATCTCAAATCAGATATTTTGAGATTCTCAAACTGGATAACATGCTCTTTTGTCATTATGATAGGAATAGCTGTAGCTAAAAAGAAAAAAAAAGGAGAGGAGATTTGATATTATTTTGTGTCCTTGTCATATTCCGGACATTCTACTTGAACAGAGAATATTAGTGCAGATCTTAAACAAGTCATGTACTATTTTCATCCCTCATGAAACTAGGCTCAGCTGACTCTCTTAGATTAAAATGTAGGCCTTGCAATGAATTTCTTTTAGAGAAACCAGGAGTAACTTAAACAGCACAATTCTTTTTTTCTCCCGATTCTTAAAATATGCTTTGGGCAGATTGTGAGGTAGTCTTTAGATTTTTTATCTTTTTTCTTCTGCTGTTTTCAAAATTTGGGGCTTGTGCTATGTGAGGAGATCCATAGGGATAAAATAAAAAAGGATCAAGATAGCTTTCTTTAAAAAATAATGCTAAACATGGCACCCCAAAGCAGCAGATTTGTGGCAGCTAGTTATAGCATAGCTACAATCAGGAAGGATAATTCGCAGTGCAGAAATTCCTCATTTATAATATTCTTTTAGAGAGCGGGGAATGCCATCTGAGTCTCAGGAGTGTTTCATATTGGTGTAGTGATTTCTGTATACTTAAAAATAACAGGTTGTCATAATTCAAAAAGACACATGCACCCTGATGTTCATTGCAGCACTGTTTACAATAGCCAGGTCATGGAAGCAACCTAAATGCCCATCGACAGACGAATGGATAAAGAAGATGTGGTACATATATACAATGGAGTATTACCCAGCCATAAAAAGGAATGAAATTGGGTCGTTTATAGAGACGTGGATGGATCTAGAGACTGTCATACAGAGTGAAGTAAGTCAGAAAGAGAAAAACAAATATCATATATTAACGCATATATGTGGAACCTAGAAAAATGGTACAGTTGAACCGGTTTGCAGGGCAGAAATAGAGACACAGATGTAGAGAACAAGCATATGGACACCAAGGGGGGAAAGTGGCGGGGGGGGGTAGGGGGGAGATGTATTGGGCGATTGGGATTGACATGTATACACTGATGTGTATAAAATGGATGACTAATAAGAACCTGCTGTATAAAAAAATAAATAAAATTCTAAAATTAAAAAAAAGGTTGTGATACTGTCATTTCTTATCATGAAAAAAATTCTGATTTGTATTTATTTTTAATTACAGTTTTTGTTCAACTGAGCACTTCATTAATAGCGTTATTTGTGAAGTTGATTTTTGTATATAATTAGCCAAACAAATGATATTTCTAAGCCGGAACTTGTTCTGTTTATTTATGCTTGTATTTCTTCTGTGAGAATCATTCCATGTATTGGGGAGCTGTAATTTATAACATAGCATAACAGTACTTCATTCAGTATTGTGTGAGAGCCAATGGAATTTGACTGTCTGATTTGCTTTTTAACTTCCTTTTTTTCATTCTCTTGTTATTTAGCATTTGTATAGTCCCAAGTGTAGGTGTCTGTGGGGAAAAGCACTCATTTATGCATTATCCTTAACATTCACTCATCTTAGATTGAAGTATAATTATCTTATTTTCCAAATTAGAAAACAGAATAATGGAAAATTTGCTTCAGGTTATAATTAAACTATAGATCTCTATTTGGGTGATTAATAGTAATTTAGCAGCAGGGTATTGTGAAAGCATGCAGACCCCAAAATTAGGAGAAGACCTCATGACCTTTAGTGAGTTGATTTCTAAAATGAGAGATCCCTCCATGCTCTATAATTAAATAATTTTTGTAATAATCTTAAATAAGTTCAAAACTGTTTAAATATATTTCCTGAGCAAATATAACATATTACTGACAGATAGTGACAGAATTTACATGGATATTTCATGATATTTTCAGATTTTCATGATGTTTATTCACATGTTTTACACGTGTGTCCAACTGTGGCATATAGATAGGGTGGGAATTTTACTAGGATCAGAAGTAGTCTATAAAAGGATTCTTAGGATCTGGACAATTCATAGGAAATTTGGAGACTTTTTTTTTTACTCGTATGTCAGGAACAATTTTTATATGTGTAAAAAATAATTATTCTCTTTGCAAAATGTTCATGCACATGTGTAAGATCCATTAGTTCAGAAAATTCCCAATGTGATTGACTAAACTTATGTACTAAGGTTTCCCATTTTGTTCCAACTTTTATTCCTATCAGTAGAGTTTTGGGTAATTGACTTAATTAGGCATCGATTTGTATTTGAAAACTTTCACATGGATAAAGAGGACAAGTCTGCCTAAATAAACTTTCCTTTTTCCCTTGATACTTTTGTTTTCTGAAAGCCTGTTCTTATTGTCCAGTTCCAGTTCATTTGGGTAGTGCAGTGGGACGATTTGTAAATGATGCCATCCTTCTGTCTTAAGAGGCATTTCCAGCTGCATTTAGACAGTCTCTCTAGCAAATTCCCCTGATTGTGTGACAGGAGAAATACTTATTTGGTACCTTGCAGTATGATGGTTTGGAAATGCATGTCTCAATGTAGACCTACTTTCAGTTACCCTCCATTTATGATGAAAACATTTGGGGTAATTTTCCAGACAATTCAAACAATTTTTAAATATTTTCTTCTTCATTATAAGGTAGCCAGATACCCTAACCTGTCTTTGAAGTCTCCATTCTTTGAGTCATCTGAAGACTGTCCATCTCCCTGGTGTAGTTAAAAGAAACATAGAGTGATTCCAGCCTGTGTTGACCAGGTACACGTATGCTGCCCAGTACTTTCTGATCACAAGCACTGCTCTCCCTGGCATTTTATACATGGGGGGACATGGTAGGCATATATACCACCCCCACCAAAAAAAAAAGAAAAGAAAAAAAGTGTTCTATACTGATCGTCACAAGTACAAGTAAATGCTTTCATCCTGATCTCAGGAGGGTTGGTTTTTGAAGCAGAGACATGCCATAAAAGGATGACAGGAGAGAGATTTTCATCATGCTTGTGTTCTTTCATTAGCTCAGTTTGGCAGAACAGAAAGTCTTTGTTTTGTAAAGAAGATAAGGACGCCTCTGAACAAGAGTCCAATGATGTACTGTAGATAGAGAGTGAAGAATATTTTAGTTGCAGTATTATTACAGAAAACTGAAAGTTACATTTTAGAAAGGAATGTTCCTCTGACAGGAACTCAGAGTGCAGGGTCTCTGGGTACTTCAGCTTCTGTTCTGCATATAATAAAAGAATTGGTTTTCATTGCTCTTAAACAAAGCAGCATGAATACCAGAGTTTGATATTTTTACTAAGAATTGTGAAAATAAAACACATTTTGAAAGGAATTGACATAAAATGAGCTCCTATGGTCAAATAATTTCTTCAAATGCAGTGAACAAGGGGATGAATCATAGCATTACATTTCAGGTGTGCCGTGGGTCAGCGCTTGTCTGCCAGTGAGTTCAGTGATGGATGATGCTTTTCTGTTACTGTAACTGAGGGAGCTGATAATACAGATAGGGTCTGTATTATTAGTTCCTTATAGTGAGCGTGGAATTGCTTGTATATTTTCATTTGAAAAGCGTGTCAGATTTCCCTCATGCTCTGTGGTTTCCCCCTTATACTCTTGTCAAACTGCTTAAGACAAGTGCTATCTTTGAGTCCAGGGGCTACAAGAAAGATTTTAAAATAGAACAATAATAAAAACTCATTTGAAAGCTTGAGAAAACCTTTCCAAATTACGGTTTTGAGTTTCAAAAGTAATCATCTAAACACGGTATAGGGGGAGTTTTCATGCCTGTTTGCATGTCTGTGCATCTCTCAGTAAGAAGAAGCTCGCTACTGGACATGTCGTGTGCTCTTTAACACTTGTGTTGACAAATGATCATTGTGAGATGATCTGGTCGTACTTGGAGGAAGTCTGAAGGGGCAGACAGAGTTAGTTCTTGATGCGCCCTAAGTCAGTGAAGCTTTATTATTTATCTCGTGTGGAAGTAAAAGGTACTATATGCAACTTAAAGCTTTGAGTTTCCTTCTTCCTGTCACTTGACAACTTATAGCCACTTAACTTTCCAGTAGCCTCCCAATTGCTCTTGGAGGCCCTTGCTAACATTACTTCTTTTACAACAGCTACCTCATGAGGAGCTTGGGCAATATGCCAACTGAAGCTTTTTTTTTTTTTTTTGAGGTTCCACTTTAGCTAGAGGACCAGTCATGGAAAGGATTCTAAATCTTAATTGGAGAAAGGATTCTTTCAAAACAAGGTTGTAAATTTGCATCCACTTTACACTTAAAAGCCTGGTATTCATCTAATATATGGATTAGGTGAAAAACTAGGTGACAAATCACCTGTTTGGAAGAATTTCTTAGTGATAAACTCTCTACAGAAAATTTAGGAATACATTTAAAACTATCATTTTAAGGTAAGAGAAGTAAATAGTTTTACATTATGTTATAACACCTTCACAGAGTCAGATTTAATATGTTTTTATTTTTGATTACTGAATTTGAGTCAGGAGAAAAAACTTTTCCTTCACACAGTTGCATGATTCAAAACCTAGAATCCTTTAAATTTGATCTGGGACATTCACCAAAATTTACTATTCCTGTGTGCCCAAACAAAATTATTTTGCGAAGTGAAGTTGATTTACCATTAATTTGTATCGCAGGAATATTTCACATTGTTCAGCCAAGAATTATTCAACATTAATTTCATATTATGAAGAAACTTTCTTTGAAGCTTAAGAATTTTTATATTTAATACTTGTATTTTTTATATCATATTTACGTTTTAGATGTCTTCTTCAAAGATAGCCATGTAGTAAAGTTTAGATTAAACCACTAGGGAGTTGGAGTTTAAGATCTAAATTTCAAGTAGACTAATTTTTTTTTCATGGTGTTTTAAAATTGTAATACATGACCCTGGTTAGTAAGATGTATCTTTGTCATTACTCCTGGTGTTGTGTAGGTTTTCTTGGAAGGTATAGTTTTGTTTCAGTGAATGAAAGCTATCCTCAGTGTATGAGAAGAATAATTAAACTGTGTCAGAATGATGAAAGATACAGAGTTGAAAATTCTAGCTTTGTGATTTTCTTTAATGACTGATCCCCAGCAATTATATGGAGAAACATAGATTAAAGAATATAACTTTCTCTAATGTAGACTTAATTCCAACATCCATGGACAGATAAGGTCTTTTTTTTTTTTTTTTTTTTTTTTTTTTTTTGCGGACGCGGGCCTCTCACAGTTGTGCCTTTCCCGTTGCGGAGCACAGGCTCCGGACGCGCAGGCTCAGCGGCCATGGCTCACGGGCCCAGCCGCTCCGCGGCATGTGGAATCTTCCCGGACTCGGGCATGAACCTGTGTCCCCTGCGTAGGCAGGCAGACTCCCAACCACTGCGCCACCAGGGAAGCCCCAGATAAGGTCTTTGATGCTTTAATTTCACATTTTACTGTAGTTCTGATCCTAACATTTCTTAAAGGTCTTTGTCATTTCCATGAATTTTTTGCTATCATATAACAATAGCAACAAATAAGAAACAATGAAAGTAATAGCAGTCATAATATGCTACATTGCAAACAAAAAGCTAAATTCATTTTTCATATATATCCCAGAATAATCCTGTCAGCTTGTGCTGTTATACCTGCTTAACAGTGATGAAGTGAGGCTCAGAAAAATTTAACGAGTTGGTCAAAGTCTAAGGGCTGGTAAGTGATGGCTCCTGAGCTTGATCCCAGCTTCCCGATTCCATTATCGGTCATCTTTCTGTTAGGCTGTACTGCATAAAGCTTTGTGTTATAGATGCATAGGTGCTTGATTAGCCCCTTTATTAGTTGTTAATAAAGTACTTCCAGGTCTACACCAATGTCTTATTTACTTCATGAGCATACACAAGGCTGAATATTCCTTTTTTTGTATGATAAAATTAGATGATAGTTCTTTTTAAAACTTAGGAAGGAAAAGTTAATGGTTTATCACATAGTTGGCAATGAACATGTTACATTGTACTGAAATTATTTTAGGCATTTTAGACATTTGTTCTTTAATTTGGCTTTTAATTTTCCTATTTGGTGATGTTTATAGACCACCTTACCAAAAGTACTGCTTCGAGTCCCTGTTTGGTTTTCCTTATATAGCATTCAGGACCACTAGAACCTATTTATTTATTTACTTTTTGTTTATTGCCGGTTTCCCACCACCTCCAACTAGAAAGTTAGCTTTATTAAAGAGTTCCTGTTTTGTTCATGGCTATGTCTCCAATGTCTAGCTAGGATAGTGCCTGGCTAGTTAAGAAAGTATTGAATGAATGAGTGAATATCAGTTGACTTTAATTGTAAATTCCTGAAATAGCATTATAAGAAATATTTAATGTGTAAGACACTCATTTGTGACCTCGGTTTTGCTGATGAATGCTGAGTTCCCGACAATAGCTTCTATGAGTGGAATACTGAATAACATAAACTTGGCAAACTGAGAAATAAATATGTATGTGTTTATAATTTGAGCGACTAAGGAAACTGTAGCAAAAGCCACTTATAAATAGTAGCATGTATAAAAGTATAGTTAGATACAGATTGCTTAAATCTAATCATGAGAATACCTCTAATCCAATCGTCACCCTCATAATTGTATCTTGAATAAATATGTCTGGAGAGAACTAATGAAGGTAATGTTTTGTGAAAATGAGATAGGTTTTTTCATTTGATTTTTATAGATTATGTCTGTAGTAGTAGTATAGTGTAATGAGTGTGTAAGGGATATGGATTAATTTCTTAAATTTTGTGGCCTTTCTACTTGGAGAACGGAGAAAACCATGTAAATTTGGTCATAGTATGTTCTTAATATCTCGACTTGTCACAGACTTAAAAAAATTAAAATGCTATAACAACAATAAAAAAGAATAATAATAAGCATTAAGATAATTGAATGTAGGTGTTGAGAAAAGTTCTCTAGAAAACTGGTTTGGAGTGGCTGGCAGGCCTTGCTCATGGCCAGCTGATAGTGATCGAATGGGAAGTGGTCATTACATCAACAATCTGTGAAGTTTGCATCTTTAGGGAAGCCTAGATTGGAGTAAAGAATCTGTGCTGGAAAATGATACTTGCAGAAAATAGTGTGTTTCCCTAAATACCTTGGGGCATAAAAACACCCTTGTTGTAAAGGAATTCATATATACCCTGTTAAGGAAAAAAGTTGATGCAAACCAAAACAATATCTGCTGTTAGTCAAGATGTGCAAAGATAGTTGGTACCAAGTTTTGGCAGAAGTACTTAGAATCCATGCAGCACATGTAAAAATGAGTAAAATTTACTTAAATGTCAGCTCTGTATACCAGATTCTGTAATATTATCAGCAGAATTGGAAGTACTCTACAGTACAACTCAGAGCTTTGAAATGGACAGTGAGTGTTACAGATAAATCTTTGGGAGTTCATTATTATCCAACAAAATTATTGCTCACTATATCTGAAATAACAAATCTATGGCTTTGACATTTAATCAGAGCATGAACACATTTATTGAATCTCATATTTGAGATTATTACTCCAGAAACGCTCCAATTAAAGCATGTGGATTTAAAAAATTCCTTTCAGACAAAGTAAAATGCACAATGCTTGTTATACATGCAGATTCTTTTTATTCTCTGCTTCATGTTCAGTTGCCTTTTCTTTAACATGCTTATTTTGAGTTTTTAATGAACAGAAATGGCTTTAATATAAGTATACAAAGAACAAACCAAGAATTTTTTTGTGTGTAACAATGGACCTAGAAGGTTGAAGCTGCCCATATTCCCCTGTGACTGTTCAGTTGAATGTAAACTATTTATAACCGAATGTGAAAGGAAGTTTCTATCTGCTAAGGCTGGTATTATAATACAAGATGATTTTACATGCCTACATAATTTGAATTTTTAGGCTTTAAATAAAGACTCCCCTTGGTCTGAGTCCAAGAAGAAAGGAAGGAAGAGAAGGAGAGAAGGAAAAAAGAGGGAGAGAAGAGGGAAGGGAAAATGGGAAGGAATCTGGGTCTGTACCACTCTTTCACTTTCTAGTGAGAAACTCTAAGTATTGTCTATTCATGAGCTTCTGCAAATCACATTGCAGCTTAACTGTCTCTTCTCTTCTCTGATTTAATAGAAACTTTGATTGTTTTTCTAGGATTTACATCCAGAGTAATTGTTTTTGCATTTTAATGTAGTAAGAAGTAGATTGAATAAATGCATAACATATTAGAAATGCTATTAAGCAAATGATTCTATGTGGTACTGTTGAATGAATGTTTTCCTTTTCTCTTATGAACAAAACACAGATTTCTCCAATTATTTTTAAAATGATTGTTCTCTATTGTTGCCAAAGGAAAAGTGAAAAAAGAATCTTTGTGTGTTCACTCCATTTACTCTTTCATGTGATTAACTGGAGCGACAGAAGACTAATATATACAGTCAGGAACTTTTGCCTCCAAGATCTGTAAGGAACACTTTTATCTGCATCTTTAGATACATAGTGTTTTCACACACTGAGACTTTAGTTCCTGTTATCTTGTTATTTATATTATAAATCCCTAGTATCTTTTAGCTGCCATACCTCACCAATCCTTACCCTCTTTGAGTCCCTGCCTCAAAATAGTCAGCCCTTAACTCAAGCCTTGGGTGGTGAGAAACCCTAGAGAGGGTTTTCATATGGCAGTAGTGGTGGTAGAAGAGGACATATCTGCTTTGTTTTATTTCTTTGCTTTTTAAGTAGGCCATTTTTCTAAACGAGCTTTCTCAGAATCAGTGAACTTCCAGAAAGAAGAGACTTGTGTTGTTTCAAGGGCTGGTAATTGAGCTCTTTGAAGAAAAGTTGACCTTCCCAGTCAGAATAGCATCAGGAAAGTTTAAAAATTTATCAAACTTGCCGCTGAACAAGGACAACAATAACTCGAGTTTTTATTTTCAAGGCCTTAAAGGATCTACTAATTTATGTCCATTCTTTTAGGTCCCATTGGAGAAGTAAGTAGGTAAAGGATGAGTATTCTTCTTCCCATTTTATTCAGAGTAGAGATGTTTATTTGCTTTCTCCACTGTGCACAGATGTTGGTAACGTGATGTGTTCTAGGGTCCTGCACAGTCTCCTTGTGAACAGACTCTGATGTGCATTATTGTGAGGTTAAGAATATGCTTCCCAGAAAATTAATGACCTCCGATTTGCACCTTGCTTTTGGTTTTGGTCCAGAAAAATAAGACTGCTCTTGCTGATGCTTTAGGCATTGAGCTCTCAGTATATTCCTGGGAGTATCATGCACAGATTTGGTACATCAACGGACTTAAATTGGTTACAAGAGCTGTCGATGATAAAAGTGGGGATGCTATAAAAGACAATGGCCCAATCACATTCGTGTGACTCAGGCAATCTGTATCCATCTCTTTTATATTTCTATGAATTTTTTTCTTTACCATTTGCATAAATTGGTAGTATACATAATTTTAAAAATGCAAATGACAGAAAGCAAGCCCAGTTTTAAAACTATGAAAAAATAGTTTCTGTCATGAGATTTGTTCTCTTGGGGTGGGAGGAACAATAAAAATACATGCTGTATTTGTGTTTTACAAGGTACGTTGAGGGTTGTTGTTGTTATTGTTTTCCTCCCAGTAAACTAAATAGCAGTTGCTACAGCAAGCCATTTTTGTGATTTGCAGAATAAGGGAGCAAACCAAATGTAAATGGTCAGTCAATACACTTCTGTTATCATAGAAGATGGTAACATATGCAGTCTTATTTGGTCAATTTATATACTTTTGTGGTGTTTTGTTCTCATCTGTTCCTTTCCACATGCTGTCAGGAATTAGTATTCTGTTCTTTGGCTGCATAATTTCTGAGTTTTATACATGATGTCAACTGGACTAACTAGATGTCAGAATCACAAGGTTTTGTTGCAAAATTAAGGTTATTTGACATCAATTTTGTCATTTTTTTAGCATATTGACACATGGATTCCTTGGTTTATCTCATGGAAAAGAGTCAAATTAATTTTTAAAGGGCACTTTAAAAGGTATTGTGATTATTTTATTTGTAAATACATAGTTTCAGTCTACAGAGATGAGTGCACTTTTGTCTCCATGATTCCTTTGCTGTGGAAATTGAAATTGCTCTCTGCTGTGAACTTTTGGAAGTCTCTGGCCATGCTTTTGCTCTCCGTGTCCTGGGAAGTGGACCCACATTTTGGGCCCAACTCACTTCTAACAGCTATTGTACTTGCACCTTCTCTTCCTTCCTCTTATCTTTTCTCTGTTCTTGTATATAAGACTCTCCCCTTCCCTCTGCCTGCCTTTACTTTCTTCCCCATTATTCTGGAAGTCACGATCCTCTCCTCCTGAAGAGATTTTGCCCCTGCTTCCAATGGAATGAGAGCCTGGATGTGTGCGTATTTTTACATTTGATGAGTAGTACAGCTTACAGCTGATTAGGATACACTAATATCTCTTCCCCTGCTGCCCATTGGCAAGTCCTCCACCTTTTCTATTCCTAATAACAAACCTCCTTTCCCCTACATTTAAGAATCTTTCTTTAGCATTTGTTCCAAAAAGCCAAAGCCTGAAACGACTAGGTAGGGGAATTCATGATGAGACATTTCTAGTATTTAGAACTATTTTCAACTATTGTTGACAACCATACTGAGTAGTTTCATGTATAATATCCCCTCCTTCCTTTTAAAACTGCGATCAGCAGCAATCAAAGTGATGGTGTTTGTTGCTACACTGACAACATAAGGATACATGAAATACATAAACTTGGAGCTTTAGCAACAGATGTGAAAACATTTCTAGAACAAAAGATGGCATTTGGTAAATCTAAAGCAGATGACATTAGAAATTGTTTCACTCTCTATAATAATATTGAATTGAGGCTTATAAAACTATATATTTATGGGAAAGAGGGAGCGGGAGAAAGACAATTGTTTGGCTACTGTCTCTTCTCTACCTGGGGTTTCATCACTTCCCCTCTACAAAACTAGCTCATGCTGTGAAAAATGGAGGTGTGTATGTGCATGCATGAAGGGAAGGAAAGATGGAGCTCTTCAACAGCAGGAGACATTTCTCCAGCAAATTTGGTTTTCAGAACGGTTGCCTGAATATAGGCCCAAACCCAGAGATATGAGTGGTGTTATGCTTGGGAAGTGAAAGTGAAATTGTAGCCTTTCCACCAAACCTGTATTACAGACGTATCACTTTTTACTGTTCCCACTTTGCCCCACATTTAACCCCAATACTTCTTACGTAGCCAATGCAAATGCTTTGTTGTATTCTCTTGCTCTCCAGTACTCTCAGTAGAGGCAGCCTAGTGATTAAGGGATCAGACACAGACTCTAGTTCTTCTTCCTCCTCTGTCACTGATTTCTCATCTATTAAATGGTGGGTGATAATAGTACCTACCTCAGAGGGATGGCATGAAGATTAAATAATGCATTAAAAGCTCTTAGTATAAAAAAAAAAGAGCTCTTAATGTTAACTGAACAGGAAACAAAGTAATTACTAAATATTAATCACTATCAAATTAATAATAGTCATAATAATGGTCAAGTTTATTAGAATTTGTTGTAACTTAGTTTGGAGGTGGTGATGTGAGAACAGAAGTGGAAGAGCAAAATAGAGCTACTTGAATGGCATTTGACTGATTTGCATAAAAGTTTGTAGAATTTTACTTGCCTTGTAGATTTTTTCTTTTTTTGCTTATTTCTGTGAGAGTAACTCTTAAAATGCACCACAGTATTTGTCATCTCAGTTCTACGGCATGTCTTAGGAGATGAAAAATTATTGGAAACCAGGTACAGGTCAGTGTGGCTAGACTTATTTGAAATATTTATACACTGGTAAGAACTATTAACAGTTGACAGGTGTTAAGAAAAATCCAGTATTTGTGTGTGTGCAAGTGTGTACATGTATGCCTACATGCTTGTATTAAGGTGGCCTTGAAATAGATAGAGCTATAGAGGTACAATGGTTAACTATATAAATCTACAAAAGTGATAGCATAACTTTTTTGAGATGATGGGATAGGACAGTTGTTATTTCTTGAGATATGGTTACATTTGGGGGGAAATAAATCTTAAAGAGATAGTTAAAATGTTATTTAAACGTCTTTCATTAGAACTTGCAAGAAGGATTTTTCAAATGAGAGAAAATAAAACTATCTCTGAAGCTATTTTGATAAATGGAAACTCTACACTCTAAAAGAAGATCATGTTATCATCAGCAATTTAAACGTTTTAATTTAGCAACTCAGAGCTTCTAGTGCTCATTATTCTATATTATGCATTCTTTTGGGAGAAAACTTATGACAGGGTTTTTATAAAAAGTTAAAAAATAAGTTTGAAATGAGATTTATAATTTCAAAAATTATAATTATTTTGTGTGTTATAAGGCTTCTTATGTTCCCAGCAAAGAGGATTAGGGCAGAATGATCTCAGAGGCTTTTAAATTTGGAATGGAATATCCAAGAGGCGTAGAAATTTCCAATAGAATAGCACAAAGAACTGTATCATTCTATTTCTATTTTGGATAATTATGAAACTTGCTTTTTGTATGGTTGCCATTTTTTAATTTGTGAGTTTTCCATTTAATAATTTCTCTCTCTGTCTCTGTCTCTCTCTCTCTTATTTGACTGATTTAAAAATGAAACAAAACAACTCTTCAGCTAAGACCACTTTAGGGCACAAATTCAAAACCCAGGTCTCAAGTAATTAACATGCTTGATGCAGAGCAGCAGCAACACATTAATGTCAGTAAAATGTCAATCTAAAGAGGCATCTTGAAGAGCGACTGGATGATAGAGGGTTGGGCTTCTGCCAGACTCCAGCAGCTAACACTTGTACAAATATGGGCCCTTCACAGGGAAGGCACTGCTGAATTTCTCTACAAGGTTGAGTTTGGGAATTTTTGGTCATAATGGTGCTTAAGAAAAGGAATGATTTGATAGGAGCATGTGGTCCAATCTTTGTGAAGCTCTGCCATCACAGTCAATGTGCTGTGCAATAACTGCTGGGCAAGGATTGCAGTAAGTAGTGAGGTCACTTTGAGCAAGTGACTTAATATCTGTAAAATCTCTCTCAGCTTCACAATTCTGTTATACCGGGTCTGACTTGTATTATTCAGTGGCATTTGAAGGCAAATCAATAGGCAGTGTAGAATTCATTCATTAATGATGCCAGTGGTGGTTTCTGGGTAACCGTCAGTTGAGTTCCACATAGAATGTGATATAGCATTTGAAAACAGGAGTTCATGAACATGTGGGAAAAAGGGTTTTGTTCATTTCTGGTAGACACTCCTCCTAAGGATACCTGATCTACCTGATCTAGACATCATCTGAGAGCCAAGAATGACTATAGGTGGTGGTCCTCTTTAGACTAGGGACTATTCTTACCATAGTCTCACAGGTATATTAACTAAGAACAGCCACTTAAATATCTCCGTCATATCCCTAACAAATAGTCAAACCCCTATCTCATTTAGCCCTACCCTATTCCCAGTCTTCTCTTGGGAAAAATACAACACAGTATTCCTACTGTATGCATATTCTGTATAAAGCAAGTAATTGTTCATCGCTAATAAGCAATTTCTCTAAACCTAAAACAAAAATGGCAGACAATGGACAATGAAAAAAGACTTGAATCTTTAACCACGAGTTCTGAAACTTTGAAAAATAATTAGGTGTCACTCTTATAGACTGAGATTCTGTGTTAAAAATAAGCACTGTGAATTCTATGGTCATCGTACTTACAGGTTAATAAACTTTGTTTAATGTTGAAAATGAATCAAAATGTACAAACATATATATATCGATATATTACCTCTAGACAATGTGTTTCACAATACTTTTGGAATATGATGGCTTGGAAAATCTTGATAGAATGGCATGTGTTAAGATGAGAAAATTTAGATAGATAGATAGATAAATAGATATGGTTCTATTTGTTGTATTATACATCAGCAAATAGATGTTATACATCATTTCTTATCAATACCTCAAGGTTCTTTTCATTGATTTTGGATGTATCCATGGTCATTGATTAAATAAGCATGATGGGGCATGTCTAAATGAATGACTAAAAGATAAATTATTTTAGAATATCTTTCCTTTCAAAGATTCATAGAAGTCTCTATCAAGTAAAGTACAGAGTAGCACATTGATTTCTAATTAAACATAGTTATCTCAAAAGGGAAACCTCATGCTTAAATGAAATTAAGAACTGAATATACTATGACTTTCAGTGTTGTGTGGGAAGGATGGGGTCAGGATGTGGTGGTCGAGGAGGAGTTACTATTCTAGATATGAAAAAATTCTTTATGAAGCAGATTTGAGCTTATAGGTGCTTGTCATCTTTCCTAGGTGTACACAATATAGAAAAATATAAAGAAGTTTCAAATATTTCCTAAATCTGGTGAGCTACATTCAGTGGGGAAGGATAGGGTTAAAACATTGTTCTGCATGTTCAGTTTGCAAGGTATTTATGGTCTGGAAAACATTCCTCATTTTATTCCTGATATCCATTCCCTAAGAAATGGTAAATATCTTAGATATTCACAAGTGCTTTTGGAATTCAACTATGATCATTTTTTTTTCCATTACACTTCTGAAATTACACAGATTAATGGCAATGTTCAAGTAGAAAATCCACAAATAATACTTTTCTTTTAGATTAGTTATATTATGTTAAGTGTTCATTATATTATTCATGAAATACTAATCAGGTTGCCCCATGTGGTAAAACTGAAGTTTGATTAATTATTATATAAGCTTTCTGAACTTTGCTGAGAAACTTACAACTATAGAAAGAGGCTGTTGTTGGATGCTTCTGTATGAAAAGTAAAATGCTTCCCAAAGGAGAAATATATTATGCTTATTCTAATATATATATATGACATGGGAGGCAAATAGCATGATTTTAATAGCATGGGCTTTGGAGTCAGACATTCAGGGTTCAAATCAGGACCCTGATACAATGGGAAGTTGGGCAAATGCTTCCCCATCCTGAGCCTCTGCTCCCTCACAGAGCTGTGACGTCAGGTGAGATGAGGCGTGTAAAAAGCTTAACCAGGGTCCAGGTTGTGGTACATGTTGAATAACTGTTGCCCAGCATCCCCCTTTTCTCTTTCTCCATCTCACTGTTATGTATGAATGTAAGAAATAGCAGGAATAAAACAATCAAAAAGTTTAATTTAAAATTCTGAAAGTCTTTCTTTATTTCGTACCTGCTTTGAGTTAGGTTATTCATGATGCACAGATATTTTAACCTTTTATCACCTTCAGCTTGAATTCATTTTTCAGTTGCCTAATTATAATGGTTAAAAAAAAAAAACTTCATTCTGATAAGAAAAGACATCTGAGCATGAGCTCGCTAAACCCTATTCCTTATCATTGGAAGAATCCTCAGTAACATTTTGGCCTTAATTTCACATTCAGCTTTTTCTATGTAGGACAGTCAGATTGAAGGACTCCCCTGATAATCAGCTCTCTGAGGAGGTCACTCAGAAGAAATGCTGAAGTTTTGCAAGCAGCTGTGATAGAACAGTTCTGCTGAAGTTTTAGGTTTGGTTCAGCATGTTCCTTTTGAAAAACGGATTATGGCTTTCATCAGTTATCTTTACAGAGCTGGAAGCTTATTGATAATGAGGAGGATTGATGCATTTCATTGACAATTGATAATCATACTAGCAGTGAAATAGTATTCAGATTGTTTTCACCTTCCTTGTTTAAAGGAGATTGCATGAGGAAAGGAAGGATCCACAGATTGGAGTTGGACCCAGGAAGGATTGTTATAAATAATGAAAATTGAGACCTGCGGGCTAAGTTTTGCATTTCTCCTTTGTGTCAGTTATTGTGCCTAGCGACCTCGGTTAAAGAAACATGTTGAATTCTACTTGACGGAAAAATGGTGAAGGAAGAAGTCTGTAAGCCACCAGTCAAAGGTTGGCCTGTGAACTGCAGAAATCATTTTAGTTAATCAAATGGATAGTGATACTCAAGTACAACTAAGTAAATCATTACTTTTTTCTCAGAAACCAAAAAAAGAAGAAAATATGAATGAATCCTGCCAAGAGATAATATCCTAGTATGAGAAGAACGCATGCTATGAAATGCTAAGTGGGTTGATTGTATTTGGATAGAGAATCTGACTCCTCGAAGGCAGTACAGACTAGTTATATTTAGGTAATACCAACAGGGAAGCAGTGCTGCCTGGTGTACAAAGGCATGATATTTAGAGCCAAACTGACCTGGTTCCTTTATTTAGTTCTGCCTTTAATTAGGTGAGGCAAGTTGCTTTTCTTCACTAAGCCTTATTTCTCTCATTTGTAAAATGGGATTAATAATAATTACTATTAAAATAATTAATAATAATAAAAAACTTGCTTCATATGATTATTATGAGGGTTAAATGAGAAAATTCACATGAAGTGTTCAGCAGTGTTGGGCACGGAAAATGCCTGTATATAGTAAATGAGATCTGCTAATTCTGTGATCATTCCCTTAGCCAATAAGGGATTGTCAAAGAGACATAATGCGATTTGAACTCATAAGGTCTGTGCTAACAGTATTTTATGTCATAAAACATGTAATTCTTCATTTCTTTGATCATTTTGTCCAACAGCAGCAGAGTGTGTGACACAGTTTATAGTGTAAATGAAAAATGAGACTTTGATATTTACATGGAATTTGCTTGCTTGTTAAAAGTAAAGTAACTGATTAAGGAAATGGTACTTTGGCAAATGCCTCATTGATTTTAAAAAGTTAGCTGAACATCACCTTAGGACACACTTTGAGCCGCTTTAGTGTTTGTGTAAAAAATGCGTGGGTGATAGACTACAGTAAGAGGAACAAATATAAATTGTATGTTTGGTGAGTGAATCAGTTCAGCTATTCACACAAAGAATTGACTTGTTGGATGAATACAATCTAAGCTCTATCTTATAATGGCATTTTACATGTTTTTCATTCCAGAACTATTAGGAAAAGAGCTTCCAAGTTTTCTAAATGCTTAGAATATATTTCTTTTTCATATATGGTTGTAGCATTGTTTTTCTCATTCCATTCTACTGCACTTTCTCTTCAGTGATACAGCATTGCAACTTACACTCAGGCCCATTTTCACCCACTCCATTGTTTTACTGTCAGTGCCTTAAACATGTGCAGTGTAAGGCCATTAACCCTTTGGTCTTTGTAGAAATCAAAATACGATCAGTCTAGATGTATACTGAAATTACCTCCTGCAACTACTGAAATTTCAGAAAAGTCCATTGTGGTCCTATATACTCTGTGGAATATATTCAGTATTTGGTGTTTCTGAGTGACTGATTTTTTGATGACAATAGAATTAAACGTGGAGCCCAGAGACATTGTTAGCAAACAATGATAAGACCAGTATGTCTTGGGGATATGAATAAAGCGGTGAGAAAACTACTCTAATGACATAAAGGCCAATATGAATTATACCTCTGAAAATACATGTCTGCTGTTAGCATTTTTTTGAGTTTTTAGTTTTTCGTAACAAAAGTAAATTTCTGACAATGTAATTTAAATGCCCTGACCTTTCAGTGTTATGAGACTGTAAGATATTATGGAGCAAATTTTACCAGTGGAATGAATCTACTAGAATATTTGCCCTTGTTCCTTTATAGTCATTTTATTAATTTAATTTCCTAATTTTAGAGAGCGTTTGTAATAAAGCGCATTCAGTCCTCTCTATCACAATGCAAATGAGGCCTCTTTAAGTATTTTCTGTAATCAGAATATTCAGTATTACTCATGTCATTGGCAAGTGTTGCAAGTCCTGAGACTTGCTGAAGGCCATTGCTTAGCCATGGCCCGTTAGCAGGCTCAGTTCCAGGGGCATACATTCTCCCCTTCCTGGAGTCAGTGCTTTGTACAAGTCAGGAAACACTGCCTCCTTTCTCACTCCTCAGGGAATTAAATCCCAGGGGTTTCAGGTTTATGGAAATAGAAAATATTGCTTGTTGATGCTAAGCCTTTCAAGTGGGTCACTGGGGAGTCCATGGGCCTTTTCAATGCAGACATGGAAAAAAGTGGTGATGTTTACACCCCTTCTTAAACAGAGTAGCTGATTATCTGTAGAATGCTTCACCTTCTGCAAGTAAAGCTTTACATGATAACCTTTAGAACATGTGTTTCAGGGATTTTCATTTATTCTGACGACGACATTACTTTTGAAAGATAAAATCTCCCTTAGAAAGGGCCCTCAATAATCTGAATAAATTTACTGGCATTTTGAGGTCTTTGTGTGCCATTTTCTCTCCAAGATTAACTAGAAAGGAGATGCCAAAGAAGCTGCTTTACTAGTAAACTTTATCCATTGGTGTTGCTCCAAATGACTTTGAGGACTTTGCTCTTAATTTTCCAACAACCTGGAACATGCCTGAATAATTTACTCATCCCATTTTATCCAATTTTTGAGACCTTTGCCAAGTATCTGTTTATCAGAGTGCTAATGCTGTCAGACAGACGTATGGATGAGTAGGTAGAAGACATGAATCTTTTTATCCAAGAGTAGATGTTGGTTGTGTGTTGTTGTTATTGTTGTTTTTCAAATTTAACTTGGGCATATTATTAGCTGTGATGTAAATTAAGAAGTACAGATTTTTAATTGCAGAAATCTATCCTCATATAGTGTGGTATGGTACAAAGGGCATAAAACTTGAAAGGGTTAGGCTAGAGTGGGATTTCAGGAAAAAGGGAACGAACATTTACTAATGGGCTCACAAAGTGCCAGGTACTATGATCATTGCTGTACCATCTTTGGAGTGAGGCTACCCAACTCCTCCACACGTTAGCTCCCTGACTGTCACAATTCTCTAACCTCACAGAACTTAATTCTCCAATCTTAAAAGAGAGGTGATCATCATTACTCCCTCAGCAGGTTGTTGGGAGGAGCAACAATACTGTTTACTCTGTACACAGTATAGCTCTTAAACAAATAGTCACAATTACTGTGTTATTTTTTTGTATCCTCCTTTACTTCCCCAAAGTTTTTGGGTCAATTCATTGCTATTATCTTAGCGAAATGTGGAGAGCACATTTAGAAACAGAGAAATTTGCCAAAAAGAAAAAAATAGGGCTGTGAAATTAAGGAGGTATGTCACTGTCTACAAAGGCTCTTACTTTTAACTTTGGAAATGAAAAGGTAAGGCAGAATGGGGGAGATGGAGAGAGGAAAGTAGGGATTGCTATTCTGAGAATTTCCTCTGTGAGGTGTAGAAGCAAAGCATGAGAATGGACACTGCATATAAAGAGGACACATGTAAGTGCCTTAAAATATTACTGGTAAACCCAGTAAAAAAGGATTGGAGAGTCTCTTCAGAATTCCTGGGAAAACTTACAGTGGCTGATCAATAGCTGAATTTCTATAGGTGAAGGAGAGCAGTATTATTATTAAAATGTTTTAAAAACAGGGCAAATCTCTAATTTTTATGACTTATTACAGAATATAGTAGACTACATCCCAAAGACAAATATTTGGTTGTGAGGTACTTAACAAATCATATTGCTTCTATTGTTGAATGTCTGCTTTTACTTTTAGAGTGCTTGATTATCTGGATAAACACCTCCTTAAGTTTTTTTTCTTTTGCATATATCTATGAGTCTTTTCTTTTACTTTTTTTTTTGCTGTACGTGGGCCTCTCACTGCTGTGGCCTCTCCCGTTGCGGAGCACAGGCTCCGGACGCGCAGGCTCAGCGGCCATGGCTCACGGGCCCAGCCGCTCCGCGGCATGTGGGATCTTCCCCGACCGGGGCACGAACCCGTGTCTCCTGCATCGGCAGGTGGACTCTCAACCACAGCGCCACCAGGGAAGCCCTTATTTTACTTTTTAAAGAATATTATCTTTGGAAGAGTGAGCAGGCAGACCTTTAACAGACTGCTGGAGGGAGCACCCTGAGGGGTTCTACCCTAGGCCTCCAATAAAGAACTGAGTGATTTGGGGTAAAGATGTTAAACCCTTTGGGCCTCAGTTTCTTCCCCAGTAAAACGAGCATATTAGACCATTTACCAAAGGTCCCATTCAATCCTAAAATTCTACTATTATACGAAAATCTCTTCCCCTTCTTCATTTCCCCGTGCTGACGTTGTGTAATGTGCTTTTATGAATGGCACCTTAAAAACTAGCCCTCCCTCATCACAACCTAAAGATAAATTAACATAGTAGCAAACAGTTATATACAAATATGACAATTATGCAAATACAGTAGATGGCCCAGTGGGCACTGCATTTCTTCACAAAATTTGAGAGGAACATTTTGTCATCTCTGCTCCCCTTGACTTAATGACTTCTAAATAGCGCCAACTGAGATCTATTTCTACCCCTCCCATCAGGTTAAAGAAACATTTATATCTCTCCCTGTTACTTTTTCTATCCTCTGGCACCACCTACTTTCTTTCTATGAAGTTTGATTTCCTTCTACTTTGTGGCCGAGGGAATGATTGCTGTCATGTACTACTTGCTAAGTGTCCAACCAGACATCACTTCATCAGAAGAGAGCCAGGGAGGCATGCACTGCACAGTGTGCGGGACCTGTGTTCAGTTGCTACGCTGGGAAGCTTTCCGAAGTGCTGCTCTCACAGCCAGCATAAAAGAGCTTTACCTTTGGCAGCCCTGGTGAGATATACTGATCTGTTGCCTTATGTTTACCTGATTTTTTTAGTTGCATGGGGCCGAGGAGTGATACCTAAGTGATCACACCCTCAGAACCAGGTCTCCATGGAACATCTGAAGTGGCTGCAGATGTGTCCAGTGTTTCTCCAGATTGGCTGGAGCTACATTATTTTAAATCATTCTTTGGGGGCATCCTCACTGAGGCTAGAAGTAGGGACTCATTTTTTAGCATGCTATATTACCTTCCTTTTAAATGATCTCCTTCAGATTCCCCAACAGATATCTCACCTATGACCATCTTCAGGGGCTGCTAATTAAGTAATACTATTTAACTTACATAAGTGTTATTTTTTAACTCAGATTACAAACCTTTCTCATCAACATAATTATTTTGTAGTAAATATCGCAGTGGCATTTTACACAGGCATTTTGCACCAGAAAAAATTCAGAGTTGGGGGAAGAAAGTAAAACATCGAACCCATCTTGTGGCCAAAAAAAAAAAAAAAGAGTAGGTGTAAAAAAGATGAAAAATAATAAAATACAGTTAGTGAATTATAAGTTGATTGCTGGGCTAGAAAGCTGATATCACTGTTTTTAAGCTATTAACAGCAGCAACAATAAGCAAAGAAAAAAATTCCACCTACTAATCAGCATTCTAACTCAGCATGTTGCCTGTGAAAAGCAACACTCTGAAAACATGGTTCTTTGAAGCTTGTCTTGCCAGAAAGCTATTATTTCTGGTATAGCTACATGATTGGGGAAGACTGTAGTTAAGTCTTGCAGGCACGCTCATATGTCCATCATCTGGCATTGGTAGATGCTGATCAGATCACCAAACTCCCTGGCACACACTGAGTGACAACCCCGGGGTTCTGGAGTGATTGTATTTCTCAGACTCAAGTGGGCACACTATTGATCTCTGTAATCCACAAAATATGTGTGTGAGCTTTACCAAGGTTAAAGAGTGAATCTACTGTTCTTAGGTGTCATTGATTGCAATTTTAAAATAGTCTGGGTAGGATTTAAAAGTGTGTGTGTTTGGTATGGAAAGTTTCCCCAGAAAAGGTCTAGGAAAAACTGAAATCAATACTGCAATGCTACATTATACAGGAGTTTGAAATCCGGAGGTTGAATATCTGCTTCAAGCTTTTTCTCTTGGCTAGGAACTTAGGAGGTACCTCAAAAATATCACATCTGTTCTGTGACAGAAGGCACACTTCTAATGAATAGCAGAAAAGCAAATATACCTTTTCCTCCTTGTAGTGAATCATTTTGTTTTCCTATAGATTACGTGTGGCGTTTGAGGCAGAGCGAGCAAACTTGCCAATATTTTGAGCTAATGCTTCACCACCTTTCATTTTTCACTCTGAGCAGGAAACCTCTTCTTAAACTTGTTCGTTTTACAGAGGGAAAATTGAAGCCCATGGCATATTGTCAGAGCTGCTTTATTGTAATCATTTACAAAGGTCCCTGGAATTGACTTCTTACATTACATATTGTAAAGTGACTCATTTTTTGACACATTTATGGGAAAGTGGCAGGGTCTAAGTGGCTGGTTACTGTCTCTTGGTTTGGGCTCATATTATAAACTAGAAAACCAATAAAAAACTCTGAAATTACAGTTGTAGAGAAAAATAACGTGCAGTTCGAAAGAAGCAGTCTCCATTAACTATTTGGTTAGTTGACCTAAAGGAAAGGAGGAGGGAACTGCAGAAGATGAAATGTAAATACTTGGTTTGTTTTAATGTCTTTACAGGATCCATTAAAGGGGGTAGTGAATGTTGCCATGAACATCCTCAATTGATGTTGTCTGTTTGAAAGCATATTCTAAGTAGCTAGCTTCCTTTCACACGACTGGAAGTATAAATTAACCCACACTGTATACCATGAATCATCACTGCATAGATGCTCATAGTTTACTGAGAGTAATTCTGTCTCAAAGACATTGCTTCTGAAGCTAAAGAGGAGAAATATAGGGTATAAGTGTGCCAGGGCACACTGTTTTCTAGATAGATATTTTGAATCCTTTTTTTTTTTTTCACATTGTCCCCTTTTCACTAAATGAGAAAGGTTCGACTCATTCTCATAGCTTGCTTTCACAAAAATTAGACGCACGGAAACAAGGACATATTGTTAAAAATGAATAAATTAGAGGAGAATTAAGCCTTCTAGCTCAGTAACAGCAAAGGGAATATAGCAGTTGGTTTGAACAAACAATCTTCTTAAATAGGAAATGTACTTTAAAGCCATCCTGCTGTGATCCTGTTAATTACCAAAAAAAGATTAGAAGTCTTCTGGTTCATGGGATCCTTTTACCTAGAGTTGCAGCTGCATAAGCAATCAGACATTTGCACTGTCCCTTCAGACCAGCGAGGGGATGTTATTAAAGGGAAGTCATTTACCCCAATCCCTAAGATGTAGCCTGGCAGAAATTCAATAACTGTTTGTGATATGCTCATTCTGCCACTCTGCTTAGTGGTTTTGGCTCTTGACATACAGCAGCATTTGTGTTAAATCTCCAACCACTAGGTGAAAGGGAGAAAAATGCCCCATTTGGGAGGTTGTTTTCAAAACAGAATGATGTGTGATCTGCTTTTCATTACAAGTACTGTGAAGAAAAAGCAAAATTCCCTCGCCCCCTCTTCCTCTCCTTTTCTCCTCTGGTCTTCTCTCCCACTGTCCCCTTATCTTCTCTGTCCCTCCTTTCTCTCCTCCTCCCCCCCACCCCAGCACTGCTTTTTCTCTCCCACTCACATCCTCTGATGGGCGTTCAAGCTAGTAAAATTCATGTTGGAGAATCCCACAAACACAGCTAGGCATACACAGAGCCGGAGGGCTTTTGCATTTGAATTTCCTCTCAAAAATGAAATGGAAAGAAAACTGCTTTCAGAATTCAGACAAGAAGAGAACATCAGAGGCGAATTTAGGTGTAAAAAAAAAAAAAAAAAAGAGCATCAACTAAACAAGAAATAGAGCGTATTTATATAGAAATGCATATTTCAAACTTACCCTGTAAAAGCGGTTTCTGTGCTACACCACCTTCTGTGTCCCTGCGTGCTGGATTCCTCAGTTCCTTAGTTGCTATAATCACATGGTTGTGTTCTTGCCCGGGTGTAAATAGGTGCATACGTGTGTGTACTAAAGTATACACAAACGTGTACTATAGATATGCACACATGCAAGCAATCTTATCTCTGTATTCTAAAATGTAAACGAAGGCGGGAGGCTACAGCTAGGATTCCTTCTTTTTCCTGGAACTCTTTCTCTCAGTCGGCAGGCTGAAGCCCTCAATCCAGTGAAGAGAGATCCTGGGAGCTGGCTTTATTTCTCCTTGTTTCCATGGTGGTTAGTGGTGCATCGTTCACCCGATCAGTTGTCACACTGACATGGTGCTGCCTGCTCAGCGGTCATTAATAACTGAACACCCTCCACTCCCCAGAGAGGGGCCAATCGCTTCGGACTGCCAAGATGTAGCGCTCGCAGCTGCTTCCGTCTGGTTGGCTGAAACAACCTGTCTGTTCTATGACACTGCTACTTAGGATACAAATAAGTGGAACAGCCTTGCTTATTTTCCTAGGTATCATTCCCTTCCTTCCCTCCTTCTTTCCTCCCTTTTTTCCTCCCTTCCTTCCGTCCTTCCCTCCCTCCCTCCCTCCCTCCCTCCTTTCCCCCTCCCTTCTTCCTTTCTTTTTTTGAGGGGGAGGAATTTTTGACAAGTTTTCCCATTTTTGGATTCTCAGTCATTCAGAGAAACTGTGTTTTCTCTCTGAAAATAGCAGGGCACATTACTAATAAGGATTTCCCAAATATTAAAAGCACCAGGGAGGGATGCAGAGCTTCCGACTCCTTCTCTGTGAAGTTCACCAAGGGCTGTATTATTTAAGAAGAGCGGCTTAAAACTGTTTGAGTGGCATTTGGTTTTCTGTAGGTCCTACTTAATTTAGCATATGTGCTTGTTGTTCAATAACACTTTTTTCGTTTGTTTTTAAAGCAATGACATTTCTTACCTGGACTGACCAGTTTTTTTAAATTAAGCATTTATTTGCTTCTCTATAATTCACAACATTGGCATATTAAGAGGGTATTTTTAAAAATACATTTTTCCAGTTAACATTCACTCACTTCTCCTTATGTCATGAAATTAATTTGCCAGCCACATATGAATGGGTACGTGTGTCAGGGTGTTAGTGGGTATCTATGTGTGTGTGTTAGGGTGCATGCTTTACTAATAACTCTGGGGAAGAATTTCACCTGCAATAAAATTAAACCCTCAAGAAAATGATTTCTCTTTGTTCTTAGACCTATTAACTCAGAATTTATATTTACCAGGAAAATGTACTATATACACCACACGTAAAACACCCACTGAATTATCAGAAATTTGAAAAACACAGAAAAGCATAGCGATGTATGTTTCTGCAAGGACACCTGTGAGTAAATAGGCAGCAGTTTTTTAAAATGCATGTTTTACAACCTTAATTAGCATCCTAGAGAAACATCTTGTTGAAAAGGACGGAACATGAGGATTAATTTATCAACAGGTCCAAAACAGGTTGGATTTATGACTCCAGCCCTGGTTTTGAGAGACTACCCTCTAGTGGAGTAAAAAGAAATGGCGTTTTCATGTTACTGGATTTACTTGGGGAGGGGAAAAAAACAGATATAGACCAAGAGTTTACATTTATTATACTCATAATACCAGTTTTGTTTCTAAATACTAAATGTTTTCTCTCTGTGGTTTTCTTTAAAATGTTCCCAAATGCTTTATTTTTTTCTTTTATAAAACTTTATTCAAATGGTTCTTAACCTTTTGAATAAAAATAAGTTCAAGACATAAGAAGTGTCTTGTTTAACCTAGTAACACTTGTTTCAGAATGCTACCGTAAAAGTTTCTTCTTTACTAGACACTCTAGTGCTTACGCCGTAAATGTTAGGCACCTACGGTCCAGTATCGGGGACGTTGTGATGCACTGTGTCTACGTTTACTTTAATGTACTTGTGATAATAGTAACTCCCCCAATCTTACTCTCTCCAGCGCCAATTTCTTGCCTATTCCAAATAATTTCACCACTGGCAGATTTTTATTTCCACATATAGAAGAATTATATTAAAATTGTGATAACTACGTGAAAAAGGAATTTTAGTTTTATACCATTGGTTCCTTAAGCATTTCATTGTGGTTGGTGTTGACTGTATAATTGACAAATCCAGTTATCAAACCAATTATAATGGACTCCCATAATGAAAGGAAGTGGTGATAATCAAACAGATGATTAAACTCCTTTCTTGGTTTATAAATGAAACAACAGTCATAACTAATATTATAAATTTCAGTCTCTTTCAGAATTCAAATAAAAATCTAAGTTTTAATTCAGTGAGAGTGGAATATTTTAAATGCTACCTTATGCTCTATCATAGGAAGTTGTTTTAACTTCCTGTGATTACCTTTTTCTGGCATATGGGAGATGAGATAGCTTTTCTTGTAATTGTCCTTTTGGTGTAGGCACATGATAAATTCAAAAGATTTCATACTCACTTTTATAAATTTAATATCATGGAACATTAGAAATGAGATTTCAGTGTGAGAGAGAAAATAACTCTGGCTTTGGATAAAAAGAGTGAGGGTTTTGTTCTTTGGCTGTAGTTTCCTTTTGATACAAGAGCACCAGCAGCTGAGTAGAAGCAGTATATGTTTCAGGTGATTTTTTACTTTTGCATCAGGTCAATCATTTGTTAGTAATGAAAGGTAGCCCTCCAAAAAGATACGTTAAAAACTTATTTAATTATCATATCTATATAATAAAATACCATGTGAAGACATTAAATTGTGACAGGATGAGGATTTGGGGGCTTTTGAATTAATACAATTGTGAATGATCATCAAATGAGAAACAAAGTCTTAAAACTCTAATGCCGTGAGTCCTAAAAGTTCAAGAAACGTGATATGTGCACACAACTGGTCAGAGAGAGCAAGACTAGAGCCCCACAGGTCTTCCAAGATTTTTCCGCTATATCACCCTCTTATGATTGATAGGTCTCTGCTTTTTCTTCTTTTCCTCCTTCCCTTTTTTTCTTCTTTCCAAGTTTTTTTTTTTTTTTTCCTTTAGAATCCATTGCAAATACAGTGTATTGCATGGATGTGCACGTCAGCTGCCTCGTAATAAATATCTGCAGGGCTTCCTGAATGAGTACTCAGTTCTAATGAAAATGTATCGAAATGATTTTTAAACATAAATGAGTAATTACAGCCCTTAAATTATGTTGAAAGAGTTCTGCCTGGATCATCAAATAAGAAAATATAGGGGTGCAATAAATATGTATTTGTTGATTTAATGGTTGATGTTAAGCTACTCATTTGTGAAGGTTTATTGCTGTTTCGTGGAATCCTAGGCAGTGTTTGCCTGTGTGCTTTTGTTAGAGAAGTAGTCTGGGTAGTAGGTCAGAGTGCAGGTTCTGGGGACAGACAACCTGGGTTTCAACGCTTACCTTGCCGTTTTCTACCTTTGTGACCCTCAGCAAGAACTTAATATCTCTGCATCTCAGTTTCCTCCTAGGATTGTTTTGAGGATTAAAGTAGTTCATATATTTAAAAGCTTAGAAAAGTACCTGGAATATAGTAAGCTTGAATGAATGTTTGACATCACCATTATTTTCATTATTATCATTGTCATTGTCATCATATCATCATTTGTTCCAACTATCCCCTTTGTTTGGGGTGCTCTTTCTACCTTCCATTCTAAGTCCCTGCCTCTCACTTCGTCTACCTACTCTGAAATAAGTTAGTTCAGTTCACATGCTGCTTCCCCTGTGGAATCTTCTCTGATCCTCTAACAAGATAGGAGCTCTCATTTGACCCACGCTAGCTTTCTTTATCCCTGCTATCACTTATCACTTTTTTTAATATATTACAACTGTTTCTGTAGTTTGACCCTTTTTAGTCTCTAAGATTCTCCTGGATGGGGGAGGGGTGTCTATGTCTTAATCATCTTTAACATCTATAGCATGTAAAAGCATGGAGAAAAAAATGTTTGTTGCATACTGTTTGTTTTAAAAATTATTTGATCGTCACAATATTTTAATAAGGTAGATATTTTTATCCCCATTTGACAGTGTAGAAACATTGGCTCAGAGAAGTTAAGTTACTTGCCCAGTGTCCCAAAACTATTAAATAATGGAGCTAAAATTTGAACTCAGTTTGGTCTGCCTACAGAGCCAAGGCTCTTTTTACTGCACAGGGCACTCAGTATTCATTTGTAAAATAAGCAAATGCTTGATTGATGACTGAGTCAACCGATTAAATGTAGTCAGCACCAAGGGATGCTAAAAATAAAAATACTATTTTAAAAAAGGAATAAATTGTATGCACTCGACAGTGGATGTTTTTATATAGTTACTGTTGGTTCAGTGTTAATGACAGAATTTTTACTGCTGGCACCATTTGGGAAATAGAGCTCTGAAGAGATGCAGTGCCTGGTTGGAAAGATGAACTGACAAGTTAAATACATGTGAATGGCCACTGATGAAGAGGGGCTGACACTGAGCTGAGAAGATCTTCAGTGGCACTGTCCATCCTCATCTGATTCTGATAGCAGATTTGCTCTTAAGTTAGAAACAGGATGTAAAGTGAGGAAACTTGGCTGTTTGTTAGAATGTTGAACTAAAGCAAGTTGGAGTAGTGTTCTCATTTTCTTTTTCAAGGGAGTTTTGAAAAGTAGAATTGGAAAAAAAATGAGATCCTTATTTAACTATAGGTCTTGTTTTTTTTTTTTTTTTTTTGCAGTACGCGGGCCTCTCACTGCTGTGGCCTCTTCCGCCACGGAGCACAGGCTCCGGACGCGCAGGCCCAGCAGCCATGGCTCATGGGCCCAGCCTCTCCACGGCATGTGGGATCTTCCCGGACCGGGGCGCGAACCCGTGTCCCCTGCATCGGCAGGCTGATTCTCAACCACTGCGCCACCAGGGAAGCCCTAGGTCTTGTTTTTTAATGTGGGATATGACTCCAGTTGAAGGAGAAAAGTAATTTAACCTCTTAAGGAAATTCACAACCAAAAATGAGAAAGATGTCAGAAGTCAAGGAGATAAATCTCTGTCTTTCTGTCTCTTCCTCAGATTCCTCTCTTCTTCACTCTCGTCCTCCTTGTCTTTCTCTAAGTCTAAAACTGTCTCTCATCTTGGCTTCTCTCTGCTCATCCCTTTTGTCTTCCCTTTCAGAGGATTGACTTCAACTTCTTCTCTAGCCATGTAAAAAATAGTGAAATAGTAAAGTACATTTTTAGAAAATATACACAGGTAAATAGATAGGTAAGTAGCCAGGTAGGTAGTTCATAGGTTGCACAGAAATAACTGGAAAGAAATCTATCAAAAAAGAAAATATGGGGCTTCCCTGGTGGTGTAGTGGTTGAGAGTCCGCCTGCCAATGCAGGGGACGCGGGCTCGTGCCCCGGTCCGGGAAGATCCCACACGCCGCGGAGTGGCTGGGCCCGTGAGCCATGGCCGCTGAGCCTGCACATCCGGAGCCTATGCTCCGCAATGGGAGAGGCCACAACAGTGAGAGGCCTGCGTGGCGCAAAAAAAAAAAAAAAAAGAAAGAAAGAAAATATTCTAAACTATTGGTAGTAGTTATCTTTGATTTTCGTTTTTGGTTTTGTTTTTGATAAAGTGCTGACCTGTATATGACATCATTTTTTAAAATTGAAGCATAGTTGAAATGCTGTTAGTTTCAGGTGTACAGCAAGGTGAAGTGATTCAGTTATGTGTGTGTGTATTCTTTTTCAGATTATTTTCCATTATAGATTATTACAAGATATTGACTATAGTTCCCTGTGCTATACAGTAGGACCTTGTAGTTTATTTTATATATAGTAGTGTATATCTGTTAATCCCAAATTCCTAATTTATCCCTCCTCAACCCTTTTCCCTTCGGTAACCATAAGTTTGTTTTCTATGTCTGTGGGTCTATTTCTGTTTTGTAAATAAATTCATTTATATCATTCTTTTAGATTCCACATTTAAATGATATCATATGATATTTGTCTTTCTCTGCTTCGCTAAGTATGAGGATTTCTTGGTCCACCCACGTTGCTGCAAATGGCATTATTTCATTCTTTTACGGCTGAGTA